>NC_056432.1:74907194-75217194 GCF_018296145.1 Oncorhynchus tshawytscha
CTTTCCACTGCTTCCCATTGTCTCATAACCCCAGTCGGAGCTAGGAAGGGAGAGAACCACTTCCCAATCCTCCACCATCTGGTGACGCTGCCAGCAGCACCTTCTGTAAAGACTAGACACACACACACTCACTCACACTAACACACACACAAACACACACTTATGACATTTTGCTGTATGATTAATAATGGTATTTATTGCGTTACTGCTCAAATCAAATCAAATCTGCTCTTAGAGAAGATAAGCCACTGGTGTGTGAAATTAATGCTGGGTAAAATATTCTGAAATGTGCGTTTTCTTGGGCTGCAGTCTGAGGCAACTTGATCTCACATGAAACTTTCACATGAATTGCAAGAGCCTGAATAACAATCACATTCTCAACCAGAAGACTGAAGGACTCTCCATGGACCACAGCTAAACTGATCTGTAAACCCAAAACCACATCTCTTGTGTGCTGGCCAAGTAACAGTCTGTCACAGAAGACTACAGTTAGACCAGTAGATCACAAGGAGTTAATTATAACTCAAATCATAACTAAATCACAGATGATATGTGAAATCATAGAGGACAGAGCCAGGTTGAAAGACAATCATCACATATCCACTCAGATCCACTCAGATCCACTCAGATCATGGTAAGTGAAGTTCTGTTTGAAGAGGAGGATGGTACTGCAGTGTAGGAGGTAAGGATGTGGTTAACAGAGCACGTTCTGAATGAGACTGGACAGGGTTATGTATTAATGATGGGGAGATGGGAACTAAAAGCCTGGGTGAATCCAAAATGGCGCCCTATTCTCTATAAAGTACACTACTTTTTGTCAGAGCCCTGGTCAAAAGTAGTTCACTAGTTAGGGGACATGGTGCCATTTGGGACACCGACTGATTTTCCATATATTTATTAGCTAGAGGGTATAGTATGTTGCACCAGGCGAAGTCAGCAGCACTCTGCAGGGAGGAGAAGATGTGAAGGCAGAGTATAGAGTTGTGACTTATCTGACTTTACGTGTTCAGGTCTCAGGCAAGGTTAGGCTACTCATCACGCAAACAAGCTTGGGTCACAGAATTAAACCTCTATTGCATTACTTATTCCTTTCATCTCCTAGTGGGGCAAAGGGCCTATGTTGCATAGAGACACTATATTGCTTATGCTGCTAACCTGGTAAACCTGCTGAATGCTGATATTCCTGCACCAAAACATCCCTGACAATGGCTCTTTTCCTCTCATGTCTTAACACACCTGGACACATGGAGTTGCCTGTCGACAGTTTTATCTATTGTGCCGTTTACTTTCCAGCAGGATTCCAACCTATTTGACATTGAATTGGAGAGGAAGCCTTCTCCGCGGGAAGTTGTTTTGTCATCCTGTGTAGAACGACCCAGTAGCAACCAGGGGACTGTTTGTTTGACTCAAACTAGTAGAAGTGGAAAAGTTATTTCATCATCCTGGTTTCTAGAAGCAGTGAAAGTGAGATAATTCTTCACTATCTCCTCAACCTGAGAGATAAAAGGATCCAATTAAGAGAAGGGCCAGATAAGGTGAAGTCCCCTCTGTGTTGGGAGGTGGAAGTGGCTGTGCTTTAGCTGGGTATGGAATGGTCTCCTGGGCCCTGTAGGCTAGAGGCAGGAAGGAGCAGAGACGGACTCAGAGAGACACGCCATTACTCGCCTCAGGCCTTCCTTTACCAAACACGGTCTATCTCAAACACTCTCCTCTACAAACCCTTTCCAAGCAACCAACAAACGAACAGAGTTAAGTGAAGAACATCGTCTGGGAATGTAAGATCAGGGCTCTCTTGGGCTGTCTGTATGACCCACTCATCCCTTAAATGGAGCTACAAATGCAATGAAAGAAATTAGAAACAAATCATTTAGGTTCAGTACATCTCTTGCTTGTTTGGAGGGACCAAAAACACACTGTTTCTGATGTTCCTTTGCAGATATCTAGTCTTCCTACAGATCAAGAGAGATCTGTACCATGGTCGTCTCCTGTGTAAGACGTCGGATGCTGCCATGTTGGCTGCCTACATACTACAAGGTAAATGGACCACAGCAAACCCATGTATTTCTTGCCTGTTTTTTATTTAACATTTATTTCACTAGGGCAAGTCGTTAAGAACAAATTCTTATTTACATTGACGGCCTACCAAAAGGCAAAAGGCCTCTTATGGGGACGGGGCCTGGGATATTTTTTAAATGTTTAAATGCACATAAATATAGGACAAACACACATCACAACACTACATGAAGAGAAACCTAAGACAACAGCATAGCAAGGCAGCAACTCATATGACAACACAGCATGGTAGCAACACAACATAACAACATAGTAACAACACAACATGGTAGTAGCACAAAACATGGTACAAACATTATTGGGCACGGTCAACGGCACAAAGGTCAAGAAGGTAGAGACAACAATACATCACACAAAGCAGCCACAACTGTCAGTAAGAGTGTCCATGATTGAGTCTTTTGAATGAAGAAATTGAGATAAAACTGTCCAGTTTGAGTGTTTGTTGCAGCTTGTTCCAGTCGCTAGCAGCAGCGAACTGAAAAGAAGAGCGACCCAGGGATGTGTGTGCTTTTGGGACCTTTAACAGAGTGTGACTGGCAGAACGGGTGTTGTATGTGGAGGATGAGGGCTGCAGTAGATATCTCAGATAGGGGGAGGAGGCCTAAGAGAGGTTTTATAAAGGTGTTTGTTATAAGACTTCATGGAAAAATACCACTGTCACCTACTGTTTTCATTGTGATGTGAGTGTGTGAGTTGAGGTAGTGTGGTGGAGGTATAGGTCTAAAGCTCAGACTGTAGCCTCCAGCACTGTGGCAGCATCCTCATTGGCATTCAGGCAGCTGATTTAAGGCTTAGCTCTCCTGCCCCCGCCACACAGACAAGGCCGCCATCTGATTGTCTGGGCCTGGCTCTTTACAGAATCAGGCTGCATGACAAGGAACAGCGGTTAACCATAGCAGAGATATAGAAGAGAAGCTCTGATTGACTACAATGGGCAGCCAGGTTAACTCTATACAGAAGAGAAGCTCTGAGGGACTGATGTGGCTTATAAAAGAACCTATAGCAGAGATATAGAAGAGAAGCTCTGACGGCATGTACCATGACTACAATAGATTTGGTTTATAACAGCCAGGTTAACCTATAGCAGAGATATAGAAGAGAAGCTCTGACGGCATGTACCATGACTACAATAGATGTGGTTTATAACAGCCAGGTCACTATGCTTTATGTCATATGGGTTACATAGGTCTTCCCAGTAATGTATTTGTGTGTGTTGCAGACATCACAGGTAAAGTTGTTTCTGTTGTCTCCTGTGTTCTCCATCCTCCCCCAGCTGAGGTTGGTGACTATGATCCTGGAAAGCATCCTGAGGGCTACAGCTCCAAGTTCCAGTTCTTCCCTAAACACTCAGAGAAGCTGGAGAGACGCATCTCTGACATCCACAAGACAGAACTAATGTAAGGTGACACCTGTCAAACACCGCATTGTGATTTTATTTGACACATAGTTCACTCAGTCTCTGTCTGTAGTCTCTATGTACACCTGATTCTGAACATAGACATCATCCATCCCACTAGCCTCCTCTCCCTCTCTTCCCCTCTCTTCCCCTCTCTTTCCTTTCTCTCTCTCTCTCTCTCTCTCTCTCTCTCTCTACCAGATGATTATGATATTTGACATAGCGCTTGTAATTGAATATAGTGTCATCATCAGCATGATGATTGTGGACCTAACTTGATACAAGAACATCCTATCTCTCCTAGATAGAATGTTACAGCCATGATGAAAATAGATATGTTGATGAGATATATTATGCATGACCCTAGCTTAGCCGTAGATATGCAATTTCATATCCACATCATATGCTGAATATACAATATTTTCCTAGCTGCTATTTGTCCAACTCTTCCTGCTTATGGATAGTGGGTGAAGGGACCGCAGTGACCTTCAGAGTGTGTGCGTGTGTGCGTGCGTGCGTGTGTACGGGTGAGTGTGTGGGTGTGTGTTTTTCTCAGTACTGTACTGCTGTGTCATTAGTTTGTGGCAACCTGGGACAACTCTGCCAGTCAGCTGAACATCACATCACCCTCAAGAGGCTCTCTCTCTCCCCTCCCCCTTCACAGTATATGCAGTATCCATATATACAGACTCTACTACTGTAGACCACCTATGGGATCTTACCTCTGCTGCCCTCTAGTGTTGGTCTCTCTCATCTTTCACTCACTGAAATGAATGAAAGGAAATTCCCTTTACAAATCATTAGCTTACCGCTGGAACCTTTTCCATCCATCACCACACAGCCCACAGTAATCTGTCTGTTGTGTCCTCATCTCCCAGAGGACAGACTCCAGAAGAGTCCGAGCTGAACTTCCTGCAGAAGGCCCAGGAGCTGGAGACGTATGGTGTGGACCCTCACCCCCTGCAAGGTACCAAAACCTTGATAAGAGGAGGGTCCATTATAGCTCTGCACTGGCAGAGTCCTTTTAGCTCTCTATTGATTCCAGTACAGCCTGAACCTCGTTTAATACAACATGTTTTTTTTTGCTATTCTGTTTGTGAGGCCAGTTGTACATTACATACAGATATCGGATCTTAATTTGACACCTTTCGTCGCAGGAGGAAAATAATCCTGCAGCAGGATGATTTGAATAATGAAGAAATATTTAAAATCTCCGCCAGGGGACAGCTGGAAGCGGTGTTTGTATACAACACAGTACCTTACCTACAGGATACCTTATGTAGGCTACGTGCCGGCTATAGCGTGTCTTGTGTGGATTATAATAAATGGACGCAGCCTGCAATTGAACTAAATTTTGACAGTTCATTCATAAGCTGAGGATATAGTTGACCCTTGTACTGTATGTCGTAGCCTAGTGGAGACCAATCTATCTTGTGTTTTTTAAGCTATATAAGATGGTGGTTGTTGATGTGTATGGTTGCATTTCAAATACATTTTGGTACATTTGAATGTTGCAGTAATAGGACCTAGACCTAGCTTTTGAGCGAGTGAGAAAATAATTTTGATAGCTTGTCCTGATCCCATTGACTCAACTGCTATTTTTTCAGGGACTCACAAGGCTCATTTGAATTTCCTGATGTAGCAGGAAAATTCTCTGCGACAAAAGAGTGATCAAGTTAAGATCCGACATCTGTACAACAGCATATACCGTGTATTCAATACTTGTGTTGTGTCTGTGTCAGGATGTGTCAGGGAACCCTGCCTTCCTGGCCTTCACTCCGTTTGGCTTCACTGTCCTGCAGGGGAACAGGAGAGTCCATTTCCTCAATTGGTGAGTAATAATATGGTTAGCATAGTCATAACTTTTGTCAAGCCTTCCTTGTTTTACAGACAGAAATAGTTGCATAAAATGTAAGAGATTTAAGTGTGTAGTTGTTGCATAAAATGTGCGACATTTGGCTTGCCTGTCGTTAGCAATTGTTCTATTTTACCTGGCAGTCCAGAATCCCACGGTCTCAGACCTAAACCTATTTGTCCCTCCTCCTGACTAGAAAACAGAGCTGTTCTAATCTGCCAGTTGGTCACAAAGAATATTTCAACGCTTCTTACTGTTCTGTTCGGTTTTGACTGGTCTTGTCTTGTCTTGGTGGGTAGGGACGAGGTGACAAAGCTGAAGTTTGAGGCAAAGACATTCCATATATATGCAAATCAGAAAGAGGTGGGTTCCATGACATGCATTATTAAAATGGTTTCCTTTCTGCTCTGAAATTACACAGTGAAATTCATGTAGATAAACCTGTTTTATGCATTGGAAATGACCTTTGGGGAGAAGGTGTAATTTATCCGTAATAGAGAAGTTAATGACTTATCTGGAAATAAGATGTGGGTCCATTGTTGATAGATAAATGTGTACTTGTTGTGGTCTCGTTCATAGAAATAGAATGAATAGAAGTGGTGTCTCCATTCAAGTCAATGATTGCTTAATTGGTGGACTGGCAGCCATTTTGTGTGTACCCATGCCAGAAAGTAAAAGCAGGAAGTGTACCCTTCAATCTGTGCTGGGATTTGAGTCAACTCAACTGGCATTACAAAAAATGTATTCCATTGCACAAGCCACATCAGTTAGCATAATTTGAATGAACATTCTGCATTACCATGGCAATCCATCCTCAGTTTATATAACATTTCAAAATACCATGTCAATTATTGCATCCCAATACCAGGCAGCCATTGCAAGTGTACCCATGAGTTTACCAGTCAAATGCCAGGGTAAGAGCTTCCAAACCCGTTTTATTCATTCTATTTCTATGGTTTTGGTAGCCAAGTCAGAAGATGTGAAATACAAGATGTGCATACTCTGTCATACTCAGATGTGCATACACATACCTACATGTGTATACTCACTGCAGGACAAGAAGATCATCTTGACATATTTTGCACCTACACCTGAGGCCTGTAAACACCTGTGGAAGTGTGGAGTTGAGAATCAGGCTTTCTACAAGTGAGTTACACTGACTATCAGTAATTTAATCAATCAATCAATATATGATGCAATGTACACTACCGGTCAAAAGTGTTAGAAAACCTACTCATTCAAGAGTTTTTCTTTATTTTTCCTATTTTCTACATTGTAAAATAATAATGAAGACACCAAAACTATGAAATAACACATCATGTAGTAACCAAAAAAGTTTTCAACAAATCAAAATATATTTTATATTTTAGATTCTTCAAAATGGCAGCTTTGCACACTCTTGGCATTCTCTCAACCAGCTTCAGCTTCATAGTCACCTGGAATGCATTTCACTAACAGGTGTGCCTTCATAAAGTTCATTGGTATCTTTCCCTTCTTAATGCATTTGAGCCAATCAGTTGTGTTATTTATCAGCGTAGGGGCGTTACACAGAAGATAGTTTCTCCCTATTTGGTAAAAGACCAAGTCCATATTATGGTGAACAGCTCAAATAAGCAAAGAGAAATGACAGTCCATCATTACTTTAAGACATGAGTGTCAGTCAATAATGAACATTTCAAGAACTTTGAACGTTTCAAGTGCAGTCGCAAACCCATCCAAGTGCTATGATGAAATCCGCTCGCGTGAGGACCGCCACAGGAATGGAAGACCCTGAAGTTACTTCTTAGAGCCTGAGTTACCCTAAGTTCATTAGAGTTACCAGCCTCAGAAATTGCAGCCCACAAATGCTTCACAGAGTTCAAGTAACAGACACATCTCAATATCAACTGTTCAGAGGAGACTGTGTGAATCAGGGCCTTCATGGTCAAATTGCTGCAAAGAAACCAGTAATAAGAAGAGACTTGCTTGGGCCAAGAAACATGAGCAATGGACATTAGACCGGTAGAAATGTGTCCTTTGGAGTCCAAATTGGATATTTTTGGTTCCAACTGCCGTGTCTTTGTGAGACGTGATGTGGGTGAATGGATGATCTCCGCATGTGTATTTGCCACCGTAAAGCATGGAGGAGGTGTTATGGTGTGGGGGTGCTTTGCTGGTGACACTGTCTGTGATTGATTTAGAATTCAAGGCACACTTAACCAGCATGGCTACCACAGCATTGTGCATCGATACGCCATCCCATCTGGTTTGTGCTTAGTGGAACTATCATTTGTTTTTCAACAGGACAATGACCCAACACACCTCCAGGCTCATTAAGGGCTATTTTACCAAGGAGAATGATGAAGTGCTGCAACAGATGACCTGGCCTTCACAATCCCCCCAACCTCAAACAAATTGAGATAGTTTGGGATGAGTCGGACTGCAGAGTGAAGGAAAAGCAGCCAACAAGTGCTCAGCATATGTGGGAACTCCTTCAAGACTGTTGGAAAAGCATTCCAGGTGAAGCTGGTTCAGAGAATGCCAAGAGTGTGCAAAGCTGCCATCAAGGCAAAGGGTGGCTACTTTGAAGAATCTCAAATATAATATTTTTTAAGACTTTTTTGGTTACTACAGTTTTGATGTCATCACTATAATGTAGAAAATAGTAAAAAAATAAAGTAAACCCTTGAATGAGTAGGTGTCCTAAAACTTTTGACCGGTAGTGTATGTGCTATTATTACAATGTTATTACATTGCTAAATCTCTTTGTCTCTGTTCAATCACAGGTTGGACAAGTCCAGCCAGGTCAGAACGGTGTCCAGCAGTAATCTGTTCTTCAAAGGAAGTAGATTCAGATACAGGTAAATACATGTACTGGCTATAAGTAACGTTTTGAGGATCCTTCAGTTCAGTTTTTGGTGATAATGCACGGTTGAGTGTTATGTTTTGCCTCTGTGTTGGCTCTCAGTGGCAGGGTTGCTAAGGAAGTGATGGAGCAAAGTGCCAAAATAAAACGGGAACCTCCAGAGATTCACAGGTGAGCCTTGGTGCTTTTGATGTCTGAGTTACACAATGGCAGTTAGTTTGATGTCTGAGTTACACCATGGCTGTGTTTAGACAGGTAGCCCAATTCTGATCTTTTTTCCCACTCATTGGATTTTAACCAATCACATCAGATCTTTTTCAGATCTGATCTGAATGGTCAAAAGACCAATTATTGAAAACAATATCAGAATTGGGCTACCCATGGCACTTAGTTTGAGCATGTTGCTTACAACTCTAGATGGTGTAATTCCCACATGGCCCACATACTGAATATACACTATATGTTGCTGGACTGTGAGTCCCTTTGGATAAAACTGTCAGCTGAATTACCTCCACTATATATCATCCTATCTAGAACCTAAAAGGGTTCTTCAGCTGTCCCCCATAGGAGAACTCTTTGAATAACTATTTGTTTCCAGATAGAACCCTTTTCGGTTTCATGTACAACCCTTTCCACAGAGGGTTCTACCTTTAACCAAAAAATGGTTCTACCTGGAATCAATAAGGGTTCTCCTATGGGGACAGCAGAAGAACCCTTTTGTAACCCTTTTTTCTAAGAGCATATGCCTGTAACCCCAACATGTAACACGTTTCCACAGGGCTGGTCTGGTACCCAGTAGGAGCTGTCCTTCCATCACCCACGGGCCAAGGCTGACCAGTGTCCCCCGACAAAGACGGCGAGCTGTACACATCTCCATCATGGAGGGTAAAACACACACTGGCCCCTCTCCACACACAGCAGTTACAATCATTTACAGTAGACATAGATAGGGCTGGATTAAGTCTACTCATGTGTGTAACAACACGTTATAGCACACAGATGGCTGGTTTGCCAGACCCAGATAAAGCCTACTCCTGGACTGAAAAGTATGCTCAATGAATAATCTCTATTGAAAGTGCATTTTAGTCCATTAGTAAACTGGTCCCAGATTGCATCTGCACCGCTAGCAGAGCTACTTTAAACCCTACATTTACTTTAGAAGTGCCTTACAAAGCAGCTGCCATAAGATTTAAACGTGTCTGAGATCTATGCTGCTATGGTACTTCACTGCTTTAGTGTCTGAATGGTGCCTCTTACAGTGCCTCTATTCTGGGGGGCTTTTAACACACACACACACACACACACACACACACACACACACACACACACACACACACACACACACACACACACACACACACACACACACATGACGCACACAGCTTGAGCAGTAACCTGAGTAGTACCTTTGCTATGAGAGCGGAGCAACAGTTGTGTGTGTCATTCAGGCTTATCCATAATCCACACACACACACACACACACACACACACACACACACACACACACACACACACACACACCAAAGGCTGCACCAATTATCTATTCTCCTTTGTCATTCTTGCAATTCTCTCAAGAGTTGCTGTGACTAAGGTATTATTGTGGCAGGAGGAAGTCACCTTGCTGGTTTGTAAAGAACATTCACAGTCCCTTTTACAGTATAAACAGGAACGTGAAGTAGCAACTTACCTACATGATGTCGGTTGCATTGTATTGTACAATGACAGGTCCTGATATTGAACCCCTCCAACCCTGTCCAAACCTTTCCTGTTCTTCATTGGAATCTACAGTGGTAATAATACCCAGCCTAAAAATAGCCCTCCTGTCAGGGCCTCTCCATGTATGTCACTATGGAGTATATGGTTAGAAGGGTAACAGTTTTAGGGGGGTGGGGGGTGGTGGTGGTGGTGGGGGGGGGGTAGGATAACCACACTGCAATTGGGCCACATTCCTGATCTCAGGATGCTGCCAGTCACTCTCCCAGCCTGCCTGGCTGTCATAGAGACAGAGTTGTGTAGTGTAGCCAGCCATCGCCAGTCACAAGGACAAAGGGAAAGGGGACAACAGCAGACAGGGGACTAGGGACAAAAGTAGAGCGGACAGACACAGGGGAAGAGTAGGGTGGTAGGACGGTGGTAGGGCAGTTGTAGGACAGTGGTAGGACGTTAGTAGGGCAGTTGTAGGACAGTGGTAGGACGTTAGTAGGGCAGTTGTAGGACAGTGGTAACTTGGACGCCGGTAGAGTGCACTTATTCACTCCTTCAACAGCCACCATGGTGAAATGCCTGATCCGGATCGAGACCAAGGTGAATGTGCATCTGTGCATGATCAACCACTGCTACCGTGATATGAAGGTCCGCGTCCTCCAGCTGGGGCCCAGACTCATGGGCAAGGTTCTGGGGGGCCATACCCATCTTCCCTGCCCTCCCTGGGGCACCCTCAGCCTCCGGATTTGGGTCCGCAGAGGCCTCCTGGGCTTCGTCCAGGCTGAGCGTAACACCTCCTGGTTATGGCTCCAACAGGCCAGGTAGCTCCTCCGAAGGTAAAGGACCTCATCATCATGGCACAGGATCCAGAATCCCTTACTAAACCATCCAGGGTTACACTTACACATCTTAAAGAGCAAGTACATCATCATGGCACAGAATCCTCCATCTAGTGTTACAGATCTTAGTAACATTGCTTTGAAACAGCTTTGGAAGCCATGACCCTGGAGTCTGGGGGTAACACAAGAAGCCTTCGAGGAACCTCTTCCTTCTCAGATTCCCTGTTTCCATTAGGGATGGAACGATGGCATGCGGCTAGATGGAAGTATTTGTTTTGGGTCTGGTGTTGTGCGAAATGTTGTCTGGAGTAAATGTTATGGCCAACGGCTTTGATTCTGAGTTGATTTGGTTTAAGGTCATGTTAGTAGTGTTGTAGAGTGACATCAGTGGCTGCATTGCATGTCTGTTGTGTAGCAGTGTAGTGGAGCATTTGTAGAGGATTGGTTGGGGTATACCTGGTATTCATGGGTTGCATGTTTCATCACAATATTTTTTTGAATGTTTTTTTTGGGACTAATGCCTAACTAAGCAATTTACTCAATGCATTGTCAATGAGTGATGATGAAGATTTCATCAAAAGTGGCTTGGAAGTACAATGCCATTCAAAATTAGGCAAATAATTAGTAGGAAAACATTTTTTCATCATTTTGATGTTGCCAGATGGACTTTAGATGTATAGTCGTGGCCAAAGGTTTTGAGAATGACACAAATATTAATTTTCACAAAGTCTGCTGCCTCAGTGTCTTTAGATATTTTTGTCAGATGTTACTATGGAATACTGAAGAATAATTACAAGCATCCCATAAGTGTCAAAGGCTTTTACTGACAATTACATGAAGTTGATGCAAAGAGTCAATATTTGCAGTGTTGACCCTTCTTATTCAAGACATCTGCAATCCGCCCTGGCATGCTGTCAATTAACTTCTGGGCCACACTGATGGCAGCCCATTCTTGCATAATCAATGCTTGGAGTTTGTCAGAATTTGTGGGTTTTTGTTTGTCCACCCACCTCTTGAGGATTGACCACAAGTTCTCAATGGGATTAAGGTCTGGGGAGTTTCCTGGCCATGGACCCAAAATATCGATGTTTTGTTCCCCGAGCCACTTAGTTATCACTTCTGCCTTATGGCAAGGTGCTCCATCATGCTGGAAAAGGCATTGTTCATCACCAAACTGTTCCTGGATGGTTAGGAGAAGTTGCTCTCTGAGGATGTGTTGGTACCATTCTTTATTCATGGCTGTGTTCGAGGCAGAATTGTGAGTGATCCCACTCCCTTGGCTGAGAAGCAACCCCACACATGAATGGTCTCAGGATGCTTTACTGTTGGCATGACACAGGACTGATGGTAGCGCTCACCTTGTCTTCTCCAGACAAGCTTTTTTCTGGATGCCCCAAACAATCGGAAAGGGGATTCATCAGAGAAAATGACTTTACCCCAGTCCCCAGTCTAATCCCTGTACCTTTTGCAGAATATCAGTCTGTCCCTGATGTTTTTCCTGGAGAAGTGGCTTCTTTGATGCCCTTCTTGACACCAGGCCATCCTCCAAAAGTATTCGCCTCACTGTGCGTGCAGATGCACTCACACCTGCCTGCTGCCATTCCTGAGCAAGCTCTGTACTGGTGGTGCCCCGATCCCGCAGCTGAATCAACTTTAGGAGACGGTCCTGGTGCTTCCTGGACTTTCTTGGGCACCCTGAAGCCTTCTTCACAAATTTTGAACCGCTCTCCTTTTGAACCGTTCTTGATGATCTGATAAATGGTTGATTTAGATGCAATCTTACTGGCAGCATTATCCGTGCCTGTGAAGCCCTTTTTTGTGCAAAGCAATGATGACGGCACGTCTTTCCTTGCAGGTAACCATAGTTGACAGAGGAAGAACAATGATTCCAAGCACCACCCTCCTTTTGAAGCTTCCAGTCTGTTATTCAAACTAAATCAGCATGACAGAGTCATCTCCATGCTTGTCCTCGTCAACACTCACACCTGTGTTAACGAGAGAATCACTGACATGATGTCAGCTGGTCCTTTTGTGGCCGGGCTGAAATGCAGTGGAAATGTTTTTGGGGGGATTCAGTTCATTTGAATGGCAAAGAGGGACTTTGCAATTCATTGCAATTCATCTGATCACACTTCATAACATTCTGGAGTATATGCAAATTGCCATCATACAAACTGAGGCAGCAGACTTTGTGAAAATTGATATTTGTGTCATTCTCAAAACTTTTGGCCGTGACTGTAGTATAGCTTTAGCTAGCTAGCTAAGATTGAGTGGACACCAGGTTTTAGCTAGCTACCGTTAGCATTATTAGCTATGTTTGATGAACTTAGCTAACTAATGACAACATTGCCATGTCTAAAGTAAATTTGACAACATAATAATGCTGGAAAAGTTGTTTCCTACTAAACATTTGACTACTTTAGCAATATCTGCGTATTTCTAAGCAGTATAGTGTAATTTAGACTAAACAATTGTTAGCCTCTGTCCAGAATGACTGGGTATAACAGGATTTTAGGGCACCACTGTGGCGCTACTGATGGAGGCCGAATTGAGAACATTCATAACAATGGCATGACGCGACCAAGTGATGGAGGTGAAACCTATGAATATCTAGGTCAGAGGGGCCTACTGGATTAGAACACTTTTGTTCCTCTGTGTTTGACTTGATCAATGGAACATATTCTATTTAGCAGGACAAGGTAGTATCTACAACCTACAGCGAATGTGTGTGAGAGTGAAACCTATGATCCTCCATGAGGACTCTGATTCTCCCCCTGGATCGTTTTAAAGGCTGGCTGAGCTCTCTATTTTCACATTAACACTCTGGGTTACAGAGGAGATCCTGCCTCTAATCCCAAAGGTCTCCTGACTCAGGGATTGACATGAATAACTAGATCTGAACACTGAACTGAGAGACACAATATCTCTCTGCCCCAATGTGTAGTTTTGTTCCATGGTACACTGACATGTGTTATGTGGATTCACTATTTGTGTAATAGGAGTTGTTGCTCATTGTCTTTATGATGGGATACATTTTCACAGCTCTGAGTTTGATGTTTCTTCTACTATCTCTATCTCTCTCAGGCCTGGAGTCCCTACGAGACTCCGCCCACTCCACGCCCGTGCGTTCCGTCTCCCACGGCGACTCCTTCATGCCGCGACACCGTCACCACACAACAGATGCCGGCGAGGGCGGGTCATCCCAGCGGGTCATCTCTGACGAGGCCTACTGCCCCTCAGACAGTGTGCTGCCCACCCCCCATGGCCGAACACAGCCTGGAGCTAGCCGTGGCGCGCCACCCTAATGGAGCCCCCCTGCAGCATCGAAGAGGAGGAGTCGGAGGCCGGGACTCCTGAGGGACAGGTGGCTGAGTTTGGCCCCGACGGCAGAGTGCTTCGGCTGGGTCGGACCAGGAAGTCTCTCCCTAACAAGGAGGTGCAGGAGCTACATAAGTTCATCCTGAGTGTGTTGCGTATGTTCCTGGTGACCATGGGACTTCTGTTTGCCCTGCTCTCCCTCCTCATCATGCTGACTGAGTCTGACCTGGACATCGCCTTCCTCCGGGACATACGCAAGACGCCTGAGTTCCAGCAGTTCCACTTTGAGTATTTCTGCCCTCTCAGACGGTGGGTTGCCTGCAAGTTCCGCTGGATGGGAGGCTTCCTTATAGACAAGTGAGAATGACTGAGCGATGGAGGGAGAGAAAGAGGAGTGAATGAAAAAGAGGCCTCTGAGAGGACGTACGCGAAGGATGGAGGGAGGATAGGAGGAAGTCAAGGAAGGCTGTAGACAGGAAGGGAGGGCTGCTCCATCTGAACGGGAATTAACCTTCAAGCTTCTCCCACAAGTCACTTCCTGTTACAAGCCAAGGACCGCCCCCCTTCGCTGACCCTCTTCCCTTTTCTAACCATCAGACTGAACGGAGGACATTTTCTGAGCTCATGTTTTACTTTGGAAATTCAGGTCATTTCAAGGTACTTTATTTTTTTACCAAGAGACAAGGCAACAGAGTTATAAAACGACAGAAAATGAGACATCTGAGGTCTGTTATAGGCCTGGGAGGAAACACATATTATTCAACCAACAGAACAACAACAGTTGCCTTTATTTTCTATTACTTCATATGAACATCAATTGTAAGAGAAAAAAAACGGTATAATAATAAGATGGATACAAATATATTAGATGGACATTGATATAAAAAACAGAGGTGTGAAGTGTTGAGTTGTGTACTGTTTGAGCTGAGAAAGGATGAGCGAGAGAGATGAAAAACCATGCCTTTTACTCATTTGGGGTCAACATCTAAAACATCCATGATAATCATTCTAATGCTGCTGAAACTTTCATTTGGGCTGCTATTGGAGGAGAAACATTTCTACTGGCAGGAGTACTGGAGTCTGAAAAAAGAAACAAAGATATGATATTCAATAGAAGATGTAAAAAGGTATGTTTTTGAATGTACAGTACCATTCAAAGGTTTGGACACACCTACTCATTCCAGTGTTTTTCTTTATTTTTTACTATTTTCTACATTGTAGAATAATAGTGAAGACAGCACAACTATGAAATAACACATATGGAATCATGTAGTAACTAAAACAGTGTTAAACAAATAAAAATATATTTTACATTCTTCAAAGTAGCCACCCTTTGCAGAATGTTTAAAAAGCAGCCATGAAGTGCCCAGCATATGTGGGAACTCCTGTTGGAATAACATTCCAGGTGAAGCTTTTTGAGAGAATGCCAAGAGTGTGCAAAGCTGTCATCAATGCAAAGGGTGACTACTTTGAAGAATCTAATCTAAAATATATTTTGATTTGTAAAACACTTTTTTGGTTACTACATGAGTTATTTCGTAGTTGTGATGTCTTCACTATTATTCTACAATGTAGACAATAGTAAAAATGAAGAAAAACCCTTGAATGAGTACATATGCCCACATTTCTGACTGGTACTGTACATATACACTGAGTATACCAAACATTAGGAACAGTCTCAATTCACTGGGACATGAACTCAACAAGGTGTTGAAAGCGTTCCACAAGGATGCTGGCCCATGTTGACTCCAATGCTTCCCACAGTCAAGTTAGCTGAATGTCCTTTGGGTGGTGGACCCTTCTTGATACACACGGGGAACTGTTGAGCATGAAAACCCCAGCAGCGTTGCAGTTCATGACACAAACTGGTGTGCCTGGCACCTACTACCATACCCCATTCAAAGCACTTAAATCTTTTGTCTTGCCCATTCACCCTCTGAATGGCACACATACACAATCCATGTCTCAATTGTCTCGAGGCTTAAAAAATAATTATATAACCTGTCTCCTCCCCTTCATCTACACTGATTGAAGTAGATTTAACTAGTGACATCAATAAGGGAGGCTTTCACCTGGTGAGTCTATGTCATGGAAAGAGTAGGTGTTCTCAATGTTTTATACACTCAGTGTACTATACTGTCTTGTAAGAATGTTGAAAAATATCTGTGTAATGACTGTGGGTGTCCTAAACTTGGTTTATAGTTTGTTTGTTAGTTAAACATCATTACAAATTGGCATGGAACAATCAAGAGACAGTCATACAGTACATCAAAACTATAAACCAAATGAATGGAATTGTTGTGTTTTCTGATTTCAAATGGCATCAGATAGAATACTGTTACCAATTATTTTAATCAATGTATAAAAACTAGCAATCATGAGTTTAAAAAAAACAACTTTCAATCAAACTAGATGCAATGGTGTTCTTTGTTATTATCATGTTGGAAGAAGTACAGTGAGGTAGAACACAGTGGTCAACCTCTTGAAAACACTGACTAGATGTGCAATACTATAATGATAAAAACTATGAGTATTTTAGGTTGGATATGGTACATTTAGTTGATTAAATGTGCACTTTGAAATGAATAATTCTGGTTATTTTCCAAAGGTATAAGAAAATGAAAATGCCTGCTGTGAACATGCCTAGGTGAAAAATACATTTAAACTTGTAGTTGTGCTAATGCATTGGGTTATTTTAAAATGTTGAATATATTGAAGTCCTGCTGAATTATTTTGTACAAAGTAGAGTCTCCTTATATTTAGAGTTTTCCTTGTATAACCTATTTTTAACTTAACTAATGTTATTTTTTATCATTGAAAATGATACTGTTTTAGCGCAGTGATTCAGATGAGGACTAGAATTCAAAGAAAAGTAGGTAAAGATTCAGGGACGGTTTTCCGACCCATATTAAGCCTACACCTGAGCTATGGCATCCTTAATGGTGCATCTCCATTCAAAGTGCTTTGTAGTCTAGGAATCGGGTTTAATCTGGGCCAGGGAACGTTTTTGTCAGGTTTACCTCCAAATCCACCTAAGGGAGCATTATACCCTCTCATTTTCACACTGTCTTTACATGTCTACCAAAGATACCTCTGCAGCCTCAGTGGTACTTCACATGAGATCTAGAGTTCTGAGGAGGGTTTGGGGAGAGTTGACTAGTGAAGAGCTGCAGAACAGGACAATGATAATCACTGCAAGCTTCTATTGTATTGTCCTTAGCCGGCACTCTCTCTGTTGGCTTAGAATAAATAAGTTGAGAGAGGGAATAGCATTGACTTAGGTTGAAAAATTCTGGAAAATGTCCCCAAATTACCATGCTTTCCAGGAATCCCAGTTGGAATATTACTGGAAGCCGGAGGGAATAAGCAGAACATCTGGAATCCCCGTACCAGGAATTCTGGAATTCTGGTAAAGTGATCTGAAATTTTGCAATCCTATGTAGACAAAGATAAAAATATATTTCTACATCATCATTTGGTTTTGCATCAGTACAATCCTATCAGACATAATATTGTTTTAATGTTATAATCCTCAGTAGACTAGTGTATGGTGGGTTTAATAAATAATATTGATTTATGAATTAATGTGGTCTGCTATGCAGCAATATTAAGATAACGATAAGTGGTTGGTCCCTGATTGGTGTATTAGATTAAAGTGATTGATTTTGTTTGAAGTTGTGGAAGGCCAGTCAAGGCAGAAGATTTAGATTTTTATACCTCAGATCGCAACTTTGAATTTCAGTTCAATGTGTATGACAAACAATACAACCTTATTTGAGCAATAATGAAAACATTTGAAAATAATTCAATGTTGAAATCAATGTGGGCAGCTACAGACAGAAAAAGTAAGTGATGTTTTTCAGTATGTTTTGATGTGTTCTCCGTCTTTCCATATAGGATCACTGGATATTCAAGTGACATGTTTTTCATGATTAGCCTACCTACCGTTATACTGGTGAACCTAGCTTCTTAATGCATGGGATGAGATGATGATGAGAAGATGGTGTAGCAGTAACATGCAGCCAGTGTTGATTGCAATGGGTGCGTTCCAGGTTGTTGCAGTCATGCTGCACATCTCAAAAGATCGCTATAAATCAATAGCAATATCATATCAGTGTGGTTCCGGAGATGTGCAAACATGTCTCCAGGGGTCGTATTCACTAGAATCTTAACTGAAGAAACAAACAGGGAGGGACTACCTTAACTTAATTTTTTCTTTGCAAGACATTTTCCTACGGTGTGTGCACTAATGAATACTAGCGACCCAGGTGGTAAGATCTGACAATCTGAGCATGTGACTGCAATGAAGACGACCTGGAACGTCCCCAATGACTCCAGTGTTAGGAACACACAGACAGCCTCTGCAATGTCCTTCTGTTAGCTCCCTTACTGTCTCATGGCCATGCATATGGATCGGTCTCTGTAAGCATGTCTTCTGTATTTCTGTTGTTACTCCCAATTAAGACTGAATATTTTTTATCACAGAATGAAGACTGGTGTATTTAATGATTAATTTATCAATAAATATAATTTATTCTTAAATGTGTGTGCCGTATCCTTCACCTCGTGAGTTTTACTCATACCATCTCAACCATTGTAACACTTATTTTCTAACAGTATAAAATACTATACAATATTTGTTATTTCTGATGGTTCCTTGTAAACCTTACCATATGCTTCCCAGTCTAAACAGTTTGCACATACAGTACCATTCATAAGTTTAGACACACCTACTCATTCAAGGGTTTTTCTTTATTTTTTACTATTTTCTACATTGTAGAATAATAGTGACGACATCAAAACTGTGAAATAACACATATGGAATAATAAAACATAAAAATATATGTTAGATTCTTCAAAGTAGCCACCCTTTGCCTTGGTGACAGCTTTGCACACTCTTGGCATTCTCTCAACCAGCTTCATGATGCTTTTCCAACAGTCTTGAAGGAGTTCCCACATATAATGAGAACGTGCTGGCTGCTTTTCCTTCACTCTACGGTCCAACTCATCCCAAACCATCTCAATTGGGTTTGAGGTCGGGGGATTGTGGAGGCCAGGTCATCCGATGCAGCACTCCATCACTCTCATTGGTAAAATAGCCCTTACACAGCCTGGAGGTATGTTTTGAGTCATTGTCCTGTTGAAAAACAAATGATAGTCCCACTAAGCACAAACCAGATGGGATGGCGTATCGCTGCACAATGCTGTGGTAGCCAAGCTGGTTAAGTGTGCCTTGAGTTCTAAATAAATCGCAGACAGTGTCACAAGCAAAAGCACCCCCACTCCATCGCACCTCCTCCTCCATGCTTCACTATGGGAACCACACATGCGGAGATCATCTGTTTGCCTACTCTGCGTCTCACGGTTGGATCCAAAATCTAACATTTGGACTCATCAGACCAAAGCACAGATATCCACCGGTCTATTGTCCATTGCTCATGTTTTTCTTTTTGTTCTTATTGATGTCCTTTAGTAGTGGTTTCTTTGCAGCAATTCAAATCAAATCAAATCAAATTTTATTTGTCACATACACATGGTTAGCAGATGTTAATGCGAGTGTAGCGAAATGCTTGTGCTTCTAGTTCCGACAATGCAGTAATAACGAGCAAGTAATCTAACTAACAATTCCAAAAAAAACTACTGTCATACACAGTGTAAGGGGATAAAGAATATGTACATAAGGATATATGAATGAGTGATGGTACAGAGCAGCATAGGCAAGATACAGTAGATGATATCGAGTACAGTATATACATATGAGATAAGTATGTAAACCAAGTGGCATAGTTAAAGTGGCTAGTGATACATGTATTACATAAGGATGCAGTCGATGATATAGAGTACAGTATCAACGTATGCATATGAGATGAACAATGTAGGGTAAGTAACATTATATAAGGTAGCATTGTTTAAAGTGGCTAGTGATATATTTACATCATTTCCCATCAATTCCCATGATTAAAGTGGCTGGAGTAGAGTCAGTGTCATTGACAATGTGTTGGCAGTAGCCACTCAATGTTAGTGGTGGCTGTTTAACAGTCTGATGGCCTTGAGATAGAAGCTGTTTTTCAGTCTCTCGACCATGAAGGCCTGATTCACGCAGTCTCCTCTGAACAGTTGATGTTGAGATGTGTCTGTTACTTGAACTCTTTGAAGCATTTCTTTGGGTTGCAATCTGAGGTGCAGTTAACTCTAATGAACTTGTACTCTGCAACAGAGGTAACTCTCTGTCTTCCTTTCCTGTGGCGTTCCTCATGAGAGCCAGTTTCATCACAGTGCTTGATGGTTTTGGCAACTGCACTTGAAGAAACGTTCAAAGTTCTTGACATTTTACGGATTGACTGACATTCGTGTCTTAAAGAAATTATTTACTGTTGTTTCTCGTTGCTTATTTGAGCTGTTCTTGACAGAATATGGACTTGGTCTTTTACCAAATAGGGCTATCTTCTGTTTATCACCCCTACCTTGTCACAACACAACTGATTGGCTCAAACGCATTAAGGAAAGAAATTCTACAAATTAACTTTTAAGAAGGCACACCTGTTAATTGAAATGCATTCCAGGTGACTACCTCATGAAGATGGTTGAGAGAATGCCAAGCGTGTGCAAAGCTGTCATCAAGCGGCTGTTATCAAGGTGGCTACTATAAAGAATCTCAAATATAAAATATATTTAGATTTGTTTAACACTTTTTTGGTTACTACATGATTCCATGTGTTATTTCATAGTTTGATGTCTTTATAATTCTACGTTGTAAAAAACCTGGAATGAGTAGGTATGTCCAACTTTTGGCTGGTTCTGTATATTGTGACAATTTTGTGACTTTGCTTTGTTGTTCGGGCAGGTATTTTTTTCAGCTGTTTGAGAAATATTTTTTCCATGCAAATCCAAGTTCGGTAGCCGAAGTCTACTCCCTTCGTCAATGATTTGTCAACAATATGGACGGGATTCTTCAATTAAGTGGTTGTTTTCATTGAACGAGAGACGACTCGTTTTCATGCATATATTTTCACTTGAGAAATACAGCACCAAAAGGTTAGTTAGATGTACATTTACGCGAATAAGACCTCGGCAAAAACATACATTTATGACAGATTTCATGATTTTAGATTAATTTGGACTATTTTAAAGAACTGTTTCTGGCAGCGGAGAGACCTCTAGTGGTCAAAAGGCAGTTTTAGCCTGGGCAGAGCCATTTTATTTATTTAACCTTTATTTAACCAGCAAGGGCTCATTGAGATTTGAAATCTCTTTTTCAAGGGCATCCTGGCCATGATAGGCAGCACCAAGTATTTTCACAATTAAAGACAGACATGAAAAACTACAAATAATCTAGTAAAAACCATAGAATTCACAGGAGTATAACAAAATCATAAACAGCGAATTAAAAAGATTGAGAGATCAGGGAATCAGCCTCAAAATCCATCATCAGTGATTTAAAAACACCAATCGGGACAAGTTCTTCCAGTTTAAAAGTATTTTGTAAGGCGTTCCAAGCTGATGGAGCAGAGTACATAGAAGCCCTTTTACCAAATTCAGTTCAGACGTTTGGAACAGTTAGCAGGATAAAGTCCTGCGAATGAAGAGAGTACCCACCACATTTCTAAACAATAAAAATGGCCAAATAAAATGTTAGTAAACCCAAAGTGGCTTTGGAAATAATAGTATACCAGTGAAGGGCCATTGAGCTCTTCCAGCATTTAAAAATAGTCAAAGTAGTCAACTAGGTGGGGATTTGTATGGTTGTAGCCTCAATGGTGCAGCCCATGCTGGCACAGACACTATGATGGCACAGATATAAAGACGTCTCCTCTATCCATCTATTTTCCTGGCTATGTTGTTGCTACGGTGGCTCAAGAGGGACAAACAGTAATATTGACACATTTTTTCTTCAGGGAATGTTCAAGCACAGACGTTCGCTTCGCCTAGCCAAGTTCTGCTAGGAGCAAACCAAACCTATGTTTGTGGACGCCTTAAGGGTTACAGCATTGGGCCAGTAACCTAAAGGTTGTTGGATCGAATCCCCGAGATGACATGGTAAAAACTGTCATTCTGCCCCTGAGCAAGGCAGTTAACCCACTGTTCCCCGGGCGCCGAAGAATTGGATGTCGATTAAGGCAGCACCCTGCACCTCTCTGATTCAGAGGGGTTGGGTTAAATGCTGAAGACACATTTCAGTTCAAGGCATTCAGTTGTACAACTAACTAGGTATCATCCCCCTTTCCTTAACCAGAGCTAGTATGACTTCAGTGTAGTTGTTGTGAATGTATTACAACACTCCCATCTAGAGGTGAAACACTGGCACTAGATATTCACTTGGGGGTTTTGTATGGCTCTCATTAGACAACATTATAATAACATGACTTTTCTGCCTCAGCCTCCGTACTAAAAAATAATAAACTACATGAAAAGTGCAACTTCAGCTATAACTTTATTGACTTACAAAACAATAGCAAAAGTGTCTTGGAGATAAAACATACAACATAAAAAAACAACCAATGACGAAACCCAGACGACACTGGGCCAAATATGCGACACCCTATGGGACTCTCAATCATAGGCGAATGTGATACTGCCTGGATCAGGACCACAATGTTCTGATAAGTCACCAGAATGTCCTGACAAGGTTTCGGGTTGAGGTTAAAGTTAGGATTTTTAATAAACACATTTTTACTCTCCAAAAAGTCCTGGAAATTGACAAAAACAAAGCTGTGTGGCTGCGTGAGATACTGAGAGAATACGCTCAAAGTTCCACAGCCCAACTCCACCCAACTTGTCCCCAGCAGCCATCAGCAGACGACTGCTACACGGGTGGAAGGCAACAGAGAAGATACGACTCTTCAACACCTTAGCTACTCCTCCAATCTCACTCAGCTCCATGCTCTTCAGAGTACTACGGTACCTGGAAACGTACCCAATGTAATGTCAGCCTGACACAGGTTAGGGTTTTACACATCTATACATTCAAATCAGTACAGGATGTCCATTAAATACTAATACAATAATGTAGTTTGTCACAGAACACTTAGAAAAAGGCCAAATGCCTAACCTCCATAATGTAAAGCAAAAGTCCAAATATGGCAAGCTCTTTATAAACTCACTCTTTTGTAGATCCAACTCCTCCAGGTGTTTATCGTTTCTGATTGGGAACTTCCTGTCATTAAAGATGTATAAAGATTACCACAGTGCATTGAATCCTGTGGAATAAAATAAATAACAGTAAATGATCAGTGAGAAGAGTGAACTGTAAACAGCTCTGAACATACAGTATAAGATTTGCTCATGATGATGAATAAATGTGCTACATACCATCAGACTCTAACTAAATGGGACTTTTAAGCTGAAATTATTATAAGCCAAGACCCTTTCAAGTGTATGTCGTTTCTTGGGTTGTGTTTGTAAAGTAATGTCTTGATGGTAGAGTCAGCAATGCACAAGTAAACAGCAGTATGGGTTGACTTCCACAACTTACAGACTGACTACACTGCATGTCACATGCGCGAGCGGTGCAAAATACATTTAGAAATATATGTTATTCAATTATTGCACCCACACTGCTTGCGTGCATGCCAACGAGTGTCTGTGGTGCCAAGAGCTAAAATAGAAGTCAGTTCTATTTCTGACGCAGATTGCACTGCAAGTCCTGCCTCTTCTCATTGGTTTGTAGAAGCAGATACCCACGTGCCATCTCTTCATGGACAGCAGGATAGCCTAGTGGTTAGAGCATTGCACTAGTAACTGAAAGGTTGCAAGTTCATATCCCGAGCTGACAAGGTACAAATCTGTCGTTCTGCCCCTGAACAGGCGGTTAACCCACTGTTCATAGGCTGTCATTGAAAATAAGAATTTGTTCTTAACTGACTTGCCTAGTTAAATAATGATTATACCCACGTGGGTGACTGAAAGAAGAATAAGGTCAGTGGCGGTAATGCACCTAATTTATGAAAGTTGCCAAAACCTGGAAGGAGGAGAGATGACTAGAAATGATTTGGTTGACCGTTTTATGTGTGGATTAATTGGCAGAGTAAAGGATCTTGTGCATTTCAGGTAAAACTCAATGTTTATATCCCAGGACAAATTAGCTAGCAACTGCAAGCTAGCTAAAAATGACAAATTAGCTAGCAAGTGCAAGCTAGCTAGCTAAATTGCCATAAATGTTTATTTTTATTTATGGCAATTTAGCTAGCTAGATTAATTTGTCATTTTTAGCTAGCTTGCTGTTGCTAGCTAATTTGTCCTGGGATATAAACATTGAGTTGTTATTTTACCTGAAATGCACAAGGTCCTCTACTCCTGTAACGTTCGTCGTTGGGAGAAAGAGAGGAGGACCAATGCGCAGCGTGGTAAGTGTTCATAGCTTTTAATGACGTACTAGAACACTGAACAAAACAATACATAACAAACAAACAGTCCCGTAAGGTGAAAGACAAAAACACTAAACAGGAAATAAGCACCCACAACTCAAAAGTGAAATCAGGCTACCTGAGTATGGTTCTCAATCAGGGACAACGATTGACAGCTGCCTCTAATTGAGAACCATACCAGGCCAAACACAGAAATCCCAAATCATAGAAAAAAGAACATAGACAACCCACCCAATTCACGCCCTAAAACAAAGACATAACAAAAGAACTAAGGTCAGAACGTGACAACTCCGACAATTAATCCACACATAAAACGCGTTTTCTTCTCTTGGCTTTATATTGCGATTGGCTACTTTCATAAATTAGGTGCATTACCGCCACTGACTTCGTTCGTCCTTCAGTCACCACGTGGGTATAACTAATGAGGAGATGGGAGAGGCAGGACTTGCAGCGCCATCTGCGTCATAAATAGAACTGACTTCTATTTAATCCCTCGGCAACGCAGATGCTCGTTGGCGTGTGTGAGCAGTGTGGGTGCAATAATTGAATAATATAGATTTCTACATTTATTTTGCAACGCTCGCACACGCGACGTGAGCGGTGTAGTTAGCCTAGAGTACAAAGCGCAATGCTAAACTTCTCTGCCGTTGTTGTCCTGTAGCTATCACACCGCAGCAGTGAAGTGTACTGGAGCACATGCAGATACTCTGTGAGGGAATCGTCTTGAATAACGCTCATCTGAAATATCTATGGTTCATCCAGCTGTACAACGCAACGTCATATTGCTGAGTCTCAGCGCAAAACAACTGTGCATTCTGCATAACTCAGTCTTGTCGACTGCGACAATTAATGAAATTGTATAAAGTCAATTATCTATCTATATACAGTGCAATGTACAAAGAGATAATTGATGAAAACCTGCTCCAGAGCGTCCAGGACCTCAGACTGGGGGCGAAGGGTCATCGACCAAAGTATTCAGACCCCTTCACTTTTTCCACATTTTGTTATGTTACAGCCTTATTTTTAAATTTATTAAAATCTCCCCCGCCTTATCTGCACATTATGACAAAGCAAAACCAGGTTTCTAGAAAATGTTGCAAATGTATTAAAAATAAAAAACAGAAATACCTTTTTCACATAAGTATTCAAACCCTTTGCTATGAAACTGGAAATTGAGCTCAGGTGCATTCTGTTTCCATTGATCATCCTTGTGATGTTTCTACAACTTGATTGGAGTCTACCTGTGGTAAATTCAATTGATTGGACATGGTTTGGAAAAGCACACACACACCTGTCTATATAGGTCCCACAGTTGACAGTGCATGTCAGAGCAAAAACTAAGCAATAAGGTCGAAGCAATTGTCCGTAGAGCTCAGAGACAGGATTGTGTCAAGGCACAGATCTGGGGAAGGGTACCAAAATTTCTCTACAGCATTGAATGTTCCCAAGAACACAGTGGCCTCCATCATGCTTAAATTGAAGAAATTTGGAACCACCAAGACTCTTCCTAGAGCTGGCCATGCGGCCAAACTGAGCAATCGGAGGAGAGGGGCATTGGTCAGCGAGGGGACCAAGAACTCAACGGTCACTCTGACACAGCTCCAGAGTTCCTCTGTGGAGAATGGAGAAACTTCCAGAAGGACAACCAGCTCTGCAGCACTCCACCAATCAGGCCTTTATGGTAGTGACCAGACGGAATCCACTCCTCAGTAAAAGGCACATGGCAGCCCATTTGGAGTTTGCCAAAAGGCACCTAAAGACTCTCAGACCATGAGAAACAAGATTCTCTGGTCTGATGAAACCAAGATTTAACTATTTGGCCTGAATGCTAAGCATCACGACTGGAGGAAACCTGGCACCATGGCACCAGGGTGGTGGCAGCATCATGATGTGGGGATGTTTTTCAGTGGCAGGGACTGGGAGACTAGTCAGAATCAAGGCAAAGATGAACGGAACAAAGTACATAGAGATTCTTGTTGAAAACCTGCTCCCGAGCACTCAGGACCTCAAACTGGGGTGAAGTGGCCCAGAATGTCCTTGAGTGGCCCAGCCAGGGCCCAGACTTAAACCCGATTGAACATCTCTGGAGAGACCTGAAAATAGCTGTGCAGCAACACTCCCCATCATACCTGACAGAGCTTGAGAAGATCTGTAGAGAAGAATGGGAGAAACTCCCAAATACAGGTGTGCCAAGCTTGTAGCGTCATACCCAAGAAGACTCTAAGCAGTAATTGCTGCCAAAGGTGCTTCAAGGTACTGAGTAAAGGGTCTGAATACTTGTGTAAATGTTATTTTATTTTTTCCAGAATCTGGTTTATGCTTTGTAATTATGGGGTATTGTGTGTAGATTGATGAGGGGAAAAAAACGATGTAATACATTTTAGAATATAACTGTAACCTAACAACATTTGGAAAAGGTCAAGGGGTCTGAATACTTTCCTGAACGCACTGTGAATATATAAATATATATAAATAAATAAATATATATATTCACACTACCGGTCAAAAGTTTTAGAACACGTAGTCATTCAAAGGGTTTTTCTTTATTTTCCTATTGTCTACATTGTAGAATAATAGTGAAGACATCAAAACTATGAAATAACACATATGGAATCATGTAGTAACCAAAAAAGTGTTGAACAAATCGAAATATATTTTTATATTTGAGATTCTTCAAATAACCACACTTTGCCTTGATGACAGCTTTGTACACACTTGGCATTCTATCAACCAGCTTTATCAGGTAGTCACCTGGAATGCATTTCAATTAACAGGTGTGCCTTCTTTAAAAGTTAATTTGTGGAATTTGAGCCAATCAGTTGTGTTGTGACAAGGTAGAACATAGTATACAGAAGATAGCCCTATTTGGTAAAAGACCAAGTCCATATTATGGCAATAACAGCTCAAATAAGCAAAGAGAAACGACAGTCCATCATTACTTTAATACATGAAGGTCAGTCAATAGGGACATTTCAAGAACTTTGAACGTTTCTTCAAGTGGAGTCGCAAAAAACATCAGGCGCTATGATGAAACTGGCTCTCATAAGGACCACCACAGGAAAGGAAGACCCAGAGTTACTCTGCTGCAGAGGATAAATTCATTAGTTACCAGCCTCAGAAATTGCAGCCCAAATAAATGTTTCACAGAGTTCAAGTAACAGACGCATCTCAACATCAACTGTTCAGAGGAGACTGTGAATCTGTTTTCATAGTCTAATTGCTGCAAAGAAACCACTACTGAAGGTCACCGATAATAAGAAGAGACTTGACAAGCAATGGATATTAGACCGGTGGAAATCTGTCCTTTGTTCTGCAGTCCAAATGGGAGATTTTGGTTCCAACCGCCGTGTCTTTATGAGACGAGTGTGGGTGAACACATGACCTCTGCATGTGTGATTCCCACCGTAAAGCATGGAAGAGGTGCGATGGTGTGGGGTGCTTTGCTGGTGACGGTCTGGGATTTATTTAGAATTCAAGGCACACTTAATCAGCATGGCTACCACAGCGATACGCCATCCCATCTGGTTTGTACTTAGCGGGACTATCATTTGTTTTTCAACAGGACAATGACCCAATGCTACTCCAGACTGTGTAAGGCCTATTTTACTAAGGAGAGTGATGAAGTGTTCCATCAGATGACCTGGCCTTCACAATCACCCGACCTCAACCCAATTGAGATGATTTGGAATGAGTTGGACACCAGTGTGAAGGAAAAGCAGCCAACAAGTGCTCAGCATATGTGGGAACTCCTTCAAGACTGTTGGAAAAGCATTCCAGGTGAAGCTGGTTGAGAGAATGCCAAGAGTGTGCAAAGCTGTCAAGGCAAAGGGTGGCTACTTAGAATAATCTCAAAATATAAACTATATTTAGATTTGTTTAACACTTCTTTTGGTTACTATATGATTCCATGTGTTATTTCATAGTTCTATTCACTAATGTAGAAAATAGTAAAAAAATAAACACCCTTGAATGAGTAGGTGTTCTAAATCTTTTGACCAGAAGTGTATATAAATAAAAATAAACTAACCTTCCATGAGCCAATTTTTTTTTTTAAACACAACCCTCCCCTATTTTGGACCACCCCACCCCAGTCAATTTCAAATCGTCCCTTATCACTGAATATTGACCTGGCTTGAATTGCTCTGCCAATGCATTGTTCTTCTCAGACCATTTTAAATAAAATTATAGAGATGCTTCTCAGAAACACTTTATTTCACGAGGACAGGCCTTACCATTGCTGAGATCTCATTAAGTGATCGGAAAGGTTAAAGAGGCCACGGACAGGTCAATGTTACTCCTTAGTCTACAACAGCACCAAATCACCTGTCTTAATTCAACACGTTTTATCAAATATCTAAAGATGGTGCTCAATTGGTGTGACATTTTCAGGGCTGATGTAGAACAAAGATGATTCAAATCAAAGTACAAATGTAATTAAAATGCAAATTAGCCAGTACTGAATACATAATTACAGTAATTTAAGCCCAATAATTGAAGGTAGGGTGGTCATATTATTAACAAAGATTGCTTTATCAATTTGAAAACAATTTCTGAAATTTCCCCCACAGCCTAACATACACAACACTTCTCACTAAACCTACTAGTCTAATAACATAGCTTACTTCTAAGGTAGGCCTACACTGTAATGTTATTTTTGGTGTTGAGGAAAAACTGCAGAAAATAATTAGCCTAGACACAGAAGAGTGAGTTGCCTGACATGGGACACATTTTCAACACACTGGTATTTAGCCATGATTTTAATGATTGTAGGGCTGTAGCCACTGAATTCTGGTTTTATTCTTTCAATAAAACTACCAATCACAAAATTCACTGCGGGTACAATACAGCCAATGAAACAGCTAAACTACATGAAAAGCACAACTTCGGCTAAATATACAACTTTATTTAAACTAACAAAACATCAATAATTTGATAGAAAACAACAATAGCAAGGGCAGCTTGCAGAAAAACATAGACCAAAATAAGTTGTTTTATTCTAAGCATGTGTTCTGGGCCCGTATCATGAAACATTTGAGTAGGAGTGCTGATCTACGATCAGTTTAGCCTTCCAGATCATAATGAATAATAGGGAGGGTACCTGATCCTAGATCAGGACTCTTACTCAGATGTTTTGTGAACAATGGCCCAGGTTTCTCCTCTCAGGCAGCGAACACATACAGGCATCCTGCTCTCAGTCAGTGAAGACGTACAGCCGCCCGGAGGCGTTACCCCCCAGTAGAGCGTTCCTGGTGGGGTGGAAGGCTGTGACTGAGAGCACAGTGGTCATCTCTGGGTCCTGGAAGGAGTGCTGGAGCTGCCCACTCTCATGGAACACCTGGATAGAAAATGATATACTTTATTGTCCCAGAGGAGAAAATTGTCTTGGACACAGTGCCCCTGTATACAAAATATATGAAATGTTACCCATACCATGCATAGCCATATAATCCATAACTTGTACACTGACCTTACACATTCTGTTAGGGGAATAGTAACACGACCTCAGATCTTACTTATTGTTGTTGAGGTTCGATGATAGACGTGGGAACAAAGGAGTGCTTATACCTGGACTCTGCGAGGCTGCTGCATGCTGCCCACAACGAAGCAGTCGTCCCTCTTGGGGTCCCACATCGCCTGCAGCTTGGACAGCCAGCGCCCTGTGTACAAGTTCTGTCTGCAAAGAGGGACAAAGGAAATGGATTCATCAGCATTACACAAAGACACTATTATAAATACTTCTGGATTTGCTGGCTGATGTCTATTGGTATAAAGCACACATACTAGAACACCGGCATTGGAGCGTAAACCAATGCAAACAGAGGTTGTGGGATCTTTCCAATGTTTTTTTATTTCATCTTTATTTAGCCAGTAGAGATAAAACACTATTTGTCAAAAAATACCTGGTCAGTTTCACTTTCTATATGTGATAGTATAATGAATTTACTGGATGGAGGTCAGTAGCGGAGCTCTGGAGGCTAGTTCCGAGGTGTCGTAAATCCTGAAAAACAAAGGACATTTAATTGCGAAACATTTCATGTTTCAAGTATTGGACAATAGCTTAGTGCAACTTTTAAAACCCTTATCGTAGCACATAAGCAAATTATTTATTTGAACTTCAGTCATTTTTTAAAATCTCTTTACATATTTTAATGTATTAACATCTTACGGTGGCATGCAGACTCACCTGATGTTGTTGTCTAGGCAGGTGGTCACTACTCTGTTGCCAGTGCCAGGAGAGAAGTAGGCACTTGAGATGCTCTTTGAGTGACCATAGAGCTGGGAGACTGGCTCTCTTGACGACGCCTTCAAACATCGAGCATCGTAAATGCTCACAATACTAGAGAAAAATCAACACATCAATATCAGTTTTAGCAACATAAAAGATCAATGAAATAGAAAGTGGATTTCCGTAATGCGACTATACTATAAGTAATAATTTTGCAAACTTGACAAAATACATCAATCAACTTATTAAACCATAGGATTGTCTATAGGCTTGTATAGAGATGACTTGCCATAATGACATTGGTCGACCTGATTGGCTGACATATTGCACATCAAAGCACTGATTCCCATGTTGTACCTGTTCTCAGCCACCATGACGTACTGCTTCTGAACAGGGTGGACGTGAACACAGCGAACCGTCTTGGTATCCAGGCTATGGAGGGACTCATGAGAGGTTCTGAGTAAAACGAGACAGACCAACATTAAGGCATTAGCAATAAGCTTTTGACTTATAACACAATGGCCAGTCCTTGTACAGAGAGCAAATCAAAATGTTACTTTACCCTGGAGTCCGCCTGTCAACGATGGCAACGTCTCCGTACCAGTCCCCGGTGACCAGCGTCGAACAGTCATGTGACAGGAAGTCAAAGGTTCTCAAGCCATCCTTGATCCGATACACCTAGTTGGAGAAAGGACAGAGATAACGTAACAAAGACCAAACAGGCAATCTAAAGTCTGATATGTGTGTTCAATTCCCACTGGGGTCACATATGAAAATACATTCACCGTTTTATGTTGCTTTGGAAAAAACTGTTTGCTAAATGCCATATATTATCATCACTGAATTATGCATGGTACCTCATCAAAAACAGCTTTCTCCACATCTGTGCTCCGTAGCGTCCCGTCGTAGCTGAGGGTCAACAGGTCTGTAGGATGTGACCTGGAGAAGGCCATGCAGGCCACCGGCTGGACGTGTGGCTCAAATAGCAGCACGCCCTCATCCCCCATATCAGAGTCCTGAGGAAACAAACAGCAGCACGTCGTCATCCCCCATATCAGTAGGAAACAAACAGCAGCACGCCCTCATCCCCCATCAAACAGCAAGAACCCCCATATGAGTCCTGAAAACAAACAGCAGCAAATATCAGAGTCGACTTCAGCAGCAAGAGTCCTGAGTGTTCAAAACAACTGGGAACTCAGGAGAAAAAGAAAAACAACTAGCACCAGACTGATTTTTTTTTGATTTGAACGGTCATCCAACTTGGGCCTCTTTCTAGAGCTCCGACCTGAAGATCACTGATGTCATGATTTGATGTTTTATTTTTCCTGAATTTCCAGTTGTTTTGAACACAGCTAGAGTCCTGAGAAACAACAAACGGCAGCACGACATCACCCATACCAGATTCCTGAAAGAACAACAAAACCCAAAAAAGCCCAGTCACACATTAACTCTACGGCATCCAGTTTCACTGTATGTACTCACGAGGTTCCACAGCCCCACTCCACCCAACTTGTCCCCAGCAGCCATGAGCAGACGACTGCTACACGGGTGGAAGGCAACAGAGAAGATACGACTCTTCACCACCTTAGCTACTCCTCCAATCTCACTCAGCTCCATGCTCTTCAGAGTACTACGGTACCTGGAAACATATCCAATGTAATGTCAGCCTGGCACAGGTTAGGGTTTTACACATCTATACATTCAAATCAATACAGGATGTCCATCAAATACTACAAATATATACATTTGTCACAGAACGTTAAGAAAAAAGGCCAAATTCCTTAACATTCAAAATGAAACTCACTCTTCCAGACTCAACTCCTCCTTTTCTTCTTTGATTAAATCCTGTGTAATAAAATGAAACTGTAAAAGAACAGCAAAGCTGCAAACAGTTATGCTGAACATAGGACTGAAGAGTTAGCCTGGTCCCAGATCTGTTTGTGTGGTCTTGCCAAATGTTATGGTCATTTTCATGCCAAATGAGTTGGCTAGATCACACAAACAGATCTGGGACTGTGCTAGAGAAAAGTAGGTCATGGTGAACAAATGTGCAACCTCTGTCCACAGCTTGAGAAGTTCAGGTGGCAGTGAACTATCCTCCTCCATGTTGATTGGCTCCATACTAATTGGACCCTCTGGCTTCCTGGCATGTTCAATCTTTAGTAAATACACATCAACATAAACAAACCATTATCATGAGAAATAAACTATTGTTTCAAGATTAAAATCGAACAAATGTGAGAAGTAGGCTTTTCTGTGTAGTTAAGTACAATTTCTTAACATAAGAGCATATCCTATGGTCAGTTACTCACGTCGCATTTTGCTATTGATCAGTCACTTACTCGTTCGACTTCATAATAAATCCTGTGTGGTTCCAGGGGCAGGGGGAGTCGCTCTGCTTCCTTCTTCTGGATTCTCAAGGACTTGGTGCGAGGAGGCAGTATCTCTGTCCAGGCTACCTTACTGTAGTGAGCCAAGACATTAGTTACATTGTGTTAGAAACAGAAACGAGTCACACTGACATTCTCTATCCAAGCTGGCCATAATAAATACATTCTGTATGCCATACGTTACAGAAGCTCATATGGGCCTTATGTCCTAAAGGGATTGAGTATGTATAACGGAAGCTCATTCACTTTGTACTGAGACCTAATTCGACTGACCAATGTAAGCACATACATGGTACATATTGGTAAATATTTTCAGTCATTGGTACAGATGTTGAATCTGTCATTACTTGTTCTGTCTCTTGAGACCTCGCTGTGTTTTTTCTGGTTTCAAATCCTGCTTGGCCTATTGAGGAAACAATAATATATGTTATTCATTTCACCACACAAGGAGTTTCAGTAAAATATGCATAAGTAGATACCATTTAAACTCTGTTCTTCAACAAACTAACCTCAAGCAGTTTTATGGAGGACAGGAACACTTGGTTTTGTCTGATATTTTCCAACCGTTCCAATTCATATATCGATAAACTTCCAGGTTGCATCTGAAATGTAAAAACAAAGAGTAAAGTGAGATCACCAACAGGATTGTATTCATTTGTGCAGTTTTCAAATGTCTCCTCTTGGATCCACAGACGTTTCACAGTATTGTTATAGCCCTGAACTAGCTCACCTGATTGCCTAAACAAGGGTTGTGCCCTCTGCTCAGATGTTGATGATGATGCCACAACACTTGGATCGGTATTTTACATATCACCTAACAACGTAATGATGTTATAGCTATCTGGTGTCCGACAGCAGCCGATGGCGTGGCACACAACCATTGGTTGATGCATGCAACGTCTGAGCAGGGGAACATGACCATTGGCTTGATTATTTGTTGACAAGTTGAACCGGGTGTGCCAGCCCAGGAATAGTTCAAATACGTGGAATACCTGGGGGTCGCCGAAGAGATGTTTAAAAACCTCTGCATTAGTCCACATGTAACATATGAACCTGGGTCTACCACGGGAGAAACCAACATCTTGACCATTAGACCAAGAGGAAATTCTCTATTGCCACTAGAACCGACTGATTTTGAAGTCGCAGGTGGGGCTACCGATCACCTGACCTTGAGCAACCATGACCGACTCATGTCCTCTACACATACGCCATAGCAAACATTTCGCAACGGAAAAGAAAAACAAGCATTTTTTTATTGGACAACTTGAGGTAGTCTCTCCCTGTTTCAATATTATACAATCAGTTCCCTTTCGTTTGGTGCCTAATGAAACATGACACCTAGGTTATTTGGCCTAAATACTGTGTGTAATGAACACTTACATCTTTGTCTTCCTTCTGGTCTTTGACTTTTTCAATTATTTCTTCCACTTTCAAAGGAAGTGTTTTTCTCTGAGACAAATTGCATTTAATTGTGAAGTACTAGCATTGCCCAGTTATAGCCCATAATACACACAATTGAGCCAAACGATCATGCATGCATACATTCACTGAACTTGCACTTTGGAATTGCATCATGGATCAGTGGTCATCATATGGGTGGACACACTTACCTTTCTTTTCGTTCCTTGATTTTCTTTGAAGCTGGGATTTGGTACCAGTACCTCATCTGGGGTGAATTTCTTGGGTTTGCACCCATCTTTTGCTGAATGGAGTACAGGGACACCATTCTTGGTGTTCGCTGGCTTCATTTCCTGCAATTAATGTTGGGATGCATTTCAATTTGGTAATGACTTAAACTTTATAATTTATCAGCACAGTGGTATCTTCAGCTAGATAGATAGCTAGCTCCGACAATGCTGGAGGTCCGGGGAAGAATGCTAGTTAGGTGCCCAAGGAAACTTTAGGTGCACATGGGCGGGAATTTACAACACTACAGTAATGTGACAGCATAAAAAGTAATTTCAGAACCCGGAAACATATCTCGCATGAGCGCTAGCAGAGACGAAGATGGGGCATCACTAGCTTCTATAACCAAAGTTATAATATCTGACCATTTCTACAATTTATCTTTTTAAATTTTGATTTTAAAACTAACCTTAACCATGGACTGCTAACCTCATACCTAATCTTAAATTAATGACTGAAAGCACATTTTTGTAGCCAATTTTGAATGTGGCTGTGGAATCTGACTGGAACTTTGTGGCTAAAGAAGCTAGTGGAAACCACGGATGGGCGAATAGACGGTCGTCAGTAGTTACTACAGCCACAAAGGTCAATTCACCATCATTTCAGGTCATTTAATGCTTAAAAACAAAACACATATGAATAAGATATTCGGCTACAGAAGTGCTCTATTTTTATCGATCTCTACAGTTTACATCCAAAAACAACTGATGTGAAATGACGTAAACAAATACTGAGTTACTGGCTAACTGCACTGTCTAGCATAGCTAACGAACTAGCTACGGTCGCTGCGCACATGACATCGATGAACCACCAAAGGCAAACCCCATTTCTGTTACAAATTGAGTAAAGGGCAGGTAGATGGTTTTTCGTGCCCAAAGTCGACCTTTAAAATCTTATTTTAAACCTAACATTAGCAGCAATGCTAACCTTAAAAACAATAAGCGATTATTATTCATTATTTAAAAAGGTAATTATTTTGACTGCATACATTTTTAGATAGCAGTCAGAATTGCCAAAAAAATTCTGTTTTTACATTGCTATGTTAGGTTTAAAATAAGATTGAAAAACCCAAATAGTCAGCGATAGATCATCTTTGGCGCTAGTCAGCTAAGACAACGCATGCTGGTCCTAGGTCTCGTTTTAGTGGTTATGGTACATTACTGTCATTGCAACCTACCATTTCATTGATCTCCACTCACCCAGGGCACCAGTCCATGCATAACTAACCCAATGTTTGTAAAATTAAGTTATGATTGCTTGTCACTAACTAACGTTTGCGTCTATGAATGGGGTAAGATATACTGTAGCGCCTTTTAACGATATATTCGAATGTAACCGCTGAAAACATACTGAAGGGTTTGCAATAGATAGCTGCTATATATTAGCTCTTGCAAACCCTTCTGTGTGTAGTGTTTTCAGCCGTTACATTCGCCCACTGTTGGCTACATCCAAACTACAATGCTGATGTTATGTTTTATTGTTTAGAAACTTCAATAATCTTAGCTCAAAACGGTTTTCGGAACATATGCTGATATGCCCCTTATCTTTCATGAAGTAAGAAAGCGTCTCATGAAAAATACATACCTTACTGTAGCAGTTTGGAACAGATCCACAAGCTGTGTGCCTCTAGTTGACAAACTACACGTCCTCCCCAGTTAAACTCAAACACGGTGTTCACCGAGATAGTTAATTAGAACAGGTGGCCACCTATGTCTCCCATAAATGATGTAACATGGACATATGGCTGTGTGGGAACACTAACCCTTTGAAGGTGTGTTATAATTTAAATTGTATTATTTATTTTTTCTTGCCGATATGAAATATACGTTCCTTGTGTTTTCAAAAACGTACCGCAAGCGATGAGTTAATGTTTAGAGCAAGTGCTGGGGCTCTTAACAAAACACCCCCTGTCCGAAGATACTACTATCATCAATAGGCGCTAAATCAGTTACCTCTGAATGGGGTAGCTAGTTATATCAGTAGCTAAGTAGGTTTAACATTGACCTAGGTATTTGACAAAAGCAATATGTCGCAACAAAAAAAGTGTAATGGAAACGGAAGATGGGAGACATTATCTAAACATTATTTGTATCCATTGGACCGGGGTGGATTTTTAATCTGTCAAACTTTCTTTATTGCAACAGATCTGATGGAAGCGGCGTTTTTCCTGCCTTTCAAGAATGGCTGAATTGATTCGCCTTGCTTTTCTGTTTGGCTGGCAAGTTTTACCATCCAATTATTTCAGATCTACATGAGTGCAAGTTTCACCATGGCACGGACCATGGCGATACGTTGGCACATGAGATGTATTAGAATATGGCAAATATTAGTCAATTATTGCATTCAATCCATGTTGGTTTTTGCGGGCTACCTGCAGTTGTGTAAAGTACTTAAGTAAAAATACATTTAAAGTAGTTTGGGGTATCTGTACTTAACTATTTGTATTTTTGGCAACTTTTACCTAACTACATTCCTAAAGAAAAGGTGTACTTTTTACTCCATACCCAAAAGTACTCGTTACATTTTAACAGGAAAATGGTCAAATTCACACTTATCAAATGAACATCCCTGGTCATCCACTCTGGTCTGGCACTCACTAAACACAAATGCTACGTTTGTAAATTGTGTGAGTGTGTGCCCTTGGGTATCCGTCAAAGGTTGAAGTAGAAATGATTTATACATTTACTATTTATACTTAAGTACATCTTAGCAATTACATCGACACTTAAGTATATTTAAAACCAAATACTTTGACATTCACTTGGGTCATTTTCTATTAAGGTATATTTGCTTTTACTCATGACAATTTAGTACTTTTTCCACCACTGGCTACCTGGGACATGAAACAGCCTGTATGCCCTCCCATCTATCTGTCTGGCAATTTGCCTAAATGGGCAATGGCAACGCTTCAAAACTACATTTTTATTCGACAGACGTGACGTCATTACGTTCAGCTGTTTTAGTCGACACTCTAGCAGGCAATTGTCGCATCTATTTTCTACACGAGCTCTAAATGTTAACAAAAAATATCACTGGACAAGTTAATGGAAACATAACTTGTGACTCACTAGCAATATTTCATGGGTAGTTGTATATGGATAGTTCTATGCGATGGTCCTTAATCTTACCTGCAATATGTAGTACAATTTCACAAACGCGTTCGGAAGATTTGGTTCTTCCGAAACCATCAGGCAAACCGAGTCGCAGATATTTAGCTTGCAAGCTAGGTCCGAAAAGCTGTTTGTTTTCTTGAATAACCTAGTTGATGTATCCTGCACCACAGGAAAAACCCTTTCCCGCCACGATGGTGTTTTGTAACAAACCCCTCCCCTTTGTTGTGCAAGATAATTCACAGCAGCTGATTGGTTACTATATTTTTTTTTATAACAGGGAAGACACATCGCTTGGGGCACATTTGTTTATAAAAAATTAACCAGGGATCATTATAATTTTGCTTTTCATGTGCCAATGGCTTTGGGGGTATAGCTTTTAGGAATATATATATATATATATATATATATATATATATATAAAAAACACATGGAATCATGTAGTAACCAAAATAGTGTTAAACAAATCAAAATATATTTGAGATTCTTCAAAGTAGCCACCCTTTGCACACTCTTGGCATTCTCTCAACCAGCTTCATGAGGTACCTGCAATGCATTTCAATTAACAGGTATGCCTTCTTAAAAGTTCATTTGTGGAATTTCTTTCCTTCTTAATGCATTTGAGCCAATCAGTTGTGTTGTGACAAGGTATGGGTGCCCTATTTTGTAAAAGACCAAGTCCATATTATGGCAAGAACAGCTCAAATAAGCAAAGAGAAACAACAGTCCATCATTACTTTAAAACATGAATGTCAGTCAACCCTGAAAGTGCAGTCTCAAAAACCATCAAGCACTATGATGAAACTGACTCTCATGAGGACTGCCACAGGAAATGAAGACCCAGAGTTACTTCTGCTGCAGAGGATAAGTTCATTAGTTACCAGCCTCAGAAATCGGCAATTAACTGCACCTCAGATTGCAGCCCAAATAAATAAATGCTTCACAGAGTTCAAGTAAACATCAACTGTTCATATGAGACTGCGTGAATAATGCCTCCGTGGTCAAATTGCTACAAAGAAACCACTACTAACGTACATCAATAAGAAGACACTTGATCGGGCCAAGAAACACGAGCAATGGACATTAGACTGGTGGAAATCTGTCCGTTGTTCTGACAAGTCCAAATTGAAGATTTTTGGATCCAACCGCCATGTCTTTGTGAGACGAGAGTAGGTGAATGGATGATCTCCCCATGTGTGGTTCCCACTGTGAAGCATGGAGGATGAGGTGTGATGGTGTAGGGTGCTTTGCTGGTGACACTGTCTGTGACGTATTTTGAATTCAATGCACACTTAACCAGCATGGCTACCACAGCAATATGCCACCCCATCTGCTTTGCGCAGACTGTTGGAAAAGCATTCCAGATGATTACGTCATGAAGCTGGTTGAGAGAATGCCAAGAGTGTGCAAAGCTGTTATCAAGGCAAAGGGTTGCTACTTTGAAGAATCTAAAATATATTTTGATTTGTTTAACGCTTTTTTGGTTACTATATTATTCCATATGTGTTATTTCATAGTTTGTCTTCACCATTATTCTACAATGTAAAAAGAGTACAAATACAGATATGGGTAGGTGTGTGTTTATACAGACTAGTACTATATATATATATATATATATATATTTTTTTTTTTTACAAAACTACATGCAAAAAAGTAACCCTCAGCAGCATCAGTCTAATATACACAAAATATGCCTAGTACAAACCTCTAAACACTAACCAAAATGTCAAATCAAGAGAAGCTAAAATATTGGTGATGCTTCCTAGTACTAACTAGGATCTCTTACACATTCAACTGAAGCAATATGTGGCTACATAAGCACACGATTCAAAGACTCTCACTACCCAGTCGTTGCCTACTAACTTAACCATGACCAGCCACTTACCATATACCGTACAAACCTTCATAATACGATCCAGTTATAATTCATTTAAAATAAGTAACTTGTAAAATGTCGAACTCACATTGTAACAGTATAACTACAGTTCTTAAAAACATGTCCATGCAAATAAGAGATGCCCACTCCCTTCCTCTGAATGAGAAAATGTATCCTGTTTTTCCTGAGTTCTCATACTGTAGCTGAAGATTGACTGTGGCGTTCTCTTCTTCTCTTCTGAGTTCCCGTTACATCACACCGGGGGGAGAGGACAAGAGGAGCAGGCTGCCAGTCCACACATGTTCCTCCCTCATTCTATTAGGAAATATCTGAGGAGGAAATACAAAACAAAATATATTTTGTAAGCTACAGTGCCTTGGAAAGTATTCGCCCCCCTTGAACTTTGCGACCTTTTGCCACATTTGAGGCTTCAAACATAAAGATATAAAACTGTATTTTTTGTTAAGAATCAACAACAAGTGGGACACAATCATGAAGTGGAACGACATTTATTGGATATTTCAAACTTTTTTAACAAATCAAAAACTGAAAAATTGGGCGTGCAAAATTATTCAGCCCCTTTACTTTCAGTGCAGCAAACTCTCCAGAAGTTCAGTGAGGATCTCTGAATGATCCAATGTTGACCTAAATGACTAATGATGATAAATACAATCCACCTGTGTGTAATCAAGTCTCCGTATAAATGCACCTGCACTGTGATAGTCTCAGAGGTCCGTTAAAAGCGCAGAGAGCATCATGAAGAACAAGGAACACACCAGGCAGGTCCGAGATACTGTTGTGAAGAAGTTTAAAGCCGGATTTGGATACAAAAAGATTTCCCAAGCTTTAAACATCCCAAGGAGCACTGTGCAAGCGATAATATTGAAATGGAAGGAGTATCAGACCACTGCAAATCTACCAAGACCTGGCCGTCCCTCTAAACTTTCAGCTCATACAAGGAGAAGACTGATCAGAGATGCAGCCAAGAGGCCCATGATCACTCTAGATGAACTGCAGAGATCTACAGCTGAGGTGGGAGACTCTGTCCATAGGACAACAATCAGTCGTATATTGCACAAATCTGGCCTTTATGGAAGAGTGGCAAGAAGAAAGCCATTTCTTAAAGATATCCATAAAAGTGTTGTTTAAAGTTTGCCACAAGCCACCTGGGAGACACACCAAACATGTGGAAGAAGGTGCTCTGGTCAGATGAAACCAAAATTGAACTTTTTGGCAACAATGCAAAACGTTATGTTTGGCGTAAAAGCAACACAGCTCATCACCCTGAACACACCATCCCCACTGTCAAACATGGTGGTGGCAGCATCATGGTTTGGGCCTGCTTTTCTTCAGCAGGGACAGGGAAGATGGTTAAAATTGATGGGAAGATGGATGGAGCCAAATATAGGACCATTCTGGAAGAAAACCTGATGGAGTCTGCAAAAGACCTGAGACTGGGACGGAGATTTGTCTTCCAACAAGACAATGATCCAAAACATAAAGCAAAATCTACAATGGAATGTTTCAAAAATAAACATATCCAGGTGTTAGAATGGCCAAGTCAAAGTCCAGACCTGAATCCAATCGAGAATCTGTGGAAAGAACTGAAAACTGCTGTTCACAAATGCTCCCCATCCAACCTCACTGAGCTCGAGCTGTTTTGCAAGGAGGAATGGAAAAAATTTCAGTCTCTCGATGTGCAAAACTGATAGAGACATACCCCAAGCGACTTACAGCTGTAATCGCAGCAAAAGGTGGCGCTACAAAGTATTAACTTAAGGGGGCTGAATAATTCTGCACGCACAATTTTTCAGTTTTTGATTTGTTAAAAAAGTTTGAAATATCCAATAAATGTCATTCCACTTCATGATTGTGTCCCACTTGTTGTTGATTCTTCACAAAAAAATACAGTTTTATATCTTTATGTTTGAAGCCTGAAATGTGGCAAAAGGTCGCAAAGTTCAAGGGGGCCGAATACTTTCGCAAGGCACTGTATACCAAACAAATATAAACACAACATACAACATTTTCAAAAACTCATATGGAAATCAATCAACTTCAAATAAATTCATTAGGCCCTAATCTATGGATTTCACATGACTGGGAATACAGATATGCATCTGTAGGTCACAGATACCTAAAAAAAAAGTAGGGGTGTGGATCAGAAATCTGGTATCTGGTGTGACCAACATTTGCATCATGCAGCGCGACACATCTCATTCGCATAGAGTTGATCAGGATGTTGATTGTGGCCTGTGGAATGTTGTCCTACTCCTCTACAATGGCTGTGTGAAGTTGCTGGATATTGGTGGGAACAAGCTGTCGTACACGTCGATCCAGAGCATCCCAAACAGCTCAATAGGTGACATGTCTGGTGAGTATGCAGGCCATGGAAGAACTGGGACATTTTCCAGGAATTGTGTACAGATCCCTGCGACATGGGGTCATGCATTATCATGCTGAAACATGAGTTGATGGCGGCGGATGAATGGGCATCAGGATTTCGTCACGGTATTTCTGTGCATTCAAATTACCATTGATAAAATTCAATAGTATTTGTTGTCCGTAGCTTAAGCCTGCCCATACCATAACCCCACCGCCACCATGTGGCACTCTGTTCACGCTGACATCAGCAAACCGCCCACACAACACCATACACACCATTCTCTAAAATGATGATGGATGCGGTTTATGATAGCGAAATGAACATTCAATTCTCTGGCAACAGCTCTGGTGGACATTCCTGCAGTCAGCATGCCAATTGCATGTTCCCTCAAAACTATTACACTGAGCAAAAATACAAACGCATCTAGAGATCTAGAGATTCTGGGTTCGAGTCCAGGCTCTGTCACAGCTGGCAGCGAACGGGAGACCCATGGGGCGGCGCACAGTTGGCCCAGCATCGTCCGGGTTAGGGGAGGGTTTGGCCGGCAGGGATGTCCTTGTCCCATCGCGCACTAGCGACTCCTGCGGCGGGCCTTGGAGCAGTGCACGCTGACACGGTCGCCAGGTGTATGGTGTTTCCTCCGACACATTTTTGCAGCTGGCTTCCAGGTTAAGTGGGCATTGTGTCAAGAAGCAGTGCGGCTTGGTTGGGTTCTCGCGGCTCTCAACCTTCGCCTCTCCCGAGTCCGTACGGGAGTTGCAGTAATGAGACAAGACTAACTACCAATTGGATACCACGAAAAAGGGGTAAAAAAATAATAATAAAAAAAATAATAAACTTATCATGTAAAGTGTTGGTCCCGTGTTTCATAAGATGAAGTAAAAAATCCCAGAAATGTTCCATATGCACAAAAGCTTATTTCTCTCAAATTCTGTGCACAAATTTGTTTATATCCCTGTTAGTGAGAATTTCTCATTTGCCAAGATAATCCATTCACCTGACAAGTGTGGCATATCAAGAAAATTATTAAACGGCATGATCATTACACAGGTGCACCTTGTGCTGGGGACAATAAAAGGCCACTTTTAAAATTGTGAATTTTTGTTCAGTGTAATAGTTTTTAGGAGCGTGCAATTGGCATGCTAACTGCAGCAATGTCTATGTAATGTATATCTGTCTGTAACATTATGATTGGCTGGGTGCGCCTGGCTGCCAAATTGGTGACCTATGCCCTCCGAGGCTGCACCCCTGCCCAGTGTGAAATCTGCACCCTGCCCATGTGAAATCCATAGATTAGGGCCTAATGAATTTATTTCAATTGACTTATTTCTTACTATGAACTGTAACTCAGTAAAAACATAGAAATTGTTGCATGTTGTGTTTATACTTTTGTTCAGTATAATTTCACCCTAAAAGGAGCTAGTCAGTCAGCTATCTTGCCGTATACGTGTCCTACAATGTCTGGGTGTTCAATAGCTGATCTGTGTTCATGAAGCATCTATATAGTTATCATTAGTAAAAAAAGGAAGTTCAACAGCACTGAATATTTTGTATGTATTTACCCATCCATTCCCCAGTTGGTGCCCCAGGAGTTTTTCACGATCCAATTTGGAGTGCTATTCTTTTCACCATATCCCACTGCCAGTACAGCATGGTTCACATTGTCTGTAGTGTTCTTACACGTAGTGCTAATACAAACAAAGAATACTTTGTAAAACACATGGAGGACATGTTAATTCATTGTAATAGAGGGTCAAATGTGCAGTTTGTATACCTTATGTGAACGGCAAGGAGCTTTACAGTTCATGAAAGTCTTCTACTGCAACATTGTATGGCTCATAAGAACAGTCTTCTACCTTCCACACATTATTTGATAAGATTTGGAGGTTCACAATTCAATTCCCACAAAGCTCTTTAATCCTGCCACCCAACATTTATTGTCAAGTGGGAGTGATAAGGAACAACTGAGTGTACTGGGCTTACTCTCACCTGCTGTACACACCATCTTTGTAGTGGAGGAAATCAGTCACTTCATATCCAAAGCTGACTGCGTTTAGTCTGGCCACAGCATCAACCATACCCTTTTCGTCATACTGTTATAGGGCGGAAGACAGAACAACATATCAATTGCTGACCAAGAAAACAATGTTTAGAACAGATGCAGAGGTTGTAAAACATTTAGTTTTAGTCTCTCACACTTGTTATGTTGACAACATCTTTCACGAAGGCAGCTGCCAACTCGGGCTTGAAATTGCAAGAGCCATCCTAAAAAAAGTAATGGGGGTAAAGAAGTATATAGTGAGTAATCCAAACAAGTGAGTCATAAGGATTGAATACTAGTATAACACTGTTACTTGGGTTATTAACATTTTCCTTTTTTACACTAAGAATAATTTATAAATACATAAATACATCCCATGTAAGGATAGTCATCTTCGGTCATGAGTCCATTGTTGTATTTAACATACTCAAACGCCTGGCTTGGGAGTCCCCTGAAACCAATACATTACAGTATCTGAATGATGTTTTTGTAGACAGATAGCTACATTATGTATCAGGAGGCATAGAAGTCACATGCAGGACAGGAGTGATAAGCTCATGTGATTTTAAGATGGTACTGTAGGCTACCAACCCCATACATCCATGATTGTTGAAGTCTTGAGCACAGTCCACCAGTTGCTGCTCAGACTGGAAAATATAGAATGATAACTCACAGATAAGGCTATTACCAACAACCATTCAACAACCAATTCAACTACAGTAACCCATTCTTTCTATTATACCGCTTCATATGAAACCATACAGAGGAACATAGTAGGTTGACTGCCAAAATCAGTGTGAAACATAGTGTGGAACTATAGAAAATACAAGAGAAATAGGGCTAGTTCTCACCAGAAGTGGGAGTTTTCCAGTAGCTATAGCGGTAACAGACTCAAGACAGCCGGTAGTGGAGAAGGTCCAGCAGCTTCCACAATGACCCTTAGGACACAACAATAGCACATTCACTCAACATGATATCAACACAGCACAGTCATAAATGTACAGCTTCTTTTAGCTTTTTCACTCGCCCGCAATCAGCCAATCCATCGGAAAATGACCTGGTCATGTTGTTGTGAATATACACTGAGTAGAAAACATTATGAACACCTGCTCTTTCCATGACAGACTGACTAGGTGAATCCAGGTCAAAACTTTGATCCTTTATTGATGTCACTTGTAAAATTCACTTCAATCAGTGTAGATAAAGGGCAGGAGACCGGTTAAAGATGGATTTTTAAGCCTTGAGACATGGATTGTGTGTGTGCCATTCGGAAGGTGAATTGGCAAGACAAAAGATTTAAGTTCCTTTGAACAGGGTATGGTATTAGGTGCGAGGAGCAGTTTGTGTCACGCTCAACAGTTTCCCGTGTGTATCAAGAATGGTCCACCACCCAAAGGACATCCAGCCAGCTTGACACAACTGTGGAAAGCATTGGAGTCAACATGGGCCACCATCCCTGTGGAATGCTTTCGACACCTTGTAGAGTCCATGCCCAGATGAATTGAGGCTGTTCTGAGTGCAAAACAGAGGGGTTGCAACTCAATATTAGGAAGGTGTTCTTAATGTTTTGTACACTCAGTATATTTAGCCTATGAGGGAAACATAGTACTTGATATTTGACAGGTGACACATAGTTTCCCTTCTCTCTCCAGTCCACAGAACCAGGATATGGCCCATGGCTGCTGATGTGACTCCCTTTGGTGGCAGAGCAGTTCTGATGAAGATAAATGTAAGAACAATTACTATTGATTAGGCTATCTTATATCAGGGAAGCTCGTAGACTTATAATTGGGGTTAACTACAGGATCACATTTTAGTAATTACATTTCACAGCTGTACCTGAGGTTCAGTCAGGAGGAAAGTCTTCCGAAACTCTGCAAAGCTCATGTCAGAAAACTGATTCAGTCCCACTGGGAAAAGGAAAGTTACAAGAGTTGTAAGATATCATACTTGTGCGTATATAAAGCTATATTATGAATACATTGGGAGATAAGTTGTGACTGGGAAAACAGGAAGAAATGGACAAATAGTTAAAAATAAATAAATGCATAGCCTACTTGAGAACGTGTGCTTCCCTGCATTATGATAGTGGATTCTCCTCTTATGCCCAGTGAAGATGTTCAGGCGATGGTGGTACTCCTCCAGAGCATAGACTTTATTATACTGTAATAACAAAAACAGGTATAGGCAGGCAGTCAACTAAAGATGACAACCTCATACTGACAAGCAAATACATTTGAGGAAGGTCTTGGCCTACTGCTTTCATTTATTACAGGAAGGAACAAGATGACTGTGTCCAGTAACTCTGGTATGTAGGCTACTGTATGTCATCTGCTTTCCTAAAAATAACACGTGACAGATTTACATTGTAGCCTTTACAGTTTCACATACCTGTAACATCCAGTGTTTGAAGTGATATTCCTCTTTAAAAAGAATACATTAAAAAGAATAAAACACAAACATGATCAGTTAGACCTATGATTTTGATGGTCACATTGTTACAAGTTTGAAACGGTCACTTTTCTGTGCAATGGCAACATTTTAGGCTATAGCACGTGTCACTGTTGTTTCACTGCTGCATGTATTATGCAATGTAATACGCTATAAATCAAATCAAAGTTTATTTGTCAAGTGCGCCGAATACAACAGACCTTACAGTGAAATGTTTACTTACAGGCTCTAACCAATAGTGCAAAAAGGTGTTAGGTGAACAATTGGAAAGTTATGAAATAAAACAACAGTTTAAAGACAGGCTATATACAGTAGCGAGGCTATAAAAGTAGCGAGGCTACACACAGACACCGGTTAGTCAGACTGATTGAGGTAGTATGTACATGTAGATGTGGTTAAAGTGACTATGCATATATGATGAACAGAGAGTAACAGTAGCATAAAAGAGGGTTTGGGGGTGGCGGGACACAATGCAGATAGCCCGGTTAGCCAATGTGCGGGAGCACTGGTTGGTCGGCCCAATTGAGGTAGTATGTACATTAATGTATAGTTAAAGTGACGGGCTAAAGTGAGGCTATTCATTTCGGTAGACTAATTATGATCTTTGTTTTTTCATTAGGCTTATTAAATACAGTCTGTTCAACTGTCCAGATCCAGATAAGAAACCACACAAAACCCGCTTTCATCTGCAGTGCACTGCATGGCTTGTTGCACTTGGCTTTCAGTTTGTATCTTCCTCCACACATCGATGTGTGCGTCCAAAGGGGATGCGGGATATGAACAACAAACAGATTAGGGGAGTTATGCTTACCTTCAGGTAAAACAAGGGTGTTAAATTGGCTAAATGCAAAAAAGCAAGAATAAAAGCAACAGAACACAGCGCCATACTTCCGCGTGAGTTTCACAACCAATGCATCACATGACTTGAGTAACCTATCCATTTCATTCATGTGTCCTTGTGGCAGGGTCGGTTATCAAAGTTTTAGTAAGCACCATAATATGCCTAATTTCCCACCCCACATCAAAATAATTAACATCAAAGTCAATAAAGTGTGCACTTACTGAGGAGATAAAAATACAATTGCAAGTATCACAGAATTATTAAAGGCCCAGTGCATTCAAAATTCAGTTTTGCCTGTGTTTTGTAACATATTGTTAAACAGCTGATGGAACTAACACTGTACAAGTGTGTGAGAAAAAAAACGATCAATGTTATTTCCTGATAGTTGCTGGTTGAAAATACAATCTACACAGGACCTTCTAATCAGCAGGTTTTGCAAACATGGAGTTTCAGGTTGTAAATGAGTTAATAGACCAATAACAACGAGAGTTCCAAACCTCTCAGCCAATAAAGGCTAGTTTTCAGTTCCCACTCATGCCACTCCCAGACAGTCGTAGCAAAATTCTTGCTTGAGAATCTTTTTTGGTTGCTAAAAAGCTATTTAAGTTATTTTTTTTAAACCATTTAATGGACAACTATTACAGTCTGGTAATGAATTGTTACCCAATAATTTCATATTTATATAAAAACGTCTGCATCGGGCCTTTAAAATTGTAGATTAGAACTTTACACATCTTTATACACTGCCACACATTTCATTTTTTTCAGGTAGTTAAAATAAAGACTATTGTCATACAACTGTAGTGATTATTCAAAATTCACAGTCCACAGCCCAGAACATAATGAATCTCTAACTCTGTGTGTGTCCTTCTGTCAGTTCTTTCTTAGGGTCAAAGATTAATAATTTAAAATGGAAAATTATTGCTTGCAGAATACTTTAAAAAAAAATGAAAATGTCATGTTCAGCTCATATGGTTTAAACTTTTTAAAGTTGGCTACAAGAGAAACCAGAGCCTGCTATGAGAGATCCGTCCTGTAGATGGCAGTATAATATCACTGCAAAACTGATATGATGGAACTGAAAGAGCAACGGCGTCTTATGCAACAGAGCCACTCCCAATTACGTATACATATTAACATTGCTCTTCTCTCTCAACTCAGCTGTGGAGAGGGAGGTAATTGTGTTCAAATATGGTGAGCTACAGGTAAACAGTGCCTTCGTAAAGTATTCAGACCCCTTGATTTTTTCCACATTTTGTTACATTACAGCCTTATTCTAAAATGGCTAAAAATACAAATAAATCATCAACCTGCACACAATACCGCATAATGACATCGCAAAAATAGTATTTTAGACATTTTACTAATTTATACAAACCTAATAACTTCATTATGACATTTACATAAGTATTCAGACCCTTTACTCAGCACTTTGTTGAAGCACCTTTGGCAGCGATTACAGCCTCGAGTCTTCTTGGGTATGACTCTACAAGCTTGGCACACCTGTATTTGGGGAGTTTCTCCCATTCTTCTCTGCAGATCCTCCCCAGCTCTGTCAGGTTGGATGGGGAGTGTCAGTGCACAGCTATTTTCAGGTCTCTCCAAGAGATGTACGATGGGGTTAAAGTCTGGGACATTCAGAGACCTGTCCTGAAGCCACTCCTGTGTTGTCTTGGCTGTGTTCTTAGGGTCATTGACCTGTTGGAAGGTGAACCTTCGCCCCAGTCTGAGGTCCTGAGCACTCTGGAGCAGCTTTTCATCAAGGATCTCTCTGTACTTTGTTCTGTTCATCTTTCCCTCAATCCTGACTAGTCTCCCAGTCCCTGCCGCTGAAAAACATCCCCACAGCATGATGCTTTCACCACCATGCTTCACCGTAGGAATGGTGCCACGTTTCCGACAGACTTGACGCTTGGCATTCAGGCCAAAGAGTTCAATCTTGGTTTCAACAGACCAGAGAATCTTGTTTCTCATGGTCTGAGTCCTTTAGGTGCCTTTTGGCAATCTCCAAATGGGCTGTCATGTGCCTTTTACTGAGGAGTGGCTTCTGTCTGGCCACTCTACCATAAAGGCCTGATTGGTGGAGTGCTGCAGAGATGGTTATCCTTCTGGAAGGTTCTCCCATCTCCACACAGGAACTCTGTCACAGAGACCATCGGGTTCTTGGTCACCTCCCTGACCAAGGCCTTCTCCTCCGATTGCTGAGTTTGACTGGGTGGCTCTAAGAGGAGTCTTTTCAAACTTCTTCCATTTAAGAATGATGGAGGACACTGTGTTCTTGGGGACCTTCAATGTTGCAGAAATGTTTTGGTACCCTTCCCCAGATCTCTGCCTCGACACAATCATGTCTTGGAGCTCTACAGACATTTCCTTCGACCTCATGGCATGATTTTTGCTCTGTCTTGCACTGTCAACTGTGGGACCTTATATAGACAGGTGCGTGCCTTTCCTAATCATGTCCAATCAATTGAATTTACAACAGATGGACTCCAATAGAAACATCTCAAGTATGATCAATGGAAACCTGTTTTTGCTTTGTCATTATGGGGTATTGTGTGTAGATTGATGAGGAAACATATGGATTTAAACAATTTTAGAGTAAGGCTGTGACGTAACAAAATGTGGAAAAAGTAAAGGGGCCTGAATACCTTCTGAATGCACTGTATATCACCATGCTGATGCACCATGCTACCACAACGAGCTGTGTGTTCATCCCTATAGCCTACCTATGGACAGTGCTAGTACACTGGAGGTCATCAACATCTAGAATACACGCACACAAGTGCGCGCGCACACACACACACACACACACACACACACACACACACACACACACACACACACACACACACAGCTGTACTGTATATGGTTCATCATTAGTATGATCAGTGAGTGTGTTATCTCTCCTTCAACATTGTAGTTGTCTCCCTGCTAGCCCGTGCACTTTAATATTTCATCACTGTGTGTGTGTGTGGTGGGGGGGGGATTTTTGACCAACTGGAGACATTTTGTTGGTCCCCACAAGGTCAAATTATATTTCTACAGGGTTTAGGGTTAAGGTTAGAATTAGTGTTAGGGTTAGAATTAGGGTTAAGGTTAGGAGCTAGGGTTAGGTTTAGGTTTAGGTTTTTGGTTTAAGGTTACAGGTTACGGGTTAGGGAAAATAGGTTTTTGAATGGGACTGTGAATTGTGTCTCCAGAAGGCCAGTTATTCAAGACTGTGTGGGTTTGTGGGTGTGACAATTTAGGGTTTATATTAATGAAGGAAAGAGGAGGCCTGGGGGGAAAATAAGACTGTAAATCAGCCAGCCCATCCTCTCTCTCTCTCTCTCGCTCTGTCTCAACATCTGCGTATGTACGTTGACATCTGTGTGACAGTTGGAGATTTATTTACACATCACTGTATGGTACAGACTGACTCTCTGAAGGCAGCCTAACACACTTTCCAGCTATCACTCGTAATGTGTGTGTATGTGACAGATAGTGTGTGATGAGCGCATAGCTGTTGTTATTCAGCAACAGCCTCTGATGGCAGCAGGAGATGGGGAGAGAGACGCAGATAGAGATGAGGGAGGGGACAGAGAGACATTAAGAGAGAGCGAGACGGAGAGAGAGAGGGGGTTGAGAGAGAAAGAATGGGCTGGGAGAAAGAGGGATTGAAATAGAGAGAAAGTGAACAAGCCATTGAGTGAGAGAGGTGAGTTGGGGTTAAGGGATTAAGGTTTAATGGTTTGTGGTCTGTTCTAGTTTTAGTGTGCTCTACTTTGGGTGCTATGTAGTTATTTAGACATAGCTACAGGCAAGTTGTTCACTGGTCCTCTGTACAGAAAGGGGCCATTTAAAATAGATAGGGTAACAAGCCTCATCAGTATAGGGGCATAGGTCTTCATCTCCACCAGGGAAACCAGCAATAAATCAAATGTCTGTGTGTTTAAATCTTCCTGCCGTTTTCTCAGCAGATGGACCATAATATGATCATCATTACTCTCGATCTTCAAGCCATTCATACGCATTGAACTTGCAAAACTATACTTTGGTGGAAGACAGTGACGCTCAAAGGATGGTTTTGGGTGTGATGTGGTATGATATACTGGATATTAATTATGTTGTTTATGTTTGACTATTAGGTGCAATACCTCCACATCTTGCCCCTTTCTTTTCAAGCTCACCCCATCGTCCTCTTGCTCTCGTCCTTTCACCCATTCTCCTCTCTCTCACACCCCATCTCTCTCCCCTTCAGCTCACCCCTCTCCCCTGCCTCTCACCTCCCTTTCTGGCCTTCAGATCAACTGTCTCTTCCCTGCCTCTCAACCTCTCTCTCTCTCCTCTCACCTCTCTCACCCTCCTCCCTCTCAACCATCTCACCTCTCTCCCCCTCCTCCCTCTCTTCCCCTCTCACCTCTCTCACCTCTCTCTCTCCCCTTCAGTCCCACTGGACTGTGTATATTGTATCTGAGAGGAATGAAAGCCAAGAGGCTGTACTACATAAGCTTTATCCTTATTGCCTTCGACTCACTTTGCTGAGCTTTTCTTTGCCAAGAGAATGTTCAGTTTACTGGTTTTCCTCTGCCAAGAGAATGGTCAGTTTACTGGTTTTCCTCTGCCAAGATAATGTTCAGTTTACTGGTTTTCCTCTGCCAAGAGAATGGTCAGTTTACTGGTTTTCCTCTGCCAAGAGAATGGTCAGTTTACTGGTTTTCCTCTGCCAAGAGAATGTTCAGTTTACTGGTTTTCCTCTGCCAAGAGAATGTTCAGTTTACTGGTTTTCCTCTGCCAAGAGAATGGTCAGTTTACTGGTTTTCCTCTGCCAAGAGCTGTTCAGTTTACTGGTTTTCCTCTGCCAAGATATTTTCAGTTTACTGGTTTTCCTCTGCCAAGAGAATGTTCAGTTTACTGGTTTTCCTCTGCCAAGAGATGTTCAGTTTACTGGTTTTCCTCTGCCAAGATAATCTTCAGTTGACTGGTTTTCCTCTGCCAAGATAATGTTCAGTTTTCTGGTTTTCCTCTGCCAAGAGAATGTTCAGTTTATTGGTTTTCCTCTGCCAAGAGAATGTTCAGTTTACTGGTTTTCCTCTGCCAAGAGAATGTTCAGTTTACTGGTTTTCCTCTGCCAAGAGAATGTTCAGTTTACTGGTTTTCCTCTGCCAAGATAATCTTCAGTTTACTGGTTTTCCTCTGCCAAGAGCTGTTCAGTTTACTGGTTTTCCTCTGCCAAGATATTTTCAGTTTACTGGTTTTCCTCTGCCAAGAGAATGTTCAGTTTACTGGTTTTCCTCTGCCAAGAGATGTTCAGTTTACTGGTTTTCCTCTGCCAAGATAATCTTCAGTTGACTGGTTTTCCTCTGCCAAGATAATGTTCAGTTTACTGGTTTTCCTCTGCCAAGAGAATGTTCAGTTTATTGGTTTTCCTCTGCCAAGAGGTTCTTCAGTTTACTGGTTTTCCTCTGCCAAGAGAATCTTCAGTGTACTGGTTTTCCTCTGCCAAGAGATTCTTCAGTTTACTGGTTTTCCTCTGCCAAGAGAATCTTCAGTTTACTGGTTTTCCTCTGCCAAGAGAATCTTCAGTTTATTGGTTTTCCTCTGCCAAGATAGTGTTCAGTTTACTGGTTTTCCTCTGCCAAGAGAATCTTCAGTTTAATGGTTTTCCTCTGCCAAGAGAATCTTCAGTTTACTGGTTTTCCTCTGCCAAGAGAATGTTCAGTTTACTGGTTTTCCTCTGCCAAGAGAATCTTCAGTTTACTGGTTTTCCTCTGCCAAGAGAATGTTCAGTTTACTGGTTTTCCTCTGCCAAGATAATGTTCAGTTTACTGGTTTTCCTCTGCCAAGATAATGTTCAGTTTTCTGGTTTTCCTCCGCCAAGAGAATGTTCAGTTTACTGGTTTTCCTCTGCCAAGAAAATGTTCAGTTTACTGGTTTTCCTCTGCCAAGAGAATGTTTGTAGGTGCAGTCAGGTATTCAGACTCAATGGTTCTTCAGGTAGCCAACCAACTTGATATCCCAGCTTGTTCTGTACATATTGTATTGTAGGCTACACAAGCAATTTCAATTTGTGGATTCTGCCATTTCAGTCACACCCATTGCTGACAGGTGTATAAAATCGAGCACACAGCCATGCAATCTCCATAGGGAGACATTGGCAGTGGAATGGCCCATACTGAATTGCTCAGTGACTTTCAAAGTGGCACCGGCATAGGATGCCACCTTTCCAACAAGTCAGTTCGTCAAGCTGCCCCGGTCAATCGTAAGTGCTGTTATTGTGAAGTAGAAATGTCGAGGAGCAACAATGGCTCTGCCGCGAAGTGGTAGGCCACACAAGCTCACAGAACAGGACCGCCGAGTGCTGAAGTGAGTAGCATGTAAAAATCTTCTATCCCCGATTGCAACACTCACTACTGAGTTCCACACTGCCTCTGGAAACAATGTCAGCACAAAAATTGTTTGTCGGGAGCTTCATGAAATGGGTTTCCATGGCTGAGCAGCCACACACAACCCTGAGATCACCATACGCAATGCCAAGCGACGACTGGAGTAGTGTAAAACTCGCCGCCATTGGAATCTGGAGCAGTGGGAATGCGTCCTCTGGAGTAATGTATCACGCTTCACCATCTGGCAGTCCAATGGACGAATCTGGGTTTGGAGGATACAAGGAGAACACTACCTGCCTGAATTCATAGTGCCAACCGTAAAGTTTGGTGGAGGAGGAATAATGGTCTGGGGCTTTTTATGGTTTGGGCTAGGCCCCTTAGTTTTAGTGAAGGGAAACTACAGCATACAATGACATTCTAGATTATTCTGTGCTTCCAACTTTGTGGCAACACTTTCCTGTTTCAGCTTGACAATGCCCCTGTGAACAAAGCGAGGTTAATACAGAAATGGTTTTCTGAGATCGGTGTGGAAGATTTTAACTGGCCTGCACAGAGCCCTGACCTCAACCCCATCGAACACCTTTGAGATGAATTGAAACACCATCTGCGAGCCAAGCCTAATCGCCCCAAATCAGTGCCCGACCTCACTAATGCTCTAATGCTCTCCGCAGCAATGTTCCAACATCTAGTGGAAATCCTTCCCAGAAGAATGGAGGCTGTTTATAGCAGCAAACAGGGGAGAAAATCAGTTTGAATGCCCATGATTTTGGAATGAGATATTCGACGAGCATGTAATGTATGTCTCTCTGTCTCGCTGTCTCTCTCCCTTCCTTAAAAAGCCCGGTGTTCCCACAGCTCAGCTGATCACGTTAGATCAATGGTTGGACAAAGTGCAGTGGTGAGGTGTGTGAGGTCAGGTTATCACACGTCACATAAAACACACACACTGATGCACGCTTGGACACCAACACACACACATAAGCGCATGCACACACACACACATTCATTTACGTTTGTAGGCAGACACCGTGGGTCTCACAGTCCACAGAACCCACCTGGTTCCCTCTGTTTGTGTGTCTCTCTCTCTCTCTCTCTCCCTGTCTCGCTGTGTGTCTCTCTCTGTCTCTCTCTCCATGTCTCTCCCTGTCTCTCTGTATGTCTCTCTCTGTGACTCTCTCTCTGTGTTTCTCTGTGTGTGTCTCTCTCTGTGTTTATCTCTCTGTGTGTCTCTCCGTGTCTCTCTCTCTCTCTCTCTCTCTCTCTCTCTCTCTCTCTCTCTCTCTCTCTCTCTCTCTTACTACAAGCCTTTCTTGGAATTCTTTCTGATTATAATGCATGTATCCATTACCAGTATTTGTATTTTGTCTTCACTGGCCTTGTGTTTTATAGAAGGGTCTAGATGATCAGTACTTGTCCCAGCTGAAGACCACTATAATGCATGATACATGAACCTTTTCCATGTCATTTAAGATTGAGAGGGATAGTTGACTTTTCCATCAAGGTTGACTTCAGGGTTGCGTTGGTTGTATACTAACGCCTAACCCTAGCCCTACCCCTAGCCCTACCCCTAGCCCTACCCCTACCCCTAGCCCTACCCCTAGCCCTACCCCCTAGCCCTAGCCCTAGCCCTAGCCCTAGCCCTAACCCTAGCCCTACCCCTACCCCTAACCCTAGCCCTACCCCTAGCCCTACCCCTAGCCCTAGCCCTACCCCTAGCCCTACCCCTAGCCCTACCCCTAACTCTAACTCTAACTTTAACCCTACACCCTACACCCTCTTCCCCTCACCAACAGTAATGATGCAGTGAGGAGTTTTCCTTCTCCCACACTAATGATGTACAGCACAGTAGTTGTGAGCCAGCCATCCAGAGTGACATTTATCATCCTCTCCCCTGACAGGGGGTTGCTGTAGCAATGCCAATCGCTGCAGATACCTCACCTATACATCAAGCTTGGCAGCCATTTTCCTTCCGGCATTCTGCTTCTTATTTGTCATTCATCAGGAAGAGGCAAGGATACCCTGTCTGAGTGTTTATTACATCTGAAACACCGAGCCATAAAAGCAGACAGCTTTGTCATTCCCCACTACTAATAAGTAATGCAATGACACCGGGACACTGCTTTATAACGACAGAAACGCTCAACACAGCAGCGTCTTCACGGCCCAGGGTGAATGCACCGATAATAACCATCTCAAATGAGACTTTATTTATATAACTAGCAGCTTACGTACGTAAACAGCATCTAGAGCAGTAAAAATAAATGTTTTGTCATACCCATGGTATACCGTCTGATATACCATGGCTGTCAGCCAATCAGCATTCAGGGCTGGAACCAACCAGTTTATAGCAATGCTTAACAGGCAGGTAGTGTGAACAAAACAAACATACTCTATTAGATAAAAGGCCATACATAAGGTTGGTGTTGTGAAGCTTTTGAATGTTAGATGCCTTGTCCCAAAGGCCTTGGTCATAAACTGTCGGTGCTGTTTCCAAGAAACAATAGAGAGGTGTATTTTCTGTTTGTTGCAATTTGTTTCCTATTATTTACCATTCTAGAGTTTGGTTTGAACAAGTCAACAGGCCTATAACAGGATAGGTGTCACGCCTGCTCCTGCTCCCTCCTTCTGGCGCTCCATGTCACCGGTCTACTGACCGCCGGTCCTGGCAACCATAATTGAGCAAACTTGCTCCCCATCGTTACACACACCTGGACTTCATCACCTCCCTGATAACTCACCCTTCATGTAGCCCTCAGTAGCATCTGTCATCAGGTAGTATTGGTTTTGGTTACGTTCAGTACGCTTCTCCTGTTATGTGTTGATCTTCATGTTTATTATTTTTAAACTCACCTTCTGCAACTGCTTCCTGACTAGCAAAACAGAATCCATAGGAGAGTCTTCCCTCCAGGCTTCTTACGCCCTGATTAGACCTACTTCCCATTTACAGAGTGTGTGTCCTAAATGTCACCATATTGCCTATAAAGAGCTGCATTTTGGAATGCTGATTCTGTCTCTGTCCGCTTCAGTGGTGCTGAACGGCCGCTATTGGCTTGTTAGTTAACTTCAGCCTCAGACCTTTTACTCTTGTGACAAAGTAACCTCACAAACATCATCTGGGTGTCAGAACAGCTCTGTTAGCAACCAGGAACCAATTTCAAAATGTAATGCCAAGACATTTGATCAAAGTTGAGCTATTCATTTACCAAGAGACTGTAAAGATAGCTGTTTAGTTCAGATGTAAATAGGATATGTGTTTAATATGTATAGTCTATGTGGTATTGTGGAATGTCTCTGTGTGTTTGGATTATACTAAGCATTGTTTTGGTCTTGTTTCTGTTTCATAGATAGTCAGGTAAAGCTGTGTGTTCTGACTTTAGGGTCATTGATTATTCCCTGTAGGCTCTGAGGTGATGAGGAACTGGCTGAATGACATCACCCTGCTAGCATGGCCTGGGGTGTCCACACAACACCTGGCACACACACACACACACACACACACACACACACACAAACGCAGCAGCAATGCATCACATCTTTTTGGCAATTGATGCCCCAAAACAGCCAAGATTCAAGCATCAAAACAATTAAACCTAACACAGAAGCATTTAGCTTAGAGGCACCCAGCCGCCCACACAGTCAACTAGTGCCCCATAGTGCCATTGTTCCAGTGAGTAGTGTCCTGGACTTTTCATTTTATTACAACAGATGGCCAGTGGCCTGGCTGCCAGAGTCTGTAGCTAGCACCTCCACACCACATTCACCTGATTGGTGTCTGCTCCGGGGCTCTCTCTCTCTCTCTATCTGTGTGTTTGTGTGTGTGTGTGTGTGTGTGTGTGTGTGTGTGTGTGTGTGCGCGCCAGGTGTTGTGTGGACACCCCAGGCCATGCTAGCAGGGTGATGTCATTCAGCCAGTTCCTCATCACCTCAGAGCCTACAGGGAATAATCATAGACCCTAAAGTCAGAGCACACAGCTTTATCTGACTATCTATGAAACAGAAACAAGACCAAAACAATGCTTAGTATACGTGTGTGTGTGTGTGTGTGTGTGTGTGTGTGTGTGTGTGTGTGTGTGTGTGTGTGTGTGTGTGTGTGTGTGTGTGTGTGTGTGTGTGTGTGTGTGTGTGTGTGTGTGTGTGTGTGTGTGAGCACTGATTATGCCAGTGAGCTGCACCATAAAGGCTATTAGGGTGGCCATACTACACCACTACCCTGGCATCTGAATGGGAGCATGGGACAGATAAGATTTGAACTGCTGTGCCAGGATCCATTCCCCACCACATCAGTGTGTGAGAGGGAGCATCTCTATACACCTCATATATGTAAAAGCAACTTCAGCTTCTACTGCAGACACACGTACAGTATATGTCTGCTTTATGGTGATGTGCTGTACATAACACTGTACACACTGATACGTTCCTCACCAGAGCTCAGTAAATGCAAAACCAGGGATATATAAATAAATTCATTAAAAATCCTACAATGTGATTTTCTGGATTTTTTTTCCTCATTTTGTCTGTCATAGTTGAAGTGTACCTGTGATGAAAATTACAGGCCTCTCATCTTTTTAAGTGGGAGAACTTGCACAATTGGTGGCTGACTAAATACTTTTTTGCCCCACTGTACATACATACATACATTCATACATACAAATACACACTGTGTACATTACACAAGAGAAATGGATCATACCACTGTGTACACAGAGGAATATAAAACATATTTCTACAATAAACAAACCAACAATGCTTCATCTCTCAGAGAGCGAGCCAAGGAATGTACAGTATTTAAGTGACAGTTTATGGATTTGGCCTCACAGTTGGACTGTTTCAGGTTAGTAATCAGACTTTTATATAGAAGACCTGTTTCGGGTCAGAATTCAGACATTTACAAACAAGACATGTTTAAGGTTAGACATCAGACATTTACAAAACAAGACCTGTTTAATGTTAGACATCAGACATTTACAAAACAAGACATGTTTAATGTTAGACATCAGACATTTACAAAACAAGACCTGTTTAAGGTTAGACATCAGACATTTACAAAACAAGACCTGTTTAAAGTTAGACATCAGACATTTACAAAACAAGACCTGTTTAATGTTAGACATCAGACATTTACAAAACAAGACCTGTTTAATGTTAGACATCAGACATTTACAAAACAAGACCTGTTTAATGTTAGACATCAGACATTTACAAAACAAGACCTGTTTAAGGTTAGACATCAGACATTTACAAAACAAGACCTGTTTAATGTTAGACATCAGACATTTACAAAACAAGACCTGTTTAAAGTTAGACATCAGACATTTACAAAACAAGACCTGTTTAATGTTAGACATCAGACATTTACAAAACAAGACCTGTTTCGGGTCAGAATTCAGACATTTACAAAACAAGACCTGTTTAATGTTAGACATCAGACATTTACAAAACAAGACCTGTTTAAGGTTAGACATCAGACATTTACAAAACAAGACCTGTTTAAGGTTAGACATCAGACATTTACAAAACAAGACATGTTTAAGGTTAGACATCAGACATTTACAAAACAAGACCTGTTTCGGGTCAGAATTCAGACATTTACAAAACAAGACCTGTTTAATGTTAGACATCAGACATTTACAAAACAAGACCTGTTTAATGTTAGACATCAGACATTTACAAAACAAGACCTGTTTAATGTTAGACATCAGACATTTACAAAACAAGACCTGTTTAAAGTTAGACATCAGACATTTACAAAACAAGACCTGTTTAATGTTAGACATCAGACATTTACAAAACAAGACCTGTTTAATGTTAGACATCAGACATTTACAAAACAAGACAAGACCTGTTTACAAAACAAGACCTTTTAAAGAGACATCAGACATTTACAAAACAAGACCTGTTTAATGTTAGACATCGGACATTTACAAAACAAGACCTGTTTAAAGTTAGACATCAGACATTTACAAAACAATACCTGTTTAAAGTTAGACATCAGACATTTACAAAACAAGACCTGTTTAAAGTTAGACATCAGACATTTACAAAACAAGACCTGTTTAAAGTTAGACATCAGACATTTACAAAACAAGACCTGTTTAAGGTTAGACATCAGACATTTACAAAACAAGACCTGTTTAATGTTAGACATCAGACATTTACAAAACAAGACCTGTTTAATGTTAGACATCAGACATTTACAAATCAAGACCTGTTTAAGGTTAGACATCAGACATTTACAAAACAAGACATGTTTAATGTTAGACATCAGACATTTACAAAACAAGACCTGTTTAAGGTTAGACATCAGACATTTACAAAACAAGACCTGTTTAAGGTTAGACATCAGACATTTACAAAACAAGACCTGTTTAATGTTAGACATCAGACATTTACAAAACAAGACCTGTTTAAGGTTAGACATCAGACATTTACAAAACAAGACCTGTTTAAGGTTAGACATCAGAGGTGGATTATTGTTCTCCTGTTCAGCGAGGCAGCTCATTCAAGGAAATGTATTATTTGAGTAGGTCTACCCTTCCCACCCCTCTCTCCTCTCCTCTCCCCTTTCCCTTCCCTTTCCACCCCTCTCTCCTTTCCCCTTTCCCTTTCCACCCCTCTCTCCTCTCCCTCTCCAATTCCCCTCCTCATTACTCCCACAACTGACACTTCTCCCCTTTCCCACCTGCCTTCCATCCTCTCTGTGGACCTATCACAGTTAGCACACCTACGTCGACCAGCTCCTTATCCCCTCACCCCCTCATCCCCTCATCCCCTCACCCCCTCATCCCCTCACCCCCTCATCCCCTCATCCCCTCACGCCCTTATCCCCTCACCCCCTCATCCCCTCACCCCCTCATCCCCCATCGCCTGGCCCCATCAACTAGCTTCATTGACTTTACTGGCGGAATTTATTGTCGTTGTTTTTGGTTGTGTGACAGAGCACAAAGGAAAGTACCTCCAGATGGTTTGTGCCTCCAGATGGTTTGTTTACCCTGTGTGTGTGTGTGTGTGTGTGTGTGTGTGTGTGTGTGTGTTAGGGTTAAGTTTTCTTGCCCTGTGTATCACAACACTGTATATGAATTCTGATGGGAGGAGACAGCTTTCCCACGCAGTTAATTAACGGGCCCATGAATCACACACACATAACTCACACACACACCTTGTTTTGTGTTACCTCTGTAGGGTTAGGGACCAACAGATTACGTGATGGATATCCTCTCTGCATGGATATCCTGGGAAACAGCTCTCTAAAGCATGAAGAGCTGACATGTTACAGGAAACACCTACACTGAACACGTGTGTGGGGCAGGACTGAGGTTTGTGTGCGTGTTAAACAGCTCCGAAATAGAAGTTTGTCCTAAAGGAAACAGCAGACGGAACACATAATCAGAGCTGACATATTACTGTGTTTGTGTGTGTGTTAGGAAACAGGAAAAGCCTACTCCAGGGTGTTTGTGTGCGTGTTAGGGCATAGGTCACAGGGAAAGCCTACTCCAGAGTGTTTGTGTGCATGTTAGGGCATAGGGCACAGGGTAAGCCTACTCCAGGGTGTTTGTGTGTGTGTTAGGGCATAGGGCACAGGGAAAGCCTACTCCAGGGTGTTTGTGTGCATGTTAGGGCATAGGTCACAGGGAAAGCCTACTCCAGGGTGTTTGTGTGCGTGTTAGGGCATAGGGCACAGGGAAAGCCTACTCCAGGGTGTTTGTGTGTGTGTTAGGGCATAGGGCACAGGGAAAGCCTACTCCAGGGTGTTTGTGTGCGTGTTAGGGCATAGGGCACAGGGAAAGCCTACTCCAGGGTGTTTGTGTGCGTGTTAGGGCATAGGGCACAGGGAAAGCCTACTCCAGGGTGTTTGTGTGCGTGTTAGGGCATAGGGCACAGGGAAAGCCTACTCCAGGGTGTTTGTGTGCGTGTTAGGGCATAGGTCACAGGGAAAGCCTACTCCAGGGTGTTTGTGTGTGTTAGGGCATTAGGGCATAGTGCACAGGGAAAGCCTACTCAAGGCTGTTTGTGTGCGTGTTAGGGCATAGGGCACGGGGAAAGCCTACTCCAGGGTGTTTGCGTGCATGTTAGGGCATAGGTCACAGGGAAAGCCTACTCCAGGGTGTTTGTGTGCGTGTTAGGGCATAGGGCACAGGGAAAGCCTACTCCAGGGTGTTTGTGTGTGTGTTAGGGCATAGGGCACAGGGAAAGCCTACTCCAGGGTGTTTGTGTGTGTGTTAGGGCATAGGGCACAGGGAAAGCCTACTCCAGGGTGTTTGTGTGCGTGTTAGGGCATAGGGCACAGGGAAAGCCTACTCCAGGGTGTTTGTGTGCGTGTTAGGGCATAGGGCACAGGGAAAGCCTACTCCAGGGTGTTTGTGTGCGTGTTAGGGCATAGGGCACAGGGAAAGCCTACTCCAGGGTGTTTGTGTGTGTGTTAGGGCATAGGTCACAGGGAAAGCCTACTCCAGGGTGTTTCTGTGTGTGCAGGAAAAGCCTACTTCAGAGAAGGTAAGTGTGATTGATATGAGGAGATGTGTTCTGTGAGCAGAAGCACTCAGAAGATCCCACGTTAATGTTACACTTACTACGAGAGAGACAGAGAGAGAGAGTAGTGGTAGGAATTAGGGCTTAGGTCCTAGGGAGGTAGAAAGAGAGAGGTAGAGTAGAGTAGTGGTAGGAATTAGGGCTTAGGTCCTAGGGAGATAGAGAGAGGTAGAGTAGTGGTAGGAATTAGGGCTTAGGTTCTAGGGAGCTGCTGTCCTGCTAATTTTATCCTCTGCTTTTGACAAGTCATTGAACCTGATTGCTCCTAGTGAACACTCTGGTGCTGTTTGAAAGGGAAGAATGATAACACACTGTGTCTCCCTGTGTCTCCTTCAGACCCAAGATGCCTATGGGGCATAGAGTGGTTGGAAGTCAGAGGTAAGGAGATAGGGGTAGGAAGTCAAGTTTTAGCATGCTGGTTGTGGTGCTGTAACTTTGAAGGTCAAGTGATTGATCCTCCAACAGAGCTGATCCATTGATCAGAGAGACTGAAATAGTCTAACCCCTCTCCTCCACTTCCTTTAGGACACGCACACACGCACTCACGCACGCACGCACACACACACACACACACACACACACACACACACACACACACACACACACACACACACACGCACGCACGCACGCACACACACACACACACACACACACACACACACACACACACACACACACACTCACTCACGCACGCACGCACGCACGCACGCACGCACGCACGCACGCACGCACGCACGCACGCACGCACGCACGCACGCACGCACGCACACACACACACACACACACACACACACACACACACACACACACACACACACACACACACACACACACACACACACACACACACACACACACACACACACACACACACACACACACACACACACACACACACACACACACACACACACACACACACACACACTCCCTTAGGACCCGTGGTGCACCGATCAGAAGTCTGTCTGCCCTCATTGGTCCCACTATTGACAGGAAGTCAGGTTATAGCATGTATATGTGTATTTATTCTTTATGTGTGTGTTAGGATAGAGGCCTATTTATTTATGGTGGGGCACCAACAGCTCAGACGGAATCAGATGGTGATGATGAAGATTGGATCCAGAGTTTGTATTTACAGGAATGTAAAGATTAAATGTAAAAATAAATAAAAATAGCTGACAAAACTAATGAACTTAACAAAAATAATAAACTTAGGTCTTAGCCCCAAAACATCTGAAAATGGAAGAGCTAAAGTAACACCTGAGGTATTATTATTATAATTATTATTATTACTATATTAAGTAAAGGAAGCAAACAGGTCGACCTGAACTTGTCCAATAAGAAACCCTTGCAAAACCTTTTTCTCCATGTGCACTAATGACAACAGCCTGGGCATCCTAAAAGAACTTAACCTAAACCATTTTACCTATATTTAACTAGGCAAGTCAGTTAAGAACAAATTCTTATTTTCAATGATGGCCTAGGAACAGTGGGTTAACTGCCTGTTCAGGGGCAGAACGACAGATTTGTACTTCGTCAGCTCAGGGGTTTGAACTTGCAACCTTCCGGTTACTAGTCCAACGCTCTAACCACTAGGCTGCCCTGCCTCCCCATAAACATAAACCATTAACACCTTTAAACAGGTACGGTGATAATATACTGAAATGGCAATGCTACGTGTGCACTAATGACTATCAATCAATCACATTTATTTGTAAAGGACTGCAAGGAGTCATCAGGCCAGGTAGTCCTGAGGCATGGTCCTATTTTCAATCACCAACCTACTATCCTGAGACAAAGCAGAGTATAGCCCATGAAGATCTCCCCCACAGCACAAACCTGAGGGGGGTCACCAACCCGGACAGGAACCCGGACAAGTGACGCACCCCTCCTATGGACAGCATGGAAGAGCACCAGTAAGCCAGTGACTTAGCCCCCGTAATAGGGTTTGAGGCAGCAAATCCCAGTTGAGAGAGGGGAACTGGCCAGGCAGAGACAGCAAAGGCGGTTCATTGCTCCAGTGCCTTTCAGTTCCCATTCACACTCCTGGACCAGACTATATTCAATCATATGACCTACTGAAGAGATGAATCTTCAGTAAAGACTTAAAAGTCAAGATTGAGTCTGCATCTCTCACATGGATAGGCAGACCATTCCATAAAATTGGAGTTCTATAGGAGAAAGCCCTGCCTCCAACTGTTTGTTTAGAAATTCTAGGGAGAGTAAGGAGGCCTGTGTCTTGTGACCATAGCGTACGTGTGGGTATGTATGGGAGGACCAAATCGGAAAGATATGTAGGAGCAAGCCCATGTAATGCTTTGTAGGTTAGCAGTAAAACATTGAAATCATCCCTAGCCTTGACAGGAAGCCAGTGTAGAGAGGCTAGCACTGGAGTAATGTGATCAAATTTTTGGGTTCTAATCAAAATTCTAGCAGTCATGTTTAGCACTAACTGAAGTATATTTAGTGCTTTATCCAGGTAGCCGGAAAGTAGAGCACTGCAGTATACTAATCAAGAAGTGACCAAAGCATGGATACATTTTTATGCATAATTTTTGGACAGAAAGTTTCAGATTTTTGCAATGTTACATAGATGGAAAAAAGCTGTCCTTGAAACTGTCTTGATATGTTCGTTAAAAGGGAGATCAGGGTCCAGAGTAGGGCCGAGGTCCTTCACAGTTTTATTTCAGACGACTGTACAACAATCAAGATGAATTGTCAGATTCAACAGAAGATCTCCTTGTTTCTTGGGAACTAGTGTCTCTGTTTTGTCCGAGTTTAAAAGTAGAAACTTTGCCGACCTCCACTTCCTTATGTCTGAAACACAGGCTTCCAGGGAGGGAATTTTGGGGCTTCACCATGTTTCATCAAAATATAAGCTGTGTGTCATCCACATAGCAGTGCAAGTTAACATTATGTTTCTGAATGACATCACCAAGAGGTAAAATATATAGTGAAAACAATAGCGGTCCTAAAACGAAGCCTTGAGGAACACCACAATTTACAGTTGATTTGTCAGAGGACAAACCATCTACAGAGACAAACTGATATCTTTCCGACAGAAAAAACAGGGCAGGTGTATGTAGACCAATTTTGGTTTTCAATCTCTCCCCAAAAAATGTGGTGATCGATGGTATCAAAAGCAGCACTAAGGTCTAGGAGCACAAGGACAGATGCAGAGACTCAGTCTGACAGGTAATTTACCAACTTCACAAGTGCAGTCTCAGTGCAATGATTGGGTCTAAAACCAGACTGAAGCATTTTGTATACATTGTTTGTCTTTCAATTTTTTTTGAGGGTAATGGGAGATTCGATATAGGCCAATAGTTATTTATATTTCTGGCTTAAGGTTTTCAAGAGAGGCTTTATTACTGCCACTTTTAGTGAGTTTGGTAGGGAGCTGTTTATTATGTTCAACATAGGAGGGCCAAGCACAGGAAGCAGCTCTTTCAGTAGTTTAGTTGGAATAGGGTCCAGTATGCAGCTTGAAGATTTAGAGGCCATGACTATTTTCATCAATGTGTCAGGAGATATAGTATTAAAACACTTGAGTGTCTCTCTTGATACTAGGTCCTGGCAGTTATGTGCAGACTCAGGACAACTGCGCTTTGGAGAAATATGCAGATTTAAAGAGGAGTCTGTAATTTGCTTTCTAGTGATCATGATCTTTTCCTCAAAGAAGTTCATGAATTTATCACTGTTGGAGTGAATGCCATCCTCTCTTGGGGAATGCTGCTTTTTAGTTAGCTTTGCAACAGTATCAAAAATATATTTTGGATTGTTCTTATTTTCCTCAAATAAGTTGGAAAAATAGGATGATCAAGCAGCATTGAGGGCTCTTCGATACTGCACAGTACTGTCTTTTCAAGCTGGTCAGAAGACTTCCAGTTTGGTGTAGCGCCATTTCCGTTCCAATTTTCTGGAAGCTTGCTTCAGGGCTTGGGTATTTTCTGTATACCAGGGAGCTAGTTTCTTATGACAAATGTTTTTTGTTTTTAGGGGTGTGACTGCATCTAAGGTATTACGCAAGGTTAAATTGAGTTCCTCACTTAGGTGGGTAACTGAGTTGATGATGGCTCCGAAAGCCCTTTGGAGTGGGTCTGTGGACTTTTCCATGTGAATATTAAAGTCACCAAAAGTTATGGCTACAAGATCCAATAGGAATTCAGAGAACTCAGTGAGGAACGCTGTATACAGTCCAGGAGGCCTGTAAACAGTAGCTATAGAAGGAGATTGAGTAGGCTGCATACATTTCATGACTAGAAGCTTTTTTTGTAAATTTAAATTTGTGTCGTAAATGTTAGCAACACCTCCGCCTTTGCAGGATGTGCGGGGGATATGGTCACTAGTGTATCCAGGAGGAGAGGCCTCATTTAACACAGTAAATTCATCAGGCCTAAGCCATGTTTCAGTCAGCCCAATCACATCAAGATTATGATCAGAGATCGGTTCATTGACTATAACTGCCTTGGAAGTGAGGGATCTAACATTAAGTAGCCCTATTTTGAGATGTGAGGTAGCAACAAATCTCTTTCAATAATGACAGGAATGGAAGAGGTCTTTATTCCAGGGAGATTGCTAAGGCGAACACTGCATGTTTAGTTTTGCCCAACCTAGATCAAGGCACAGTCACGGTCTCAATGGGGATAGCTGAGCTGAATAAACTGACTGCGCTAGTGGCAGACTCCATTAAGTTGGCAGGCTGGCCAACAGCCTGCTGCCTGTTCTGCACCCTATCTCATTGTGGAGCTAGGGGAGTTAGAGCCCTGTCTATGTTCATAGATGAGATGAGAGCACCCCTCCAGCTAGGATGGAGTCTGTCACTCCTTAGCAGGCCAGGCTTGGTCCTGTTTGTGGGTGAGTCCCAGAAAGAGGGCCAATTATCTACAAATTCTATATTTGGGAGGGCAGAAAATAGTTTTCAACCAGCGATTGATTTGTGAGACTTTGCTGTAGAGCTAATCACTCCCCCTAACTGGGAGGGGGCCAGAGCCAATTACTACAGCATGGCCACCCTAAAATGACTTAACCTTAGCTGGCAAAAACCACTAACACCTTTAAACAGGTACGGTGATAATACACTGGAATAGCAATAGGCTACTATTGCACATGTACACTAACAACGGACAATACTTACAAACAACACGGACAAACTCGTTGTGAAAACAACATCTAATTTGCATAAATCTTGGCGTTTACAATAAACAATACAAATTTGTCAGCAGTACTTGACGGGCCAAACACAGGAGAGCTCATTAAAGTGGTCACCTGTCACAAAAACAGTTGGAGAAACCAAATGAGCACAACCTGTGGCTAAATCCGGGAACTTTCTCACGAGCGTTTGAGCTAAATCCGGGAACTTTCTCTTGAGTGTTTGATGCTAAATCTGGGAACTTTCTCTTGAGTGTTTGAGCTAAATCTGGGAACTTTCTCTTGAGTGTTTGAGCTAAATCTGGGAACTTTCTTGTGAGCGTTTGGGCTAAATCCAGGAACTTTCTCATGAGCGTTTGAAAAAAAAGAGGGGTCAAAACACAGTCATGACATGTATTTTGACCTGTTGTGATATTGCATTATTTTATGTCTGGTTATGACACCTACATAAGAAATTCAAAACCCACAAAACCTACCACACAAGGCAAAACATTCCATTCCTTAACTGACTTGCCTAGTAAAATAAAAATAAAAAATTAAATTATCATTGTAATTGCGTACAAATTGATGTCAGACGTGCACCTACCCCAATGCTCTGTTGCCGATGAATGCAGGACAAGACACCCTCTTTTGACTGATGCCTGACATAAGGGCATGTAGGTGACAGGCCTATCTGGCTTATATGATTATGATGGTCATAATGCTTGTTGAGCACACATTTAATGTATTGTGAAATCGGTTGTAAAATGTATTTGACGTTTAAAAATGGTATTATATTGTATATTACTGCCTTCATTTTAGCTGGAAAGAGTTACTGCTGCCTTGACACCAGCTAATTGGGATCTATAATAAATACAAACACAAATACAGTGTCATAAAGTGCATTTTCTTAGTCCAAGTAAAGTCACACAGGATGGTCATAATGCTTCATGACAGTGTCATAAAGTGTATGTTATTTAAAATATGATGAGAAAACATGACTGTAAACAGAATGAATTACAACAATACCAAAGGACTTAAGAAACAAACTTTCAAACTAAAGGAAACTTCTTGGAAGGGAAAAAACACGTTTGAAAAAATGTGGGTTTTGACACTCTTATGTAGGTGTCATAACCAGCCATAGAATAACACAATTTATGTCACAACATGTGTAACTATATGGGGCATGACAGTATAATGACCATATTATGACAAGTTATGTCAGCTGTTATGACATATTATGACATGGTTATGACCGTGTCCTAAAGGGTTATGACGCAGAGTGTCAAGTAAAGTGTTACCTAATACTCTTCCCTTCTTTTTTATTTTGATTTAAAAACACATACAAACAGAAACAACCAACAGAAACACAACCCCTACACCTGACACACATCACAACATGCTCACACCTGTCCATGAATGCACAAAACCACACAGTAGCCTCCCTTTTCAATACACATATATCAAACATAATTATGTCTGTTGGGAAATGTCCCAGTCCTCAAGATGGTCAATGTAAGGTTTGCAGATTTGAACAAACTTCTTTTTTGTTTTGCTTAATTTGATTAAACACAGAATGGAATAGAATGAAACTACGTAGATCAGCCCTCCTGTTCATTTTTGACTGTGAGCATGATGCTTTCCAATTGATAGGTATACATTTTTTTTGCAGGAATTACACCTAAGTTACAAAACATTATTTGACATTGGTCACCAATATTTACATTTCCCAACTGACATCGTCATGGAGATGGATGGATATAAATATATAACACAGAGTCTGTGCTATCATATCATTGTGTCGAGGAATTTATATCCATCCATCTCCACAACTATGGGCATCGATGTTACATTGATGGGTGAATGGAATATGAACGACTTTAATGCTGTAATAGAAATAAGGCCATGCTCACCGACCGCCACTAGTCTGTCCATGGCCTTATTTAAAATAATACTATTTTCCCTTCTGGGAAGTGTAGGAGTAATTCATTAGCTGCTAGTTGTTGTCTTGGTGCTGTGGCATCATCTTCCTGTGGCCTGATAATCAACTGTTGCTCCAAGAGTGACACACTAGTTTCTTGGTACCAAAGATGACGCTTTGGTGCCAGAAATGTTTGGAGATACAACATCTTGTGATCGTGATGGTTTCGTTCTATGGAGAGCCTGGTATGGATCCCTGTGGGTTGGTTCTATAGAGACTATGGATCCCTATGGGTTGGTTCTATAGAGACTATGGATCCCTATGGGTTGGTTCTATAGAGACTATGGATCCCTATGGGTTGGTTCTATAGAGACTATGGATCCCTATGGGTTGGTTCTATAGAGACTATGGATCCCTGTGGGTTGGTTCTATAGAGACTATGGATCCCTATGGGTTGGTTCTATAGAGACTATGGATCCCTATGGGTTGGTTCTATAGAGACTATGGATCCCTGTGGGTTGGTCCTATAGAGACTATGGATCCCTGTGGGTTGGCCCTATAGAGACTATGGATCCCTGTGGGTTGGTCCTATAGAGACTATGGATCCCTGTGGGTTGGTTCTATAGAGAGTATGGATCCCTGTGGGTTGGTCCTATAGAGACTATGGATCCCTGTGGGTTGGTTCTATAGAGACTATGGATCCCTGTGGGTTGGTTCTATAGAGAGTATGGATCCCTGTGGGTTGGTCCTATAGAGACTATGGATCCCTGTGGATTGGTTCTATAGAGAGTATGGATCCCTGTGGGTTGGTCCTATAGACAGTATGGATCCCTGTGGGTTGGTTCTATAGAGACTATGGATCCCTGTGGGTTGGTCCTATAGAGACTATGGATCCCTGTGGGTTGGTCCTATAGAGACTATGGATCCCTGTGGGTTGGTCCTATCGAGACTATGGATCCCTGTGGATTGGTCCTATAGAGACTATGGATCCCTGTGGGTTGGTTCTATAGACAGTATGGATCCCTGTGGGTTGGTCCTATAGAGACTATGGATCCCTGTGGGTTGGTTCTATAGACAGTATGGATCCCTGTGGGTTGGTCCTATAGAGACTATGGATCCCTGTGGGTTGGTCCTATAGAGCAGTGGTTCTCAAACCTCTCTTCAGGGACCCCCAGCTGTTCCATGTGTTTGATCTATTCCAGAGCTAGCACACCTGATTTGAGCTTACAAATCATCATGATTAGGTGAATCAGGTGAAACAGAAACATCTGGGGGTCCCAGAGGAGAAGTTTGAGAACCACTGCTGTAGAGAGCTTGCAGGTTAGATGTTGGTACGCTACACCTGTACCTGGACTATCCATAGGGGATACACAATAACTAATTAGGCCTAATAATCAGTTCCATATAAGGAGGTACTTTAGGCAGACTGATTTGTGATCGGGGGTTCAGTATCCAAGTAGGTAACTGCTATTGACTTTGAGAATAGAGACAATTCTCTTCTTTGAGGCTGCAAGACTTTACAAACTACTGATCAGAATATTAATCACTTCCTTGTTTCAGTCTTTATGTGAATACTCCCTGAGGATGTGTGTGTGTGTGTGTGTGTGTGTGTGTGTGTGTGTGCGTGCGTGCGTGCGTGCGTGTGTGTGTGTGTGTGTTTGCGTGCGTGCGTGTGTGTGTGCTTCTTACTGTTAGGTTTATGTTGTAAGTTACACTCCACAGTGTAAGAGTTGACCCAGTTTCTCCTCCTTTAGAGACAATAATCTGAACATACATTCAGTCTCAGACAGAACATCACACATCAATACTTGGCCTGACCATGAATACATGGGTAACTGCCAAAATAAAGGAAACACCAACATAAAACCACTGGGCACACAATGGTTGAATCAACGTTGTTTCCACATCAATGAAATTACGTTGAACCAACATAGCATAGAGGTTGAATTGACATCTGTGCCCAGTGGGAAGTGTCTTATTAGGTAGGGCGTTGGGCTACCAGAGCTGTCCAGAACAGCTTTAATGCATCTTGGCATAGATTCTACAAGTGTCTGGAACTCTATTGGAGGTATGTGACATCATTCTGTAATTTGGTGTTTCGTTAATGGTAGTGAAAAACAGTTTTTTTACTCTAAAAAACAGTTTTTGCTTTGTCATTATGTGGAATTGTGTGTAGGTTGATGAGGGAAAATCTTAATCCATTTAAGAATAAGGCTGTAACCTACCAAAATGTGAAAAAAGTCAAGGGGTCTGAATACTTTCCCGAATGCACTGTATATATGTTGTGTTGACGTAGGCTGTCATCTGGCCGACCAGACGTAGGCTGTCAATTGATCGATCAATCTACATACAGTTGAAGTCGGAAGTATACATACACTTAGGTTGGAGTCATTAAAACTCGTTTTTCAACCACTCCACAAATGTCTTGTTAACAAACTATAGTTTTGGCAAGTCGGTTAGGACAAATCAAATCAAACTTTATTTGTCACGTGCGCCAAATACAACAGGTGTAGACCTCAGTGAAATGCTTACTTACAGGCTCTAACCAATAGTGCAAAAAGGTATTAGGTGAACAATAGGTAGGTAAAGAAATATAACAACAGTAGAAAGACAGGCTATATACAGTAGCGAGGCTATAAAAGTAGCGAGGCTACATACAGACACCGGTTAGTCAGGCTGATTGAGGTAGTATGTACATGTAGATATGGTTAAAGTGACATATATGCATATATGAACAGAGAGTAGCAGTAGCGTAAAAGAGGAGTTGGCGGGTGGTGGGACACAATGCAGATAGCCCCGTTAGCCAATGTGCGGGAGCACTGGTTGGTTGGCCCAACTGAGGTAGTATGTACATGAATGTATAGTTAAAGTGACTATGCATATAAGATAAACAGAGAGTAGCAGCAGCGTAAAAGAGGGGTTGGGGGGGCACACAATGCAAATAGTCCGGGTAGCCATTTGATTACCTGTTCAGGAATCTTATGGCTTGGGGGTAAAAACTGTTGAGAAGCCTTTTTGTCCTAGACTTGGCACTCTGGTACCGCTTGGCATGCGGTAGTGGAGAGAACAGTCTATGACTGGGGTGGATGGGGTCTTTGACAATTTTTAGGGCCTTCCTCTGACACCGCCTGGTGTAGAGGTCCTGGATTGCAGGCAGCTTTGCCCCAGTGATGTACTGGGCCGTACGCACTACCTACTTTGTGCATGACAATTTAATACAGACAGATTGTTTCACTTATAATTCACTGTATCCAGTAATTCCAGTGGGTCAGAAGTTTACAGACACTCAGTTGACTGTGCCATTAAACAGCTTGGAGAATTCCAGAAAATGATGTCATGGCTTTAGAAGCTTCTGATAGGCTAATTGACATTATTTGAGACAATTAGAGGTGTACCTGTGAATATATTTCAAGGCCTACCTTCAAACTCAGTGCCTCTTTGCTTGACATCATGGGAAAATCAAAAGAAATCAGCCAAATTGTAGACCTCAATAAGTCTGGTTCATCCTTGGAAGCAATTTCCAAATGCCTGAAGGTACCACGTTCATCTGTACAAACAATAGTACAGAAGAATAAACACCATGGGACCACGCAGCCGTCATACCGCTCAGGAAGGAGACGCATTCTGTATCCTAGAGATGAGTGTACTTTGGTGCGATAAGTGCAAATCAATCCCAGAACAACAGCAAAGGCCCTTGTGAAGATGCTGGAGGAAACGGGTACAAAAGTATCTATATCCACAGTAAAACGAGTCCTATATCGACATAACCTGAAAGTCCGCTCAGCAAGGAACAAGCCACTGCTCTAAAACCCCCATAAAAAAGCCAGACTACAGTTTGCAACTGCACATGGGGACAAAGATCGTACTTTTTGGAGAAATGTCCCCTGGTCTGATGAAACAAAAATAGAACTGTTTGGCCATAATGACCATCGTTATGTTTGGAGGAAAAGGGGGGTGCTTGCAAGCCGAAGAACACCATCCCAACCGTGAAACACGGGGGTGGCAGCATCATGTTGTGGGGGTGCTTTGCTCCAGGAGGGACTGGTGCACTTCACAAAATAGATGGCTTCATGTGGAAGGAAAATTATGTGGATATATTGCAGCAACATCTCAAGACATCAGTCAGGAAGTTAAAGCTTGGTCGCAAATGGGTCTTCCAAATGGACAATGACCCCAAGCATACTTCCAAAGTTGTGGCAAAATGGCTTAAGGACAACAAAGTCAAGGTATTGGAGTGGCCATCACAAAGCCCTGACCTCAATCCTATAGAATATGTGTGGGCAGAACTGAAAAAGTGTGTGCGAGCAAGGAGGCCTACAAACCTGACTCAGTTACACCATCTCTGTCAGGAGGAATGGGTCAAAATCCACCCAATTTGTTGTGGGAAGCTTGTGGAACACTACCCGAATCGTTTGACCTTAGTTAAACAATTTAAAGGCAATGCTACCAAATACTAAATGAGTGTATGTGAACTTCTGACCCACTGGGAATGTGATGAAAGAAATACAAGCTGAAATAAATAATTCTCTCTACTATTATTCTGACATTTCACATTCTTAAAATAAAGTGGTTATCCTAACTGACCTAAGACGGGAATGTTTATTCGGATTAAGTCTCAGGAATTGTGAAAAAACTGGCTAAGGTGTATAAAAACTTCCGACTTTAACTGTAAATAATGTATGTTGTATGTGATTGTGACTGTTGTGTAGATGATGTTGAGTAGATATGCTGTGTAGTTGTGGTTCTAATAGCATTGTGTAATTTCTGTAGATGTGTTGTGTAGATGTGTTGTGTTGTGTTGATGAGTTGTGTAGATGTGTGTGTATAAGAAATGTGTTAAAGCTGAATTGATGATGATGGAGATATAAGCCATAGACAAAGGTCCTTGTTTAACTGTGTGTGTGGGTGTGTGTAATCCCAGGGGAGTTTCTATCAGAGCAGTCCCAGAGAGGCCTAGTGCTGTGAGGTGTGACCAGGTGTTGCTACGCCGCGAGTCTCCTCTCCTCTCTCTATCTTTCCATCATGATGGAGGGAAAAGGAGGAGGATGAGGAGGAGGATGGGGGGGGGTCGTTCACTCATCTCTATCTCCTGCCAATGAAGTCCTCTAGGAACCACACACACACACACATACATACACACACACACACACAGACACACACACACGGGAGAGGAAAGGAAAGGACAAAGACTTGGTCGAGGTTGATATAGAGAGAGACATGATGCAGAGAAAAAGAGCGAGGACAGAGGAAGGAGAGTGGCTGTGTGTTAGGGTTAGAGGAAGAAGAGTGTCTGTGTGTTAGGGTTAGAGGAAGGAGAGTGGCTGTGTGTTAGGGTTAGAGGAAGAAGAGTGTCTGTGTGTTAGGGTTAGAGGAAGAAGAGTGTCTGTGTGTTAGGGTTAGAGGAAGAAGAGTGTCTGTGTGTTAGGGTTAGAGGAAGAAGAGTGTCTGTGTGTTAGGGTTAGAGGAAGAAGAGTGTCTGTGTGTTAGGGTTAGAGGAAGAAGAGTGTCTGTGTGTTAGGGTTAGAGGAAGAAGAGTGTCTGTGTGTTAGGGTTAGAGGAAGAAGAGTGTCTGTGTGTTAGGGTTAGAGGAGAGAGGAAGGAGAGTGTCTGTGTGTTAGGGTTAGAGGAGAGAGGAAGGAGAGTGGCTGTGTGTTAGGGTTAGAGGAAGAAGAGTGTCTGTGTGTTAGGGTTAGAGGAGAGAGGAAGGAGAGTGTCTGTGTGTTAGGGTTAGAGGAGAGAGGAAGGAGAGTGTCTGTGTGTTAGGGTTAGAGGAAGAAGAGTGTCTGTGTGTTAGGGTTAGAGGAAGAAGAGTGTCTGTGTGTTAGGGTTAGAGGAAGAAGAGTGTCTGTGTGTTAGGGTTAGAGGAGAGAGGAAGGAGAGTGTCTGTGTGTTAGGGTTAGAGGAGAGAGGAAGGAGAGTGGCTGTGTGTTAGGGTTAGAGGAAGAAGAGTGTCTGTGTGTTAGGGTTAGAGGAAGAAGAGTGTCTGTGTGTTAGGGTTAGAGGAAGAAGAGTGTCTGTGTGTTAGGGTTAGAGGAAGGAGAGTGTCTGTGTGTTAGGGTTAGAGGACGAAGAGTGTCTGTGTGTTAGGGTTAGAGGAAGAAGAGTGTCTGTGTGTTAGGGTTAGAGGAAGAAGAGTGTCTGTGTGTTAGGGTTAGAGGAGAGAGGAAGGAGAGTGTCTGTGTGTTAGGGTTAGAGGAGAGAGGAAGGAGAGTGGCTGTGTGTTAGGGTTAGAGGAAGAAGAGTGTCTGTGTGTTAGGGTTAGAGGAAGAAGAGTGTCTGTGTGTTAGGGTTAGAGGAAGAAGAGTGTCTGTGTGTTAGGGTTAGAGGACGAAGAGTGTCTGTGTGTTAGGGTTAGAGGAAGAAGAGTGTCTGTGTGTTAGGGTTAGAGGAGAGAGGAAGGAGAGTGTCTGTGTGTTAGGGTTAGAGGAGAGAGGAAGGAGAGTGGCTGTGTGTTAGGGTTAGAGGAAGGAGAGTGTCTGTGTGTTAGGGTTAGAGGAGAGAGGAAGGAGAGTGTCTGTGTGTTAGGGTTAGAGGAGAGAGGAAGGAGAGTGTCTGTGTGTTAGGGTTAGAGGAAGGAGAGTGTCTGTGTGTTAGGGTTAGAGGAGAGAGGAAGGAGAGTGTCTGTGTGTTAGGGTTAGAGGAAGGAGAGTGTCTGTGTGTTAGGGTTAGAGGAAGGAGAGTGTCTGTGTGTTAGGGTTAGAGGAAGGAGAGTGTCTGTGTGTTAGGTTTAGAGGAAGGAGAGTGTCTGTGTGTTAGGGTTAGAGGAGAGAGGAAGGAGAGTGTCTGTGTGTTAGGGTTAGAGGAGAGAGGAAGGAGAGTGTCTGTGTGTTAGGGTTAGAGGAAGGAGAGTGTCTGTGTGTTAGGGTTAGAGGAGAGAGGAAGGAGAGTGTCTGTGTGTTAGGGTTAGAGGAGAGAGGAAGGAGAGTGGCTGTGTGTTAGGGTTAGAGGAGAGAGGAAGGAGAGTGTCTGTGTGTTAGGGTTAGAGGAGAGAGGAAGGAGAGTGGCTGTGTGTTAGGGTTAGAGGAAGGAGAGTGTCTGTGTGTTAGGGTTAGAGGAGAGAGGAAGTAGAGTGGCTGTGTGTTAGGGTTAGAGGAGAGAGGAAGGAGAGTGGCTGTGTGTTAGGGTTAGAGGAGAGAGGAAGGAGAGTGGCTGTGTGTTAGGGTTAGAGGAAGGAGGGTGTCTGTGTGTTAGGGTTAGAGGAGAGAGGAAGGAGAGTGGCTGTGTGTTAGGGTTAGAGGAGAGAGGAAGGAGAGTGGCTGTGTATTAGGGTTAGAGGAGAGAGGAAGGAGAGTGTCTGTGTGTTAGGGTTAGAGGAGAGAGGAAGGAGAGTGGCTGTGTGTTAGGGTTAGAGGAAGGAGAGTGGCTGTGTGTTAGGTGTCATGACGTGGCCCTTTCTGGGTGTAGATCTTGGCTTCTCCTCCCTCTCTCACTCTCTCTCCTAAACCAGGTTTAGTACCTCAGGACATCAATACCGGGTAGAAACTGCCATGCAGTATGGAGGTAGAGAGCCTAGAGAGAACAAAGAAAGACGGCCAAACTCCTAAATACCTCAAATGTGAGAATTAAATTATATTTCTACTTTTGAGAATATGGGAATGGTCCGTGGACACTTAAGGGACAGTTATGACAAGTGTGTTTCGTTTGGTGATCTCATGAAGGACAGGAAACACACATAATGGTATCTCTTAAAGTGTGCATTTCCCAGCTGTCAGGTTTACATCTAAATATTGTGAAACGTGTGTGATTAAACATGAAACTATTTGTGAAAGATGTAATGTGATGTTAACCTTCTAAAGGAGAGTATGGATTTTCATATAAAGATGAACTAGTCAGTGGCCACACCCACGTGTGCATGGACATTATGTCGGTGTCATGGAACCGCCCTTTTTCTGAAATGTATAAAACTACTAGTGACAAAATGTACATTTCAAGCCAAGGAGACCCACGGTAAACCGGACATCTCTAATGGTTAAGACCACGCAAACCATAAGACTAGAAAACCATCCCACGTGGCGCATTGGCTACACGACTGGAAATGGTTCAACTCTGAGACTATCGATTCACTACAGAAAGAGAAAATTCTAGAGCTACTAGTTTGCAGCTAGAAATGACGTAACCTTAGAACGAGAATACCCACAACCGCCCAACCAACTATTCTATGAGAACATTTCTGAATGGTACTCTGAAGTATCCATTCTAACCACCTACAACCACAAAAGACTTTCTGACTTCAATGAAAGTTAACCAGAGACTCTGATGAATCCTTCAGGACGATCAAGGATTTCAACAGAGAAGACAACAACAACAACATACGGGCGTAAATATATATACATTGCAATTATTCTCGAATGAGCGGCCGTGCATGTGCAAAGGATTAGCATTTCAATGAATATAATTATAGACTGTGTGTAATGAATTTATTTAGTCTTTCCCGCTCTTTCTCAGTCCCACCCCTTTCCTTTAGTCTACCAAGCTGTCATATCAGCTTAGCCCACTAGGGACTTTTCTATCATTGTTAGTAACCAATATCTACTGTTTGTTTGTTTGTTATGTATTTCTGTGATTATTTAGTTATTTAGTTAGTAAATAATTAAGCAAATTTGTATATTGCTGATTCATAATTTATGCTCGTGTTCGCGTTCAGATAACCAAGAATGTTACGACGTTTGGAACGAGACTATCAAGGTAATAATAATATATTATGAGAATGACTACTCGATCAGATGCCCCAACTTCCTAGTTAATTAAGTTTACATGATTAGTTTAATCTCATAATAGTAATTACACATAGAGAATTGATTTGAAAAAATAACAGTCTTCAAATGTAATGATAGTAAAGACACGACATAGGGTTAGAGGAAGGAGATTGGCTGTGTGTTAGGGTTAGAGGAAGGAGATTGGCTGTGTGTTAGGGTTAGTAATAGTTGTAGTATGTCCTGTCTTTGGTTATGCCGGATCAAGTGATATGACATGCTATTCTATAAAATCATAGAATTGTAAATTCTTGGATATCTTCACGAACCCTGGCTAACAAGTTGAATCAGCATTACAAAATTGGGTTTAATTATTTATTTACTAAATACCTAACTAATCACACAGAATTTCATATACACAGAATGCAAATGATGTCATACAGAAAACGTCCCTGGTGGACCGAGCCGACATGGATGGCTGGTTACACAAAGGAAAGGGGGATGGGTTTGAGTGAAAGAAGACTGAGGAACAAAGGGAGAAGCTATGCTATCGTAAATACAGTATCTTATGCATTCTAAATTACCGCCCATTTGGAAAAGGAAAATGCAATAAATATTTACTCTGAGCTGCGCTTCGGTAGGTTGGTCGTAGATGCTGGCGGTGTAGGCCAACAGAGATCTTCCCATCCTCAGAAGAATGTCTCTGGTGTAAATTGGATACGTTGTAGTATCTTCGTTGTGTGTTAGACTGGATACGTCGTCAGTCCTTTCCTAGCCCACGTTTACAGCTGCTGTTGCTAACTCAACGGCTAGGATGTCTCACTTCTTTAGTGAATAAGAGTTCAAAGTTCATACCATTCACAACCAAAGCTCACGCTGAGGTTAGCTTAGTTCTGTAGTTGACATGTTAGTCTTTTTTAACGTATGGACCGTCGTCCTATCGTCCTTGGAACAAAAGGTTACATTTTCGTCAAGGGCTTATATAGTGGAGGGAGAGAAGGGTGTTCTTCATAGTTTATAACCCATGTCTCTTCACAGGGGCGGGCCACTGATTGAGCAGAGCTCTAACCTTATGAAAACCCAATTCTCTCATTTGGAAGCTAAAATTACATTGAATCTTTTCACAAATAGTTTCATATTCAAACATTTAAATTGCACAACAATTCCATGTGAATCTGATAACTAGAATGTGTAGACTTTCCCAGATACAGTTTATGTCGTCCTGTCATCAGTCATAATGTCTCAGATGACAACCGAACTGACATCATATTCATTAAGTACCAGCGCATATTTTCAACTGGTTCTATTACCCAAATATGGTTCCTTTCCCCCCACTTGTTTGATGTTCCCAGACTCTCTATGTTTAACAAAGGTTATTCAAGAGTCCTTCGGTAGAGTCAAGAGAGAGAGGGGAGAAAGGTATTTATGGGGGGCATAAACCTTACCCACAGGCCAACATCATGACAAGTAGTAGAACATTATTGATTACATGACAGGAAATGTATGTATCACCACTAGCATCAGCAATACAAAAATATTAGTGTAAACGTATATAGCCTTTAAACGTTCTTTGTGTATGTGTGCAAATGGGTGTGTGTTTGTTTGTTGTGTGTGTGTGTGTGTGTGTGTGTGTGTGTGTGTGTGTGTGTGTGTGTGTGTGTGTGTGTGTGTGTGTGTGTGTGTGTGTGTGTGTGTGTGTGTGTGTGTGTGTGTGTGTGTGTGTGTGTGTGTGTAGTGAGAGAGACAGAAAGTATGATGTCCTCTAGAGTTTCCATAAGAGGCAGGATGTGTTTGAGCAGGTAGAGAGCTTCAAGTACCTCAGTGTCCACATCACTAAAGTCATGGTCCATACACACCAACAGTGTCGTGAAGAGGGCACGATAACACCTCTTCCCTCTCAGGAGGCTGAAAAGATTTGGCATGGGCCCTCCGATCCGGAAAAAGTTCTACAGCTGCATCACTGAGAGCATTTTGACCTGCTGCATCATCGCTTGGCATGGCAACTGCTCGGCATCCGACCGCAAGGCAGTACAGAGGGTAGTGCGTATGGCCCAGTACATCACTGGGGCCGAATTTCCTGACATCCAGGACCTCTATACCAGGTGGTATCAAAGGAAGGCCCTAAAAGTGGTCAAAGACTCCCGCCACCCAAGTCATAGATTGTTCTCTCTGCTACCGCACGGCAAATGGTACCGGAGCGCCAAGTCTGGGACCAAAAAGCACCTGAACAGCTTCTACCCCTAAGACTGCTGAACAGTTAATCAAATGAACATCACCCCCATTATTTTGTATTCATTTCACACTGACTCTCTTGTACTGGCTCTATACACACTGCACACTTATCTAGAGCAGTTTACAGTAGAGTGCATACATTTTTCCATACGGGTCCCCCACGGGAATTCAACCCACAACCCTGGCGTTGAAAGTGCAATGCTGTACCAACTGAGCTACACAGGACTCTACATAAGCTCACACACACAAAACGCACACACACATGGATATTGAAGCCATGCACACACACACACACGCTACTGCTACTCTGTTTATTATATATCCTGATTGCCTACATACTTCTACCCCTACCTACATGTACATACTGTATTACATCAATTACCTCATCAAATCGAATGACAATTTATTGTTCACTTACGCCGAATACAACAGGTGTAGACATTACAGTGAAATGTTTACTTACGAACCTGTTTCCAACAATGCAGAGTTAAAAAGTAAGACAAATATTTGCTAAATACAAAAGGAAATAGTAACACAATAAAAACAATAACGAGGCTTTATACTGTTGGTCAAATTCTTCAACGGATGATCAGTTCTATATAATTCTCAAACTTATACAATAGTAGTAGAAAGGAAACACAGAGTCTTTAAGTATAAAAATTCTCCTTTAGTAATACAATTGTAGGCAGAAGTTGGTACAGAATATGATAGCTCTCCCCAGCTTCTGCAAGCTGTCTAAGACATCCTGCAACTTATATAGCCTCCCCATTGACATTTCACAACAGATAAGTCTAAGCATCTTCTGCCAGGTGTGTAACGGCCGTTGCTGGTGGAAGAAGGTGAGGACCAAAGCTCAGCATGGTAAGTATTCATGATGTTAATATTTAATGAATCAAACTGAACACTGAAATACAAAACAACAACGTGAAAGACCGAAACGACAACGAAACAGTCCTGTCTGGTGAAGACACACAACAGAACATAATCACCCACAACTCAAGGGCGAAAACAGGCTGCCTAAGTATGATTCTCAATCAGGGAAAACGATTGACAGCTTCCTCTGATTGAGAACCATACCAGGCCAAACACAGAAATACCAAATCATAGAAAAACAAACATAGACTGCCCACCCAACTCACACCCTGGCCATACTAAAACAAAGACATCACAAAGGAACTAAGGTCAGAATGTGACAAGGTGACGGTTTCCATCAGGCCTGCAGTGGCCTTGTGTTCTCAGAAAACCAGTCGTATTCTCAGAACCTCAGACAGCCATGGTGGGGCCCAGACAGGAGGAGTGTGAGCGTAGGTGGTTTCCATCAGGCCTGCAGTGGCCTTGTGTTCTCAGAAAACCAGTCGTCTTCTCAGAACCTCAGACAGCCATGGTGGGGCCCAGACAGGAGTATGAGCGTAGGTGGTTTCCGCCTTCTGATATTGTCTGAAGGGCACAACACTCAAAACAGGTGTTAACACACACACAGAGGTCTCCTAAGAGGAGACCCTACAGTTTATCATAACACAATTTATTAACCCTTTAAAAGGTATGAGGCCTTTGATTAACCCCGTCATTCCCTCCTTTGAGGCCACCAGGCCTCAACAAATGCAAAGTAACTCAAGCATAGTGATTATAAGAATCATCCATAAAATGTGCTTTAGACTGTAAGCAATCCTCAAGAGATTGAGGATAGAAATAAGGGTCTTGGTGTACACTCTTATCTGTTATGGTGGTTGTGACGTCTTCTGGTAGTGCGATAGGTGGTGCCACCCCTGATGCTCCTAGACCTTCATCGCTCTAGGTGTTTCTGCGATGGCCTGGTAGGAACCTATCCATCTGGGGTGCTTCCACTTCCTTTTGTGGACCTTCAGCTTGATACATTCTTCACCGTCAACAGGTAGGCTGTCTGGGTCACCCTGTTCTGGAACTTCCTGGGCTTTCCTGTATTGGGAACACAAATACATAACAGCATGAGTTAGTTTCTTCATATATTTGCTCAAATCATCATCCAGTACAGTCAGGTCAGTGGTCTGTGTAAAGGAACATTCATTGGATGGCCAGTTAAGAGCTCATGTGGGCTAAGCCCTGTTCCGCGGTTTACACAATTGCGCATTTTCATCAAGACTAAGGGGGACACTCTACCCATGACTTCCCTGTGGAGTGACATGCTTTGGCAAGCCCCCCTTTTATGGTTAGCTCTTTCAGTCATCCTATTACTTTGTGGGTGGTAGATACAAACAAACTTCTGATCTATCCCCAATTGGACAGCCACCTGTGCAACCACATCTCCTGAGAAGTGGGGGCCATTGTCTGCGGAGAGAACTTCCGGTGTGCCGAATCTAGGGATGATTTCCCTTACCAGGAGTTTTGCTACCATTTTAGCTTCACAGTGCATGGTTGGAAATGCTTCGACCCACCTGGTAAAACGGTCAATTATTACAAGGCAGTATCTCATTCTTTCCTTTCGTTCAGCCATGTCTATGAAATCCATAGCTAAATGGGTGAACGGGCTGGCCGGCGCTGGAAAGTTCCCTGATTTTAGGGGGGTACTCTTACCAATGTTGTTTTGCATGCATGTAGTACATTTATACATGTTTGTTTTGCAAATTTCAATCAGATATGGACCAAACTAGGTGTCAGATATTAGTCTTACCATCTCCCCACTTGGCAGGTGACCAGCCTTGTGGGCCAGGAGAGACACAGAGGAGACAACAGGCAGAGGCAGATCTGGTTTGCCAGAGAGTGATTGCCTCCAAAGGCCATCAGGGCCTCTGGAGCAGCCCCTAGATTCCCATAAGGGGTGATTAAGTGCGTCAGTAGACTGGTGTTGGTCCAGATCAGTGATTTCAGACGTACACGGGGAGGCAAGCAGAACAGCATGAGTATGGCAGTGGGAAGCAGCATTCTTAGCAGCAGCATTAGCAACTGCATTACCTAAACTAACGCTGTCAGTGTTACCTGTGTGGGCACGGACCTTAAGAATAGCCAACTTGGCAGGAAGCAACATAGCTTCCAGCAGGGCTTCTATCTGTAAACAGTGTTTAATAGGGGTACCAGACGCATTAACAAAGTCCCTACCTTTCCAAACCCCTATCCAAGACAGGCAAACGCCAATGGCTTATGCAGAGTCAGAATAAATGTTAACCTTCATACCACTACCTAATTTACATGCTTCAGTAAGTGCCAGGAGCTCAGCTTGTTGTGCTGAACAATGTTCTGGCAAAGGCTGTTCAATCAATACTGTCCTATTGGTTGAAACTATACCAAACCCTGCATATTTTCTTCCAGTGTCCTCAACCTATAAAGGCAGAGCCATCAACAAAGAGAGGAATATCAGGGAGCTCAGGAGGTTCATCATAAAGGTCAGGTCGAGCCTTGGAATCACATTGGACTTGATTAGTTGTGTAGCTCTCCATCTTCCAGAGAGACGTGCAGTTGTGCTGGGTTCACAACGGAGCATCGTTGAATCGTAAGGTGAGGTTGTGTCAGAAGGCATTCATACCCAGCAAGTCTTGCAAACATGAGTTCTTCTGATTCAGTAATGTCATCACAGCATGGGAGACGTAAACAGTAGTAGGGTGTTGTAACATCAGAGTGGCAGATTTCTCAATGGTTGTGGGTTCCAATATGGTTGAGGAGGGAACTGAGTCGCAGGTGCTTGATGAAACTGCGGAGCAGGTGGTGGAGGAGGCTGCTGCTGCAGGGCAGCTGAGGTTACAGCCACCGTTAGATTGTTGGTTTTTCCTTTGTCCAGTTGGACCAGCTGGGCCTTGAGCAGTGTGTCAAGTCCAGCCTTCCTTGCTCTTTCCTCAGTCTTCATCTTCTTCCAGGCTTTGCAGTGATGTCTAATGTGGTCCTCTTTAGTAGGTCCTTGAAATCTGTCCCATCCCACTACATTCATCAGTTTATCACGGACCCAGTCAGGCAGATTCCTGCAAAGTCTATCATAGAACAGGTTCTCGGTTGTATAAGTGGAATCAAATCTCTCAGTGGTTTCCACTTGCCATTCTGTCTTCATCTTATCCATCCAGTCGAGGATATCATAATCTTCAGTGAAGAGAAGTTCACTCAGTCTTGCAACATCTCTGGTGGTGGGAAACATTTCCCTCAACTGTTGGTAGAGTGCTTGTCTGAAATGGGTAAACGGCAGTTCCACTTGGCCTTAAGTCAGCTGTAGTTGGTGTCACACTGTCCTGGGGTCAACACCTTACCATGAGAGCTTTGAGATCACCCAGGCATAGCTGATGGTGTGAGGCTATAACAGTCTCAAAGGTAGGAATCCACCTGTCTGCTCTTTTAGATAGGTGGGGCAATTGTTTTGCTGCGGTATCCAAGTGCCCAAAACTCCATGGTTTGTAATCATAGTACAGTTGTCCTGTACCAGAGGTTTTTATCACCAGAGGGTAAGTTCCTTCACCTGGCTGTCATCTTCACCTGGCTGTGTCTTCATCCATTCAGTCCGTTTCATCTCCAGTCTCTTTGATGTTCGGGGCTGTATGTTTTTAAATTCACCCTGTAATATCGCTACCTCACTTTGCACCATGTATGATAATCGTCTTAGTTCTGCCCGTGATCGATCCAGCTGTTGCTGCATACTCTGTGAACCGGCAGCACGTGCATGAGAGTCCTTCAGACTATCGGGAAACTCGCCTTCTTCTTCAATTTGAGCTCCACTTTTGTGCTCTTTTTTGTTGACATTCTCTCTCCTCTCTCTTCTTTTCTTCCCACTGTCTTATGTATTGTTCACTTCTTGCTCTTTCTTCACTTTGTGCTTCCTCTCGTCTTATCTCCTCTTCTCTTCCTTTGTGTTGCTTCCACTTATCCTTTTGTCTCTGTCTTCATCATCGCAATGTCATCTGAATTTGTCAACAGCTTTATCCATTTCTCTCTGCACCTTCTTTTCTTGAGCTGCCATGAGGTCCTTCGCCGTGGTGACTCTAGGGTTGTTGATTGTGTCCTGGCATCATTCCATATATCTTGAGAGAGCCAGGGTCTTTAATCTTTGTCAATTCCTTTTTCATTCAGGTAGCTTTCTGTTGAGTCCGGAATAGGTTACCCTCAGTTTTTAACATCGACAAAGCAGTCACAGAAAACAGGGTGGAGTTTTTATTTTCCTTGGTCTTATTTTCCTGTCTTCTTTTCACGATATTCTGTACATGTTAATTCTTTGTTTTATTAAACAACCCATCCTTAGGCCATCTATATTCAGAGGCTTCTTTGGTCCAATCAGGACATTTCTTGAAAACCCTGAGCTCCTGTCTGCCATATCTCCAAACAATAAATATTTGTATTTTTTTAAATTAGGTTCTACGTGTAATGTGAATACAGAAAAATGAATGCAAAATAACCCTATATGTGTATAGTCTATCCCTTAACTCGCATACGTTTATTTAGAGCATGGTGATAAGTAAATTATAATTAAACACCATGTAATGTATGGGTGGTGTAAAATAATCATCCTCTATGAAGCAACAGCGAAATAGTAAAGGGTTCAAGATGATTTATAGCTGGTATAAACTTGTGGAACCTCCACAACAATCCTGGCATCTCTGTGTTAATCTCCTCCTTCCAAGGGAGAAAGTATTACTTCAAAACGATTTCTTTTAAAATAGCGTGGGTCAGTAACACACGGGCAGGTGTATCCCCTAATACAGTAGTGGTGTATGCTTTATTCAAATACACAGGCTTTATATTGTCTATAACCAACTCCTGATTTAACATCCAACCATCCAGTCATACCACACAGAATACATGATATATAGAACAATTACAAAATACATAGAACAATTACAGACCCTTATTAGAAAAACAGTCAAACCATTAACTCTATCACAACAATCAGCGTTTTATACTTGGAATTTATGCCCTAAGTCTCATCAAACACAAAAAATAATTGACAGTTAATACTTAAGTCCTATCACCAAGTTTCATGATCATAAACATTTAACCCAGGAATTTATAACCTAAACGCAGCAACAACAAAAAACTTCCCTTAAAGATCATTTGTAAAAATCGAAATAACTTAACAGATCTTCATTGTAAAGGCTTTAAACACCGTTTCCCATGCTTGTTCAATGGACCATAAACAATTAATGAACATGCACCTGTGGAACGGTCGTTAAGACACTAACAGCTTACAGACGGTAGGCAATTAAGGTCACAGTTATGATAACTTAGGACACTAAAGAGGCCTTTCTACTGACTCTGAAAAACACCCAAAGAAAGATGCCCAGGGTCCTTGCTCATCTGCGTGAACGTACCTTAGGCAAGCTGCAAGGAGGCATGAGAACTTCAGATGTGGCCAGGGGAATAAATTGCAATGTCCGTACAGTGAGATGCCTAAGACAGCGCTACATAGAGAGGGGACGGACAGCTGATCGTCTTCGCAGTGGCAGACCATGTGTAACAACACCTGCGCAGGATCAGTACATCCGAACATCACACCTGCGTGACAGGCCATCCTGTACCTGTCCCGCAGGTGTGATGTTCGGATGTACCGATCCTGCGCAGGTGTTGTTACACATGGTCTGCCACTGCAACTGCCAACCTGTACCTGTCCCGCAGGTGTGATGTTTGGATGTACCGATCCTGCGCAGGTGTTGTTACACATGGTCTGCCACAACAACTGCCGAGTAACACCAGGAACGCACAGTCCCTCCATCAGTGCTCAGACTGTCTGCAATAGGCTGAGAGAGGCTGGACTGAGGGCTTGTTGTAAGGCAGGTCCTCACCAGACATCACCGGCAACAACGTCACCTATGGGCACAAACCCACTGTCTCTGGACCAGACAGGACTGGCAAAAAGTGCTCTTTACTGACAAGTCGTGGTTTTGTCTCACCAGGGGCGATGATCGGATTCGCGTTTATTGTCAAAGGAATGAGTGTTACACCGAGGCCTGTAGCGGGATGGATTTGGAGGTGGAGGGTCCGTCATGGTCTGGTGCGGTGTGTCACAGCATCATCGGACTGAGCTTGTTGTCATTGCAGACAATCTCAACACTGTGCGTTACAGGTAAGACATCCTCCTCCCTCATGTGCATCCTCCCTGCAGGCTCATCCTGACATGACCTTCCAGCATGACAATGCTACCTGCCATACTGCTCGTTCTGTGCGTGATTTCCTGCAAGACAGGAATGACAGTGTTGGCCATGGCCATTGAAGTGCCGGATCTAAATCCCATTGAGCAAGTCTGGAACCTGTTGGATTAGAGGGCGAGGGCCATTCCCCCCCAGAAATGTCCAGGAACTTGCAGGTGCCTTGGTGGAAGAGTGGGGTAACATCTCACAGCAAGAACGGGCAAATCTGGTGCAGTTCATGAGGAGGAGATGCACTGCAGTACTTAATGCATCTGGTGGCCACACAAGAGACTGACTGTTACTTTTGATTTCGACCCCCCCCTCCCCCTTTGATAAGGGACACATTATTCCATTTCTGTTAGTCATATGTCTGTGGAACTTGTTTATGTCTCAGTTGTTGAATCTTGTTATGTTGATACAAATATTTACACATGTTAAATAAATGGAGTTGACTGTGAGAGGACTTTTTTTAAATGAGTTTGTGGTATGATTCGTTGTTAGTCTATTGCAGATCTGGAAAAACGATCCACCTACCACTCTTGTTAGGGGAGGTGCATGCAAGCAGATGAGGACATTTGGCTGGAAGAAATTATATAGTAAAACCTGAAATAGAGTGAATGTAAACCAGGAAAAAACATACTACCCTCCCCTGTGCCCAACCAAAAACCCACTACCCTCCCCTGTGCCCAACCAAAAAAACACTTCCCTCCCCTGTGCCCAACCAAAAAACCCACTTCCCTCCCCTGTGCCCAACCAAAAACCCACTTCCCTCCCCTGTGCCCAAGCAATAAACCCACTTCCCTCCCCTGTGCCCAACCAAAAAAATCCACTTCCCTCCCCTGTGCCCAACCAAAACCAAAACCCCACTACCCTCCCCTGTGCCCAACCAAAAAACCCACTACCCTCCCCTGTGCCCAACCAAAAAACCCACTACCCTCCCTGTGCCTAACCAAAACAAAACACTTCCCTCCCCTGTGCCCAACCAAAAAAACCACTACCCTCCCCTGTGCCCAACCAAAAACCCACTACCCTCCCCTGTGCCCAACCAAAAAACCCACTACCCTCCCCTGTGCCCAACCAAAAAAACACTTCCCTCCCCTGTGCCCAACCAAAAACCCACTTCCCTCCCCTGTGCCCAACCAAAAAACCCACTACCCTCCCCTGTGCCCAACCAAAAACCCACTACCCTCCCCTGTGCCCAACCAAAAACACACACCCTACCCAAAGCAAAAAAATATTTTGGACACCCCCAGCAAATTTTGATTTTTACATTTGAGTCATTTAGCAGACACTCTTTTCCAGAGCAATTATGGTTAAGTGACTTGCTCAAGGGCACATTGACAGATTACTCCCCTAGTCAGCTCAGGGATTCAAACCAGCAACCTTTCAGTTATTGGCCCAACGTTCTTAGCCGCTATGCTACCTGCCTAGACCTCAATCTGTCCCTTAGAATTATATGCCCTTTCCAGTGAGTCTATGGGTGATTTCTATGGGCGACACTGCCAAAGAAAGACTGACTACACATAACATACTGTAACGTGTTATCACACACTTTAACACCCACATACAGTACATACATACAGTACATACTACATGTAGTACATACATACAGTACAAAGAGTTCGGAGAGTATTCAGACCCCTTGACTTTTTCCACATTTTATTACGTTACAGCCTTATTCTAAAATGTTATTTTTTTCCTCTAATCAATCTACACACAATATCCCATAATGACAAAGCCAAAAATACGGCCCTTACTGGTCGTATCAATACAACTCAAATGAATATTCTGCCAAAAAATGTATTGTATTTTGTCAATGATTCCAGTGTCCCCCCACCCAACAGAAATGATTTGATACACTTAACAATTCTGTCTCAAGATTTTATTGGAGACGGAAAAATGCTAGAATTAAACTTACTACATTACAATACTGTATATATTATTTGGGCTTTCTAATTAATAATATAGCTAAATGGCTCAATTATCCAAGTGTAAACTTGATATAGAACACTCCTGTGTAAAATAACTTAACATCCAAGATCTGCCTTATATTGCTCAATCTGTAAAAAAACTGTGCCCTTTTCAAATCCCTTCTCATTAAATACACTGTAAGCATGGAAGAAAGCCCACAAAGTAACTAACACAAAACTGTCTCTTTCATTGAACTCTCTGTCATGCCCTGGCCATAGAGAGGGTTTTATTCTCTATTTTGGTTAGGCCAGGGTGTGACTAGGGTGGGCATTCTAGTTTATTTTTTTCTATGTTTTCTATTTCTTTGTGTTTGGCCGGGTGTGGTTCTCAATCAGAGGCAGCTGTCTATCGTTGTCTCTGATTGAGAATCATACTTAGGCAGCTTTTTCCCCACCTGTGTTTTGTGGGTAGTTGTTTTCTGTTTTGTGTCTGCACCAGACAGAACTGTTTTGTGTCTGCACCAGACAGAACTGTTTTGTGTCTGCACCAGACAGAACTGTTTTGTGTCTGCACCAGACAGAACTGTTTTGTGTCTGCACCAGACAGAACTGTTTTGTGTCTGCACCAGACAGAACTGTTTTGTGTCTGCACCAGACAGAACTGTTTTGTGTCTGCACCAGACAGAACTGTTTTGTGTCTGCACCAGACAGAACTGTTTTGTGTCTGCACCAGACAGAACTGTTTTGTGTCTGCACCAGACAGAACTGTTTTGTGTCTGCACCAGACAGTACTGTTTTGTGTCTGCACCAGACAGAACTGTTTTGTGTCTGCACCAGACAGAACTGTGTTGTGTCTGCACCAGACAGAACTGTTTTGTGTCTGCACCAGACAGAACTGTTTTGTGTCTGCACCAGACAGAACTGTGTTGTGTCTGCACCAGACAGAACTGTGTTGTGTCTGCACCAGACAGAACTGTGTTGTGTCTGCACCAGACAGAACTGTGTTGTGTCTGCACCAGACAGAACTGTTTTGTGTCTGCACCAGACAGAACTGTTTTGTGTCTGCACCAGACAGAACTGTGTTGTGTCTGCACCAGACAGAACTGTGTTGTGTCTGCACCAGACAGAACTGTTTTGTGTCTGTTTTGTGTCTGCACCAGACAGAACTGTGTTGTGTCTGCACCAGACAGAACTGTGTTGTGTCTGCACCAGACAGAACTGTGTTGTGTCTGCACCAGACAGAACTGTGTTGTGTCTGCACCAGACAGAACTGTGTTGTGTCTGCACCAGACAGAACTGGTTTGTGCCACTTTGTTATTTTGTCAGTGTTCAGTTTGAATAAATGATCATGAACACGTGCTACGCTTTGGTCCTCTTCTTCAGACGAGCGTTACACTCTCCTATTTGGTCGAATCATGATTTTCTAATTGCAGGGAAATTGTTAGTTTACTCTATGGAACAATAAAGACATTACATACATCTATCAGTTATTTGTTAAAGGACAGTTCATTTATTTTAAGGAGTTACAGGATAGGTTTCATCTGAATAGTTCCTCAAGCTTTCAATACCTACAGATTAAACAGTTACTTAGATCTAAATTGCAACTCGACCCAATGGAACAACATCTCAGAGCTAAGCCAATTTTTCTTAGACAACTGCAGTTCAAGAAATATTACTTCCAAAATGTATTAAAAAAACTGATAGAGAAAACCTAGAGAAACAGACCAAAGATTTAGACATCTCCCTTAATAGGGAAGCTCAGAAGAAAGTATTTCGCAGCCCCCACAGCATCTTGCGTAATATGAAAATAAACATTATCCAGTACAAAATTTGAATAAATCCGACTATACCAATAGAACTCAGTCGCTGATGGGCCTTGTTGACACACCTCTGTGTCAATTCTGCCAAACGGACCTCCCCAACACTCATCTCCATGAGGTACTGGTTTTGTCCCATTATTGAGAATTACTGGAAAGAAGTTCTGAGCGTTCTCTGTCATCCTCCATATTACCCTTCCTGCATCCGTATCACTCTGCATACGTACTTTGATGATGACGACCCCTGTGTTTCTTCTATCCCCAAGGACAAAAAAACAGTTCCTACTGTTTTCCTTCATCTGCAAAAAAAGTGATACTGTTAAACTGGAAAAGCAGATCCAATGTTTAAACCATACACTGGCTTAATTTACTGTCTGACCTGCCCCCCTTGGAGAGATCCTCCTTCAAATGAAATAACAATCTGATGGACTTTAACACAATCTGGGAACCATTCCTATTCTATATCACCCTCAGGCAAGCCAAGATCAAATATGACATTCATTATGAGTTATTTGCTAACTGGCTGCTTACCCACGAGCCATCTTTTGTCTTCTCTGGTCCAGTCTGGTCCTGTCTGACCCTGTCTGGTCTTGTCTGATCCTGTCTGGTCCCCCCCCCCCTCACCCAGTGGTGTAAAGTACTTAAAACCTGTTGCGACCCTAGGGGCAGTATTTTCATTTTTGGGAAAAAAAACGTTCCCGTTGTTTATGGGATATTTTGTCAGGACAAGATGCTAGAATATGCATATAATTGACAGCTTTAGATAGAAAACGCTCTAACGTTTCCAAAACTGTTAAGATATTGTCTGTGAGTATAACAGAACTGATGTTGCAGGCGAAAGCCTGAGAAAAATCCAATCCGGAAGTGTTTTTGAAAGCGCTGCGTTCCAATGAGTCCCTATTGAGCTGTGAATGTGCTATCAACCAGCTTACACTTTCTACGTATTCCCCAAGGTGTCTACAGCATTGTGATGTAGTTTTACGCATTTATGTTGAAGAATAGCCGTAGGCGGCTACATTGCGTAAGTGGTCACCTGATGGCTCCCAGGGTGACTCTCGCGTAAAATACAGAGGTAGCCATTACTCCAATCGGTCCTACTGAAAAACAAATTGTCCCGACGGATATATTATCGAATAGATATTTGAAAAAAACCTTGAGGATTGATTATAAACAATGTTTGCCATGTTTCTGTCAATATTATGGAGCTAATTTGGAGAAAAACATTGCCGTTTTCGTGACTGCAATTTCCGGGCGATTTCTCAGCCAAACGTGAAGAACAAACGGAGCTATTTCGCCTACAAAAATAATATTTTGGGAAAAAATGAACTTTGGCTATCTACCTGGGAGTCTCGTGAGTGAAAACATCCAAAGTTCATCAAAGGTAAACAATTTAATTTGATTGCTTTTCTGATTTCCGTGACAAGGTTATCTGCTGCTTGCAAGGCATAATGCTATGCTAGGCTATTGATAAACTTACACAAATGCTTGTCTAGCTTAGGCTGTAAAGCATATTTTGAAAATCTGAGATGACAGGGTGATTAACAAAAGGCTAAGCTGTGTCTCAATATATTTCATTTCTGATTTTCATGAATAGGAATATTTTCTAGGGATATTTTTGTCCGTTGCGTTATGCTAATTAGTTTCAGGCGATGATTACGCTCCCGGACCCGGGATGGGGAGTCACAAGAAGTTGTAAAAATGCTTGACAATACTACCAAGTCGTTTTTTTGGGTATCTGTACTTTACTTTACTATTTATATTTTTGACTACTTTTACTTCTACTTCACTGCATTCCGAAAGAAAATAATGTACTTTTTTACTCCATACATTTTCCCTGACACCCAAAAGTACTAGTAACATTTTGAATGCTTAGCTGGCGGGACGCCTATTCCTAAGAAGCTTTAGCAGGACAGGAAAATGGTCCAATTCACACACTTATCTAGAGAACATGCCTTATCATTCCTACTGCCTCTGTTCTGGCAGACTCACTAAACACAAATGCTTCAATTGTAAATGATGTCTGAGTGTTGGAGTGTGCCCCTGGCTATCCATACATAAAACATATATATATACATAAAACACAACCAAAAAGTCAGAAAGAGCAGAAAAGTAAGGTGAGAGCAGTGGTGGAAAAAGTACCCAGTTGTCATACTTGAGTAAAAGTAAAGATACCATAACAGTAAAATACTAAAAGTATTTGGTATTACATATACTGAAGAATCAAAAGTAAAAGTATAAATTATTTAAAATTCCTTATATTAAGCAAACCAGACGACACCATATATATATATATATGGTATCTTTACTTTTACTCAAGTATGACAACTGGGTACTTTTTCCACCACTGCTCTCACCTTACTTTTCTGCTCTTTCTGACTTTTTGGTTGTAGTTTACCTTCTTCACTATAATAAAAGTGTGTACGTAAAAAAAAAAAAAAAACATTTTAAAAAAGTGCCACACTTTTCCCTGTTTAGTGCAGCATGGGCCCTGGTCAAAAGCAGTACACTGTATAGGGAATAGGGCTCCATTTGAGACGCACACAAAGTGCTGTTGTGGACTGGACAGGGTCCAAGTCAAAGGAAGACAGAGGCAGAAACAACAAGAAACCTAATAAATCTTTGTCTACATAGATTTACCATAATGAAAATACAATTGAGTTAAACATTGCTGATTGAAATCCATCCTTCGACAGGCATGTTAATTCAATTCAATTAGACACACACACACACACACACACACACACACACACACACACACACAAGGAGTAAAGAAGAGGCTTGATAGCGCAGCAAATGCTCCTCATCAAGCCTTAGTAACTGTCTCCATGGTGATGCTCCAGGTGTCTTGATGGTGTTGCCAAGGAAACGGTTTTACCTGCTTAGGCTGTCAGAGTTGAAGCCTTTCCCTGCCGCTACGCACGGACAGAGCCACACGCACACAACTCTACCTCTGTAAGCAGACCTGTAGTTTTTAGTGATGTAAAGCTCTCTAGCTCGTCAAGCTCGCTTTAAATAAGATGACAACATAGTCAGTGTGTATTTTTATAGATGTGTGTGTCTGTGTTTTGATTGTGTGTGCATGCACGTGTGTGTGTGTGTTCTGAGTTAGTACAAGAGCCCGTTCCATGTCACAGTGGAAAAGAATAAAAGCTCCAGCTCAGAGTTCAGATAAGAAACTGGAGAAGTAAAAGATGAGGTCCTATTGCTTCCATCTGAAATTAGCAGGATATTGTAGTATGTCCCAATTGGCACCCTATTCCCTATATAGTGCACTACTTTTGCCCAGAGCCCTATGGTCCCTGGTTCAAAAATAGGGAACTAAATAGGGAATAGGGTGGCATTTAGAACAAAGACTGTATGTTCTTCTCTTCATAGCAGCTGCATCTGTGTAGGCAATTATTCAGGCAATTATCCATCATAACACAGTCTGCTTTCCATCATCTTTCAGTCTAAAGGCATCTTTATATTATGTGTATTCCTCACACAGCAGGAGATTGGCTGCTGGAAGACAAATGAGAACGGGATAAAAGAAAGGTAGATTATATTGGAAGATGAACTCATGACCGTGTGAATGAACTCAGGTATCAATATGTCCAGGTAAGATGGCTGTTCAATAACCAAACAGGGTTAACATACACAGGTATGCATAATGTAAAGTACTGTAAAACTGTGGATTTACTCTATTTTACAGAGTAATGGAGATGGAAGTCAGGCAAACTGCACATACATTCATCTTTGTGGATGAAGCTGGATTCAACCTGGCAAAAACACGCAGCAGGGGAAGAAATGTGATTGGACAGAGAGCAACCGTGAATGTCCCAGGCAGAGGAGCTAACGTCACAATGTGTGCAGCACTGTCCAGTGATGGTTTGCTGTTACACAAACCGCTCATTGGCCCCTACAATACAGAGAGTCACATTTATTTTCTGGATGACCTGCACGATCGACTTGTGTCAGCAGAGGAGAGAGGGGCAAGAAAGTCCCCTACCTTCGTTGTTGTGTGGGATAATGTGGCATTCCACCATTCGTCTGCAGTCACAGACTGGTTTGTTGCACATCCTTACTGGATGACATGAATGTGGGGTGTGGAGACACTTCTCCTGAAGACTGCCAGGGTGTGGAGACACTTCTCCTGAAGACTGTCAGGGTGTGGAGACACTTTTCCTGAAGACTGCCAGGGTGTGGAGACACTTCTCCTGAAGACTGCCAGGGTGTGGAGACACTTCTCCTGAAGACTGCCAGGGTGTGGAGACACTTCTCCTGAAGACTGCCAGGGTGTGGAGATACTTTTCCTGAAGACTGACAGGGTGTGGAGACACTTCTCCTGAAGACTGCCAGGGTGTGGAGACACTTTTCCTGAAGACTGACAGGGTGTGGAGACACTTCTCCTGAAGACTGCCAGGGTGTGGAGACACTTCTCCTGAAGACTGCCAGGGTGTGGAGACACTTCTCCTGAAGACTGCCAGGGTGTGGAGACACTTTTCCTGAAGACCTACAGGGTGTGGAGACACTTCTCCTGAAGACTGCCAGGGTGTGGAGACACTTCTCCTGAAGACTGCCAGGGTGTGGAGACACTTCTCCTGAAGACTGCCAGGGTGTGGAGATACTTTTCCTGAAGACTGACAGGGTGTGGAGACACTTCTCCTGAAGACTGCCAGGGTGTGGAGACACTTTTCCTGAAGACTGACAGGGTGTGGAGACACTTCTCCTGAAGACTGCCAGGGTGTGGAGACACTTCTCCTGAAGACTGCCAGGGTGTGGAGACACTTCTCCTGAAGACTGCCAGGGTGTGGAGACACTTTTCCTGAAGACCTACAGGGTGTGGAGACACTTCTCCTGAAGACTGCCAGGGTGTGGAGACACTTCTCCTGAAGACTGACAGGGTGTGGAGACACTTCTCCTGAAGACTGACAGGGTGTGGAGACACTTCTCCTGAAGACTGACAGGGTGTGGAGACACTTCTCCTGAAGACTGCCACTTCTCCTGAAGACTGCCAGGGTGTGGAGACACTTCTCCTGAAGACTGACAGGGTGTGGAGACACTTCTCCTGAAGACTGCCAGAGTGTGGAGACACTTCTCCTGAAGACTGCCAGGGTGTGGAGACACTTCTCCTGAAGACCTACAGGGTGTGGAGACACTTCTCCTGAAGACTGCCAGGGTGTGGAGACACTTCTCCTGAAGACTGACAGGGTGTGGAGACACTTCTCCTGAAGACTGTACAGGGTGTGGAGACACTTTTCCTAAGACTGCCAGGGTGTGGAGACACTGTTCCTGAAGACTTACAGGGTGTGAACACTTCTCCTGAAGACTTACTGTGGAGACACTTCTCCTGAAGACTGCCAGGGTGTGGAGACACTTCTCCTGAAGACTTACAGGGTGTGGAGACACTTCTCCTGAAGACTGCCAGGGTGTGGAGACACTTCTCCTGAAGACTTACAGGGTGTGGAGACACTTCTCCTGAAGACTTACAGGGTGTGGAGACACTTCTCCTGAAGACTTACAGGGTGTGGAGACACTTCTCCTGAAGACTGACAGGGTGTGGAGACACTTCTCCTGAAGACTACCAGGGTGTGGAGACACTTCTCCTGAAGACTTACAGGGTGTGGAGACACTTCTCCTGAAGACTGACAGGGTGTGGAGACACTTCTCCTGAAGACTGCCAGGGTGTAGAGACACTTCTCCTGAAGACTGACAGGGTGTGGAGACACTTCTCCTGAAGACTGCCAGGGTGTGGAGACACTTCTCCTGAAGACTGCCAGGGTGTGAGACACTTCTCCTGAAGACTGACAGGGTGTGGAGAACTTCTCCTGAAGACTTACAGGGTGTGGAGACACTTCTCCTGAAGACTGCCAGGGTTGGATTAGACATTTCAGAAGATACTTTCCAAGATGCATCGCCAGAGAAGATATAAGATGTGATGTTGATGAGAACTTGTGGCCAAATGCAGGAGAGAGGGAGAACTAGACCCCTCACAGTACTGTACAGTATGAGTGATTATACTATACATGTTGATGAGAACTAGAACCCTTACAGTACTGTACAGTATGAGTGATTATACTATACATGTTGATGAGAACTAGACCCCTCACAGTACTGTACAGTATGAGTGATTATACTATGCATGTTGATGAGAACTAGACCCCTCACAGTACTGTACAGTATGAGTGATTATACTATGCATGTTGATGAGAACTAGAACACTTACAGTGCTGTACAGTATGAGTGATTATACTATACATGTTGATGAGAACTAGAACCCTCACAGTACTGTACAGGATGAGTGATTATACTATACATGTTGATGAGAACTAGAACCCTCCCAGTACTGTACAGTATGAGTTATTATATTATACAAGTTGATGAGAACTAGATCCCTAACAGTACTGTACAGTATGAGTGATTATATTATACATGTTGATGAGAACTAGATCCCTCACAGTACTGTACAGTATGAGTGATTATATTATACAAGTTGATGAGAACTAGATCCCTCACAGTACTGTACAGTATGAGTGATTATACTATACATGTTGATGAGAACTAGACCCCTCACAGTACTGTACAGTATGAGTGATTATACTATACATGTTGATGAGAACTAGAACCCTCACAGTACTGTACAGTATGAGTGTTATACTATACATGTTGATGAGAACTAGAACCCTCACAGTACTGTACAGTATGAGTGTTATACTATACATGTTGATGAGAACTAGACCCCTCACAGTACTGTACAGTATGAGTGATTATACTATGCATGTTGATGAGAACTAGAAGCCTCACAGTACTGTACAATATGAGTGATTATACTATACATGTTGATGAGAACTAGAACCCTCACAGTACTGTACAGTATGAGTGTTATACTATACATGTTGATGAGAACTAGAACCCTCACAGTACTGTACAGTATGAGTGTTATACTATACATGTTGATGAGAACTAGAACCCTCCCAGTACTGTACAGTATGAGTGTTATACTATACATGTTGATGAGAACTAGAACCCTCACAGTACTGTACAGTATGAGTGTTATACTATACATGTTGATGAGAACTAGAACCCTCCCAGTACTGTACAGTATGAGTGTTATACTATACATGTTGATGAGAACTAGAACCCTCACAGTACTGTACAGTATGAGTGTTATACTATACATGTTGATGAGAACTAGAACCCTCCCAGTACTGTACAGTATGAGTGTTATACTATACATGTTGATGAGAACTAGAACCCTCCCAGTACTGTACAGTATGAGTGATTATACTATACATGTTGATGAGAACTAGAACCCTCCCAGTACTGTACAGTATGAGTGTTATACTATACATGTTGATGAGAACTAGAACCCTCCCAGTACTGTACAGTATGAGTGATTATATTATACAAGTTGATGAGAACTAGAACCCTCACAGTACTGTACAGTATGAGTGATTATATTATACATGTTGATGAGAACTAGAACCCTCCCAGTACTGTACAGTATGAGTGATTATACTATGCATGTTGATGAGAACTAGAACACTTACAGTGCTGTACAGTATGAGTGATTATACTATACATGTTGATGAGAACTAGAACCCTCACAGTACTGTACAGGATGAGTGATTATACTATACATGTTGATGAGAACTAGAACCCTCCCAGTACTGTACAGTATGAGTTATTATATTATACAAGTTGATGAGAACTAGATCCCTAACAGTACTGTACAGTATGAGTGATTATATTATACATGTTGATGAGAACTAGATCCCTCACAGTACTGTACAGTATGAGTGATTATATTATACAAGTTGATGAGAACTAGATCCCTCACAGTACTGTACAGTATGAGTGATTATACTATACATGTTGATGAGAACTAGACCCCTCACAGTACTGTACAGTATGAGTGATTATACTATACATGTTGATGAGAACTAGAACCCTCACAGTACTGTACAGTATGAGTGTTATACTATACATGTTGATGAGAACTAGAACCCTCACAGTACTGTACAGTATGAGTGTTATACTATACATGTTGATGAGAACTAGACCCCTCACAGTACTGTACAGTATGAGTGATTATACTATGCATGTTGATGAGAACTAGAAGCCTCACAGTACTGTACAATATGAGTGATTATACTATACATGTTGATGAGAACTAGAACCCTCACAGTACTGTACAGTATGAGTGTTATACTATACATGTTGATGAGAACTAGAACCCTCACAGTACTGTACAGTATGAGTGTTATACTATACATGTTGATGAGAACTAGAACCCTCCCAGTACTGTACAGTATGAGTGTTATACTATACATGTTGATGAGAACTAGAACCCTCACAGTACTGTACAGTATGAGTGTTATACTATACATGTTGATGAGAACTAGAACCCTCCCAGTACTGTACAGTATGAGTGTTATACTATACATGTTGATGAGAACTAGAACCCTCACAGTACTGTACAGTATGAGTGTTATACTATACATGTTGATGAGAACTAGAACCCTCCCAGTACTGTACAGTATGAGTGTTATACTATACATGTTGATGAGAACTAGAACCCTCCCAGTACTGTACAGTATGAGTGATTATACTATACATGTTGATGAGAACTAGAACCCTCCCAGTACTGTACAGTATGAGTGTTATACTATACATGTTGATGAGAACTAGAACCCTCCCAGTACTGTACAGTATGAGTGATTATATTATACAAGTTGATGAGAACTAGAACCCTCACAGTACTGTACAGTATGAGTGATTATATTATACATGTTGATGAGAACTAGAACCCTCCCAGTACTGTACAGTATGAGTGTTATACTATACATGTTGATGAGAACTAGAACCCTCCCAGTACTGTACAGTATGAGTGATTATATTATACAAGTTGATGAGAACTAGAACCCTCACAGTACTGTACAGTATGAGTGATTATATTATACATGTTGATGAGAACTAGAACCCTCCCAGTACTGTACAGTATGAGTGTTATACTATACATGTTGATGAGAACTAGAACCCTCCCAGTACTGTACAGTATGAGTGTTATACTATACATGTTGATGAGAACTAGAACCCTCCCAGTACTGTACAGTATGAGTGATTATATTATACAAGTTGATGAGAACTAGAACCCTCACAGTACTGTACAGTATGAGTGTTATACTATACATGTTGATGAGAACTAGAACCCTCCCAGTACTGTACAGTATGAGTGTTATACTATACATGTTGATGAGAACTAGAACCCTCACAGTACTGTACAGTATGAGTGATTATACTATACCTGTTGATGAGAACTAGAAGCCTCACAGTACTGTACAGTATGAGTGATTATACTATACATGTTGATGAGAACTAGACCCCTCACAGTACTGTACAGTATGAGTGATTATACTATACATGTTGATGAGAACTAGAACCCTCACAGTACTGTACAGTATGAGTGATTATACTACACAGTACTGTACAGTATGAGTGATTATACTATATATGTTGATGAGAACTAGATCCCTCACAGTACTGTACAGTATGAGTGATTATACTATACATGTTGATGAGAACTAGATCCCTCACAGTACTGTACAGTATGAGTGATTATACTATACATGTTGATGAGAACTAGAACCCTCACAGTACTGTACAGTATGAGTGATTATACTATACATGTTGATGAGAACTAGACCCCTCACAGTACTGTACAGTATGAGTGTTATACTATACATGTTGATGAGAACTAGACCCCTCACAGTACTGTACAATATGAGTGTTATACTATACATGTTGATGAGAACTAGAACCCTCACAGTACTGTACAGTATGAGTGATTATACTATACATGTTGATGAGAACTAGAACCCTCACAGTACTGTACAGTATGAGTGTTATACTATACATGTTGATGAGAACTAGAACCCTCACAGTACTGTACAGTATGAGTGATTATACTATACATGTTGATGAGAACTAGAACCCTCACAGTACTGTACAGTATGAGTGATTATACTATACATGTTGATGAGAACTAGATCCCTCACAGTACTGTACAGTATGAGTGATTATACTATACATGTTGATGAGAACTAGAACCCTCACAGTACTGTACAGTATGAGTGATTATACTATACATGTTGATGAGAACTAGAACCCTCACAGTACTGTACAGTATGAGTGATTATACTACACAGTACTGTACAGTATGAGTGATTATACTACACAGTACTGTACAGTATGAGTGATTATACTATACATGTTGATGAGAACTAGAACCCTCACAGTACTGTACAGTATGAGTGATTATACTATACATGTTGATGAGAACTAGAACCCTCACAGTACTGTACAGTATGAGTGATTATACTACACAGTACTGTACAGTATGAGTGATTATACTACACAGTACTGTACAGTATGAGTGATTATACTATACATGTTGATGAGAACTAGAACCCTCACAGTACTGTACAGTATGAGTGATTATACTACACAGTACTGTACAGTATGAGTGATTATACTACACAGTACTGTACAGTATGAGTGATTATACTATACCTGTTGATGAGAACTAGAAGCCTCACAGTACTGTACAGTATGAGTGATTATACTATACATGTTGATGAGAACTAGAAGCCTCACAGTAATGTACAGTATGAGTGATTATACTATACCTGTTGATGAGAACTAGAAGCCTTACAGTACTGTACAGTATGAGTGATTATACTATACATGTTGATGAGAACTAGACCCCTCACAGTACTGTACAGTATGAGTGATTATACTATACCTGTTGATGAGAACTAGAAGCCTTACAGTACTGTACAGTATGAGTGATTATACTAGACACGTTGTCAATGTTTTTTTGTAATTACTCTTGCAGACCTGGAATTTCAGGAATTTGTTTTTTGTTTCAACTTTTTATTTTTCAAAGGTAAATTACTATATGCAAATATATAGAGAAAATGCTATTAAAAGGCTATTGAAGCAAATTGCTGCATTTCTGATTCATTCTTGTTACATATATTTTAGTACAGTCAATAAAGTGAAAATGTGTTATTCTTATTCTATAATGAAATACTGATTTATGTGAAACATCATTCAAACTTCAAAGAGAAAAGTTAATAATTTATGTAATGCTCCCTGTTGTTAGTGATTTTTAGGTAGGTGTGTTATGAGTGACAATGTATGCTTTCTGACTGAGAATTGTTGTGTTATTTTGAGACATGTATAAAGTGTTTTGGTGGTTTGAGTGGGTTTTGGAGGTGAGATGAACTGTTTGGCCAAGATGCATGTTGGTAATGCAGACTGTGTGAAGAGTTTTGAAAAGTGGCTTCAGTATTGACCGATGCTTGTCAGCAATTGAAAAAAACTGGAATCAATTATTTGGTGACATTCTGTATGATTATATTTAGTATAGTTTCATCTAAAAAGTATACATATTTAAATGTTTTAAAATTAAAACATTTATGAAATTCATTGAGGATGGTCCTCCCTCCTCTGAGGAGCCTCCACTGGTGTGTATATGTGTGTGTGTGTGTGTGTATTTATATATGTATGTGTGTGTTTACCTGTCTGTGCGTGTGTGTGCATAAGGTGGAGAGGGGATGTTTTGAAGCTGTGACCTTAATCCCATTGAGAACTTGTGTTCCATCCTCAAGAGGCGGGTGGACAAACAAAAACTCACACATTCTGAAAAACTCCAAGCATTGATTATGCAAGAATGGGCTGCAATCAGTCAGGATGTGGCCCAGAAGTTAATTGACAGCATGCCAGGGCAGATTGCAGAGGTCTTGAAAAAGAAGGGTCAACACTGCTAATGTTGACTCTTTGCATCAACTTCATGTAATTGTCAATAAAAGTAATTGTCAATGACTCATGATGGCTTGTGCTGCTCTCTTACAGGTTACGTTCTATGTTTGGAGAGGTGTTCAACCATTGTTTTTTAGAAGGTGTACTCCCATGACTTAAAGCCAGCCAGCTGACCCTGAGCAGCAGTTAGACAGTTCTATGTCTCAGTGAGTATTGTGGATATTATAGCATCTCTTTTTCACTCTAGGCTTCATGTGATGTGAGGTAGTTCAATCATGACAAATACAGTGTGTGTTCTGTAGAAGTTTTATAACAATGTGCAGCGTTTGCTGTAGGGCTGCCGAGGTGGAGTATACGGGTGCCGGTTCTGGTGGGCCGGTCTGGATCAAAGTCCAGGGCCGTTTTTTACTCCCAGTCCGTCCCATCAGGAGGCTGTTAGGTCCAGATGTGAGGAGATGATCACGCAACAACAGACAGGACAACGTTTCTAGAAAAAGAGCACAGGTACAGACACCTGACCTCATTCCCACAGGACTGTTAACACTGTAACATATAAGGTACCATAACTTTATGCAACAATGTTACACAGACTACCTCCTCTCTGTACCCCACACATACAATTATCTGGAAGGTCCCTCAGTCCAGCATTGAATTTCAAACACAGATTCAACCACAAAGATCAGGGAGGTTTTCCAATGCCTCGCAAAGAAAGGCATTGGTAGAGGGGTAAAAATGTAATAAAAAGCAGAAACTGAATATCCCTTTGAGCATGGTGAAGTTAATAATACACTTTGGATGGTGTATCAATACACCCAGTCACTACAAAGATACAGGCCTCCTTGGTATTTGGTATTTTATTAGGATCCCCATTGGCTGTTGCTAATCTTCCTGGGGTCCACACAAAGCATGAAACATTACATATTACTGAACATTAATAGACAAGAACAGCTCAAGGACAGAAGTACATGAATTTAAAAACGACACACATAGCCTACACTTACGTAAATACGTAAATAAAAAATGTCTAGGTCAAATAGGGGAGAGGAGTTGTGCCGTGAGGTGTCGCTTTATCTGTTTTTTAAAACCAGGTTCGCTGTTCATGTGAGCAATATGAGATGGAAGTGAGTTCCATGCAATAATGTGTCTATATATGTAATACTATACACTTTCTTGAATTTATTCTGGATTTGGGGACTGTGAAAAGACCCCTGGTGGCATGTCCCCTGGTGGCATGCGCTCGGCGCTCGGCGTCGCCGGTCTACTAGCCGCTACTGATCCCTTTTTCTTTTTCTGGTTGTTTTGTCTGTGTTCCTTTTCACACCTGGTTTCAGTTGCTTTGATTTCTGTGGGTATATAGGGCACCTGTTACCTGCCGTAATTCGTGCAGGATTAGACTTGTGTGCATTGCGCTCGATTGTATTTGATGTTTGTTGTTTTTTCGCTATTACGCACGTGTATGTAAAGTGTCGGAACTGTGTTTGTTCCTCCGTGCGTTTGCACGAGTTTCTGATTATTCGAGAGCGTAGTTTTGGGGTTTTGGTCTGTGCCGTTTTTGTATTGCTGGACTATATTATTAAACACGCTTCTCAGACATCCCTGCTCTCTCCTGCGCCTGACTCCTACACCTCTCACCAAGACGCATGTTATCACACATAGAGTCAGCTACCATCCTCAGTAGCTTTCCACTGCTGCTCTTTAGTTATTTGTTACATTCATTTATTTTTTGTATTTTTCTTAACTGCATTGTTGGTTAGGGGCTTATAAGTAAGCATTTCACTGTAAGGTCTACTACACCTGTTGTATTCGGCATTTCACTGTAAGGTCTACTACACCTGTTGTATTCAGCATTTCACTGTAATGTCTACACCTGTTGTATTCGGCATTTCACTGTAAAGTCTACACCTGTTGTATTCGGCATTTCACTGTAAAGTCTACACCTGTTGTATTCGGCATTTCACTGTAAAGTCTACACCTGTTGTATTCGGCATTTCACTGTAAAGTCTACACTGTTACGGTTTTCTTCCGTTGAAGGAGAGTCGGACCAAAATGCAATCGATACATCTTTAATGACGATGAAACACGAACAATACAAAACAACAAACGGACCGTGAAAACCTATACAGCCTATCTGGTGACAACTAACACAGAGACAGGAACAATCACCCATGAAACACTCAAAGAATATGGCTGCCTAAATATGGTTCCCAATCAGAGACAACGAGAATCACCTGCCTCTGATTGAGAACCGCCTCAGGCAACCATAGACTTTGCTAGAACACCCCACTAAGCCACAATCCCCAAACCTACGAAAAAACCCCATACATAAACACAACACAAAATAAACCCATGTCACACCCTGGCCTGACCAAATAAATAAAGAAAACACAAAATACTAAGACCAGGGCGTGACAGAACCCCCCCCCAAGGTGCGGACTCCCGGCCGCACACCTAAACCCATAGGGGAGGGTCCGGGTGGGCGTCTGTCCACGGTGGCGCCTCCGGCTCAGGACGTGGACCCCACTCCAACCAAGTCTTAGTCCCCCTGTAACGCGTCCTTTGATTGGCGACCCTCGCCGCCGACCTAAGCCTAATAACCCTCACCAAGGACCCCACTGGACTGAGGGGCAGCTCGGGACTGAGGGGCAGCTCGGGACTGAGGGGCAGCTCGGGACTGAGGGGCAGCTCGGGACTGAGGGGAAGCTCGGGACTGAGGGGTAGCTCGGGACTGAGGGGAAGCTCAGCACTGAGGGGAAGCCCAGTACCGAGGGGAAGCCCAGTACCGAGGGGTAGCCCAGTACCGAGGGGAAGCCCAGTACCGAGAGGAAGCCCAGTACTGAGAGGAAGTTCAGGCAGGTAGTTGGCTCTGGCAGATCCTGGCTAGCTGGTGGTTCTGGCAGATCCTGGCTGACTGGCGGATCCTGGCTGACTGGCGGATCTGGAAGATCATGGCTGACTGGCGGATCCTGGCTGACTGGCGGATCCTGGCTGACTGGCGGCTCTGGCTGCTCTGGCTGCTCCATGCAGACTGGCAGCTCCATGCAGACTGGCAGCTCTGGCTGCTCCATGCAGACTGGCAGCTCTGGCTGCTCCATGCAGACTGGCAGCTCTGGCTGCTCCATGCAGACTGGCAGCTCCATGCAGACTGGCAGCTCTGGCTGCTCCCTGCAGATTGGCAGCTCTGGCTGCGCTGAACAGGCAGGACCTCCGGCAGCGCTGGAGAGGAGGAAGGCTCTGGCAGCGCTAAACAGGCGGGAGACTCCGGCAGCGCTGGAGAGGAGGAAGGCTCTGATAGCGCTAGACAGGCGGGAGACTCCGGCAGCGCTGGAGAGGAGGAAGGCTCTGGCAGCGCTAAACAGGCGGGAGACTCCGGCAGCGCTGGAGAGGAGGAAGGCTCTGATAGCGCTAAACAGGCGGGAGACTCCGGCAGCGCTGGAGAGGAGGAAGGCTCTGATAGCGCTAGACAGGCGGGAGACTCCGGCAGCGCTGGAGAGGAGGAAGGCTCTGGCAGCGCTAAACGGGCGGGAGACTCCGGCAGCGCTGGAGAGGAGGAAGGCTCTGATAGCGCTAAACAGGCGGGAGACTCCGGCAGCGCTGGAGAGGAGGAAGGCTCTGATAGCGCTAGACAGGCGGAAGACTCCGACAGCGCTGGAGAGGAGAAAGGCTCTGGCAGCGCGGAACAGGCGAGGCGCACTGAAGGCCTGGTGCGTGGTGCTGGCACTGGTGGTACTGGGCCGAGGACACGCACAGGAAGCCTGGTGCAGGGAACTGCCACCGGAGGACTGGTGTGTGAAGGTGGCACAGGATGGACCGGACCGTGAAGGTGTACTGGAGAGCCTGAGAGCAGAGCTGGCACAGGACGTGCAAGGCTAGGTAGGTACACAGGATGCCTAGTGTGTGAGGCTGGCACAATCTTCACCAGCCGACTAACGGGACGAGTATGGAGCGCTGACCCAGGTGCCATCAAATCCCCGACACGCTCCGTCGGGCGAATATCGTACCTAAAGCACCAAACTAGCAACTCCCTCATAACTCTCTCCTCCACTTTCCCCATTAACTCCTTCACAGTCTCTGCTTCACTCAACTTCAACACCGGCTCTGGTTCTGGTCTCCTCCTTGGCTCCTCACGATAAACAGGGGGAGTTGGCTCAGGTCTGAACCCTGACTCTGCCACACTCTCTCTGAGCACCCCCCCCCCCTCAGTAAATTGGCCAGTCAGATGTGCAGCCAGATTTATTAGCCACTCCTTTTGCCCCATCTCTTTCAACCATAATTTTTAAAAAATTCCACATCAATCCAAGGGGCCTTAACAGTTCTAACAATCAGTTTCTTAACAGGTGGGTGTTCATCAAAAATTTGAAGAAGCAATTTCATAAATTCATCAAGTGCAGCGTCTGGATGCTCCTTATTAATCACATCAGACTAAAATATTTTTTAACATCATCCACATAAGAGTCACAGAAAAATATTTTGTATGATCTCTATGATCTCACTATTTCAGGCCCAGTTTTTGGACCTTTAGCTTTCCTAGATATAGCCACTATATTGTGATCATTGCATCCAATGGGTACGGATACAGCTTTAGAACAAAGTTCTACAGTATCAGTAAAACTTGGCACAATACATGTGGACAATCTTGTTCCTGTAGTGCGTTTAAACACCCTGGTAGGTCAATTAATAACTTGAACCAGATTACAGTCACTGGTTACAGTGTGAAGCTTCCTCTTGAGTGGACAGTTTGAGGAAAACCAGTCAATATTCAGGTCCTCAAGAAAGTAGTCCTCTCTGTTTACATCACATACAAGCATTTCACACACATTATTTAGATACTGACTGTTAGCACTTGGTAGCCTATAGCAACACACCAAAAAAATAGGCTTTAGATGAAGCAGTTGAACCTGCAACCACAGCACTTCAATAACACTTGACATGATATCTTCTATAAGCATTAAAGGGATATGGTTCTGAATATATACAGCAACACCTCCCGCATGAGCATTCCTGTCTCTTCTATAGATGTTATATCCTTGTATTGCTGCTGCTTTATCATCAAAATGAAAATACTTATCTAAGTAGATAATTATCTCATTATCTCATTATCTCAAAAATGGCTAGTATATGAATGTTAACTGATGTTAGCAAGTTATTGATTTCATGAACCTTATTTCTAAGACTTTCAGCCATTTCCTTGGCTCTTTCTAGAACAGCTACCTTGTCCTTGAACCTCAGGAACTTGGGCCGGTGGTGGGTTACCAGTCCTGTGGGCGTGCTCCACCTCAATCTTCCTGTGGTCCATGTTCAGTTTCTCCAAGGTAATTTCTCTCGCTTTGTCCTCGGACTCCATCCAGGTCTCGTGGAGATTCTGAAATTCCCATCCACAACCATGTTGTTCCGCCTTGATTGTCCCTCGAGATAATCTGATTTCTTCATTGTTGTTATCATGGATTCAAATACAGAACGGATGTCCTCTCTCAATCACTTACAGATTGCTGACATCTTGCCATTTTCCTGTTTATTAAACTCATTGAGCTGACCCTGGCAGAACTGCAAACTATTTTTCAGGTCCTGGACCTCTCTGGTCAGGTCATCCATCCTTTTATTAGTTGACTCCACCAGTATTTGCACACTACACTTGAAGCTATTTTCTTGTTGTAACAACTGCTTGTAGAACTAATTTGGTTTGTTTAAAATATTCTTCACCTGTGATAGTGAGCCACCACTGTCCTCAACGGTACTCCCACCGACTTTGGTCTTTGTCATGGTAGCAAAATAGGCTACGCTGTTGCTCCCTGCAGTTCCAGACTGGGCAGGTCGTAGGGAAGATGGAAACAACAAACAGTAGGGATCTAGACATCCACAAGCCCAGGTAATCTGCTGTCTCAGCCACAAGGGCTAACCCCGTTGTGGGCTGCCTTCGAGCCCTCAAGGAAACGCTGCTAGCTTGATAGGCAGCTAACAATAGCAGCTAGGCTAGTTGCTACGCCAAGCAGCTCATCAGACCCTTGGTCGGCAGGATCCATGGACAGATAGCAGCGGTCCCAGCAACTGATGCCAACCGCTTTGTGTGTATCAATTCCACATCACATATATCACCAGCAGTACATTTATCGTTAATTACTGTAATTTCTAATCTAAAATGTTTGTTACTTTGGTTACTGTAATTTGTGTTAATGCATTCAATATTGTTATTCCAGTCTTCCTGTTCTAATTGTAGGAGTGGACACATTGCTAACGGAGTGCACAACGTATGCTACACACGATACAAGTTTTGTCAACTTAGTCATTGTCTTTTATTTGGTGTGCTCCTGTCAATATTGAGTAAGGACGCACATGCAGAGAAGTAGGCCTATAGGCTACCTGGCCTGCGAGCAAATGTAGACATATTAATGTGCTCATTTGTGGATCTGATAGTATTTCTGTTTGGCTTAACGCACCACCACTAATGACCTCTGGAGCTTCTCAAAGTAATGTTTTCTTCACCTCAAACAGCAAGCAAACAAGGTCTGTTTTCACATCTATTGAGAATAGTAGTTCCTCAATGTATTAGAAAAGTCTTTCCAGCTCTCTCCCTTTCGATAACCACTCAGTGTAAAAGGGAAAAAGGCTCTGATTCATGCTCTGATCCAGTGCATACAATAGGCCTACCTGATTACTTCTTATCACTTGGACTGAAATAGGTTCTGGTACTCATTTTGTGTGCTGGTACTTTTTATATTTAGGTTCAAGAGTGCCACAATACCGGTACTCTGGTGAGCTCCTGCCCAAGTCAAGCACTGCTTCTTGTCCCTTGCGCAAATAGCCTACAGCTGTGTTTGTCCAGAGCTCACTAGTGCAGGAAACTCTGAGGGCCCAGAATATGTTCAATTCAAATCAAATTAAATGTATTTGTCACAAACACATGGTTAGCAGATGTTAATGCGAGTGTAGCGAAATGCTTGTGCTTCTAGTTCCGACAATGCAGTAATAACCAACGAGTAATCTAACCTAACAATTCCAAAACTATTACCTTATACACACAAGTGTAAAGGGATAAAGAATATGTACATAAAGATATATGAATGAGTGATGGTACAGAACGGCATATGCAAGATGCAGTAGATGGTATCGAGTACAGTATATACATATGAGATGAGTAATGTAGGGTATGTAAACAAAAATGGCATAGTTTAAAGTGGCTAGTGATACATGTATTACATAAAGATGCAGTAGATGATACAGAGTACACTATATACATATACATATGAGATGTGTAATATAGGGTATGTAAACAAAAATGGCATAGTTTAAAGTGGCTAGTGATACATGTATTACATAAAGATGCAGTAGATGATACAGAGTACACTATATACATATACATATGAGATGTGTAATATAGGGTATGGAAACATTATATTAAGTAGCATTGTTTAAAGTGGCTAGTGATATATTTTACATCAATTTCCATCAATTCCCATTATTAAAGTGGCTGGAGTTGAGTCAGTGTGTTGGCAGTAGCCACTCAATGTTAGTGGTGGCTGTTTAAGTCTCATGGCCTTGAGATAGAAGCTGTTTTTCAGTCTCTCGGTCCCTGCTTTAATGCACCTGTACTGACCTCGCCTTCTGGATGATAGCAGGGTGAACAGGCAGTTGCTCGAGTTGTTGTTGTCCTTGATGATCTTTATGGCCTTCCTGTGACATCGGGTGGTGTAGGTGTCCTGGAGGGCAGGTAGTTTGCCCCCGGTGATGCGTTGTGTAGACCTCACTACCCTCTGGAGAGCCTTACGGTTGTGGGCAGAGCAGTTGCCGTACCAGGCGGTGATACAGCCCACCAGGATGCTCTCGATTGTGCATCTGTAGAAGTTTGAGTGCTTTTGGTGACAAGCCAAATTTCTTCAGCCTCCTGAGGTTGAAGAGGCGCTGCTGTGCCTTCTTCACGATGCTGTCTGTGTGGGTGGACCAATTCAGTTTGTCTGTGACGTGTATGCCGAGGAACTTAAAACTTGCTACCCTCTCCACTACTGTTCCATCTGTGGATAGGGGGGTGTTCCCTCTGCTGTTTCCTGAAGTCCACAATCAGTGCATGTCCCTGTGTGTTAGTGCATGTCCCTAAATCAAAATCAAATCAAATCAAATTTTATTTGTCACATACACATGGTTAGCAGATGTTAATGCGAGTGTAGCGAAATGCTTGTGCTTCTAGTTCCGACAATGCAGTAATAACGAGCAAGTAATCTAACTAACAATTCCAAAAAAACTACTGTCTTATACACAGTGTAAGGGGATAAAGAATATGTACATAAGGATATATGAATGAGTGATGGTACAGAGCAGCATAGGCAAGATACAGTAGATGATATCGAGTACAGTATATACATATGAGATAAGTATGTAAACCAAGTGGCATAGTTAAAGTGGCTAGTGATACATGTATTACATAAGGATGCAGTCGATGATATAGAGTACAGTATCAACGTATGCATATGAGATGAACAATGTAGGGTAAGTAACATTATATAAGGTAGCATTGTTTAAAGTGGCTAGTGATATATTTACATCATTTCCCATCAATTCCCATGATTAAAGTGGCTGGAGTAGAGTCAGTGTCATTGACAGTGTGTTGGCAGTAGCCACTCAATGTTAGTGGTGGCTGTTTAACAGTCTGATGGCCTTGAGATAGAAGCTGTTTTTCAGTCTCTCGGTCCCAGCTTTGATGCACCTGTACTGACCTCGCCTTCTGGATGACAGCGGGGTGAACAGGCAGTGGCTCGGGTGGTTGATGTCCTTGATGATCTTTATGGCCTTCCTGTAGCATCGGGTGGTGTAGGTGTCCTGGAGGGCAGGTAGTTTGCCCCCGGTGATGCGTTGTGCAGACCTCACTACCCTCTGGAGAGCCTTACGGTTGAGGGCGGTGCAGTTGCCATACCAGGCGGTGATACAGCCCGCCAGGATGCTCTCGATTGTGCATCTGTAGAAGTTTGTGAGTGCTTTTGGTGGCAAGCCGAATTTCTTCAGCCTCCTGAGGTTGAAGAGGCGCTGCTGCGCCTTCCTCACGATGCTGTCTGTGTGAGTGGACCAATTCAGTTTGTCTGTGATGTGTATGCCGAGGAACTTAAAACTTGCTACCCTCTCCACTACTGTTCCATCGATGTGGATGGGGGGTGTTCCTCTGCTGTTTCCTGAAGTCCACAATCATCTCCTTAGTTTTGTTGACGTTGAGTGTGAGGTTATTTTCCTGACACCACACTCCGAGGGCCCTCACCTCCTCCCTGTAGGCCGTCTCGTCGTTGTTGGTAATCAAGCCTACCACTGTTGTGTCGTCCGCAAACTTGATGATTGAGTTGGAGGCGTGCATGGCCACGCAGTCGTGGGTGAACAGGGAGTACAGGAGAGGGCTCAGAACGCACCCTTGTGGGGCCCCAGTGTTGAGGATCAGCGGGGAGGAGATGTTGTTGCCTACACTCACCACCTGGGGGCGGCCCGTCAGGAAGTCCAGTACCCAGTTGCACAGGGCGGGGTCGAGACCCAGGGTCTTGAGCTTGATGACGAGCTTGGAGGGTACTATGGTGTTGAATGCCGAGCTGTAGTCGATGAACAGCATTCTCACATAGGTATTCCTCTTGTCCAGATGGGTTAGGGCAGTGTGCAGTGTGGTTGAGATTGCATTGTCTGTGGACCTATTTGGGCGGTAAGCAAATTGGAGTGGGTCAAGGGTGTCAGGTAGGGTGGAGGTGATATGGTCCTTGACTAGTCTCTCAAAGCACTTCATGATGACGGATGTGAGTGCTACGGGGCGGTAGTCGTTTAGCTCAGTTACCTTAGCTTTCTTGGGAACAGAAACAATGGTGGCCCTCTTTAAGCATGTGGGAACAGCAGACTGGTATAGGGATTGATTGAATATGTCCGTAAACACACCGGCCAGCTGGTCTGCGCATGCTCTGAGGGCGCGGCTGGGGAAGCCGTCTGGGCCTGCAGCCTTGCGAGGGTTAACACGTTTAAATGTCTTACTCACTTCGGCTGCAGTGAAGGAGAGACCGCATGTTTCCGTTGCAGGCCGTGTCAGTGGCACTGTATTGTCCTCAAAGCGGGTAAAAAAGTTATTTAGTCTGCCTGGGAGCAAGACATCCTGGTCCGTGACTGGGCTGGGTTTCTTCCTGTAGTCCGTGATTGACTGTAGACCCTGCCACATGCCTCTTGTGTCTGAGCCGTTGAATTGAGATTCTACTTTGTCTCTGTACTGGCGCTTAGCTTGTTTGATAGCCTTGCGGAGGGAATAGCTGCACTGTTTGTATTCAGTCATGTTACCAGACACCTTGCCCTGATTAAAAGCAGTGGTTCGTGCCTTCAGTTTCACACGAATGCTGCCATCAATCCACGGTTTCTGGTTAGGGAATGTTTTAATCGTTGCTATGGGAACGACATCTTCAACGCACGTTCCAATGAACTCGCACACCGAATCAGCGTATTCGTCAATGTTGTTGTCTGACGCAATACGAAACATCTCCCAGTCCACGTGATGGAAGCAGTCTTGGAGTGTGGAGTCAGCTTGGTCGGACCAGAGTTGGACAGACCTCAGCGTGGGAGCTTCTTGTTTTAGTTTTTGTCTGTAGGCAGGGATCAACAAAATGGAGTCGTGGTCAGCTTTTCCGAAAGGGGGGCGGGGCAGGGCCTTATATGCGTCGCGGAAGTTAGAGTAACAATGATCCAGGGTCTTTCCACCCCTGGTTGCGCAATCGATATGCTGATAAAATTTAGGGAGTCTTGTTTTCAGATTAGCCTTGTTAAAATCCCCAGCTACAATGAATGCAGCCTCCGGATAAATCGTTTCCAGTTTGCAGAGAGTTAAATAAAGTTCGTTCAGAGCCATCGATGTGTCTGCTTGGGGGGGGATATATACGGCTGTGATTATAATCGAAGAGAATTCTCTTGGTAGATAATGCGGTCTACATTTGATTGTGAGGAATTCTAAATCAGGTGAACAGAAGGATTTGAGTTCCTGTATGTTTCTTTCATCACACCATGTCACGTTGGCCATAAGGCATACGCCCCCGTCCGTCTTCTTACCAGAAAGATGTTTGTTTCTGTCGGCGCGATGCGTGGAGAAACCTGCTGGCTGCACCGCTTCGGATTGCGTCTCTCCAGTGAGCCATGTTTCCGTGAAGCAGAGAACGTTACAGTCTCTGATGTCCCTCTGGAATGCTACCCTTGCTCGGATTTCATCAACCTTGTTGTCAAGAGACTGGAAAGGCAAGAAGAATGCTAGGGAGTGGTGCACGATGTGCCCGTCTCCGGAGTCTGACCAGAAGACCGCTTCGTTTCCCTCTTTTTCTGAGTCGTTTTTTTTTTTTTTTGGTCGCTGCATGTGATCCACTCGGTTACACTGGTTGTAAGGCAGAACACAGGATCCGCATCGCGAAAAACATATTCTTGGTCGTACTGATGGTGAGTTGACGCTGATCTTATATTCAGTAGTTCTTCTCGGCTGTATGTAATGAAACCTAAGATGACCTGGGGTACTAGTGTAAGAAATAACACGTAAAAAAACAAAAAACTGCATAGTTTCCTAGGAACGCGAAGCGAGGCGGCCATCTCTGTCGGCGCCGGAAGTACTCAAGTCCCTGTGTGTTAGTGCATGTCCCTGTGTGTTTTTGCACTGTGATCTTTGTTGACTTAATTTGTCTGTAATTTGTTTGAGTTATTTTGTTGGGTAAATTGATGGGAAATGTGTTCATGAGATAATTATTCCAAATTTCATTCAATTCAAATTTGTTTGGTTTTGCTTTGATGCACCACTAGGTTTAATTAAAACACAAAGAAGTCTTCACACAATTAATCATAATTTAGAGCTCTCCTTTGTTTCTGTTCTCGTAGAAACAAAGACACACTGTATATTATTTAGGGTCTTGGAGGCTTTAGTTTAAAGCTTTGAGAACTATAAATAAGTTGCATTTGAATGACACTGTCCTATATACTTTGAGGAGAATGACCCTGTGTGTATGTACATGTACACATGCACGTGCGTGTGTTTGTGTATGCAAGCTTTTTTATGTTAATCTCAAGAGCATGTGAAAGATTAGATCGTTCATTTTTAAGTTAAAGCTTGTTTATTTCCTTTATGCACATTGCCTGTAATGAATTTGATGGAGCCTTTGATTAAAAACCAAACGTGTAGCCCACTCTTACAGCTCTATTCATTTAACACACCCATTAAATAACATTACATAGCTGCAGGATTGTTACAGACTCAATTGGAGATGCAGTCAGACTCCAATGTGGTGTGTTGTGTTCTGGTGGTGTATGTGTGTGTGCAACAAGATCTCACGTTTTTAACAATTTCACTTCAGATTCTGGCGTTTGTCTACGTTTTTCCAAATAAAAATGTTGCGTTGGACCACATGGTAGATCTTTGACTTGATCAGAGCTCGACACCTCCATGGCCAAGGTTTCACGCACAAGCACACACATACCATCCTGGTCAACAAAAACACACATACACAGAGAGTTGGAAGCTGTGCCCCATATCTGTGTCTCTGCACCTTATGGACACTAAAGTCTGTTATAAATGGCCGTCTGTTCCGGTGTGTGTGTGTTCTGAGGTCTCAGTGTTATTTACTGGTCACACAGCCATTTAGAGTGACCTGAGTGTTATTTACTGGTCACGCAGCCATTTAGAGTGACTGTCACTTCTGGCACTTTATTTATTTCCTCTGAGTGTTATTTACTGGTCATCCAGCCATTTAGAGTGACTGTCACTTCTGGCACTTTATTTATTTCCTCTGAGTTTTATTTACTGGTCACGCAGCCATTTAGAGTGACTGTCACTTCTGGCACTTTATTTATTTCCTCTGAGTGTTATTTACTGGTCACGCAGCCATTTAGAGTGACTGTCACTTCTGGCACTTTATTTATTTCCTCTGTCCAAGCTGCAAGAGCAAGGAAATAAGAGGGAGGTGGAACAAGGGATGTAGGGAGGGGGGCAGGGCAGGTTCTGAGCCAAAGTGATGCCATCTGTTGCAGTTTCATCTTCCTCTATGCATTCCTCTTACTTTTATCTCCTCTCTCTCTCTACACATCTCCTTCAGTTGTGGACGCTAACATTACAGCAAGATATCAGTTTCACTTCGAAATTTGACGTATTAATAGATGACATAGATTTTTAACAAATTAATTCCGCCTGGTTACAGGGTCATTTCCGTGTGTCTAAAGAGTTAAAACAGAACTCAAAGGGTTAAGTTTAGGTATTAATTCTGAGTGGTTAAAGTTAGGGCTATGCTTTGGGGAAGGCATATATTCGTAATTTTTTTTTGTTAACCTTTATTTGACTAGGCAAGTCAGTTAAGAACATATTCTTATTTACCGTGATGGCCTACCCCGGCCAAACCCGGACGATGCTGGGTCATTTGTGCACCACCCTATGGGACTCCCAATCACGGCAGGATGTGATACAGCCTGGCTTAAAGATGAACTATGCAGAAATTGACCCGCCATTTCGTGGATGCAAAAAATCTCAGTTTATGTGACAAAACAAACAAGTATATTTTAGAGAATCATTGTTCCATCTAAACCGCTGTGAAATATCTTTTCCATCACCAAAAATACTGTATTTTCATCTGTTTAAAGCTGATGTAAAAAAAAAACAATAGTAAAAGATGCAAAAAAACCCTTAAGAACATGAAGCATAGAAATAACCCATCTAGAACAGATCTTAGACTTGCTTTCAATGAGAATTACAGATTTTTAACATTTCTATGTGAATTTGGTCAGGTCGCCCAAAAAGTTGCATGTTGCACCTGTCACACCCTCATCTGTTTCACCTTTCTTGTGCTTGTCTCCACCCCCCACCAGATGTCTCCCATTTCCCCATTATCCCCTGTGTATTTATGTCTGCATTTTCTGTTGCCAGTTTGTCTTGTTTTGTCAGGTCTAACCAGTGTTTCCTGTTGCTCCTGTTTTAGTTTTCTAGTGTTCCTGGTTCTGACCTTTCTGCATGTCCTGAACCTGCCTGCAGTCCTGTACCTGCCTGACTGTGCCCTGGTTTACAAACCTCTGCCTGCCCTCGCCTTGCCTTTTGCCTGCACCCTTTTATAATAAATATTTGCCTCCTGTGTCTGCATCTGGGTCTTATCTTGAGTCGTGATAGCAGCTTTAAAAACAAAATAATAAAAAACAACACCATCAAGTATCAAGTATTCTCCCGACTTGCTAGAGCATTGTGAACTGCCATGGTGCAGCAGTCAGAGCAGCATGCTTTGGTCTGAGCAGCGAGCTTCACCACAGAGCATCATGAATTTGCTCCTATGCTGGGCAATAGTTTTTTATTTTTGAGGTGAGTGCAGAGGAAGCATATATCGACGTTCTCAGGACCTTTTCAAACGTCTGAAATCAGTCTATTTGTCTTGATCAGCCTAAATATTTATTTAACATTTAGCAGACACTTTCAGTCCAAAGCAATTTACAACAGTTAATGCATACATTTTCATGTTGGTGGCCTCAGTGGAAATAGAAAACAAACAACCCTAGTGTTGCTAGTGCAATGCTCTACCAACTGAACCACAAAGGACCAAGCTGCTAACATGTATAACTCTCACTCTGGCTGCTGGGTGGTTTGTCCAAGTCAGTGTATCTTTGTGAATGTAATTACAGTGCCTGTAAAACCCAACAGCTTGGCACTGAGCCGTATATATCCCCTGAAACAGCTCACACACACTCACGCAGGTACAAAGGCACACACTCACAAATGGCTCCATTATCACGACACATATGAAATGAATAACACACTCCATATATCTATATACAGTAGAATAATAATCGGTGTCAGGGTGCTTTAGGTCTTTCTCCTTCCATGAGTGCGTGTGTGTGTGTGTGCGCAGCAGGTAAATCATTACAGAACACCATTCATCATAGCCATCCTGTAGTGTCATTCGTTTCTGTAACAGCAGACATATGACATTATGCCGTGCACACTTTACAGCTCCATCTCACACTCCACACTTCATTAAATTTAGCTATGGAACTTATTACCACAGAGAACTTTCTTTCCCCCTCCCCTCCCCACTCTCTCTCTCCAGCCAGCTGGCTAGTGGGTCAGAACAGAAGTGTTGGTTGAGGAATACATAGATAGACTATGTGTGACTTATTGGTTTTGAACCCATGTCATCTGGACACCTTAATACCCCATTAACACATTAGCTCACTGAGCTAAAGCCTTGAGACAAACACCAGTCTTTAGGTCTACGAAAGCGCAGACAAGGCAATGCTACTCCATCATTCTGTTGAGATTACCACGCAGTCCTCATTGAATTTATGGTGGATATGCAACAGTATGTGACTGTCGGACACAAAAGTCACCTGCATTACTTTTACATACAAGCTAGCAACATCATTGGTGGATGACCTATGCTATTGGTGGGATGACCTATGCTTTTGGGGAGATGACCTATGCTCTTTGTGGAATGACCTATGCTCTTGGTGGGATGACCTATGCCAAATGAGACGTAAGCCAAATGGTTTAACTGGAAAAGCATTTTAGGCTAGTGATTTATCTGCTGTGTCTTAGACAAGTCTGTACCATTGTAGCAGAGTGAGGAAGGTTCCGTGGTGATCTGCTAGCTACAGAACTTTAGTGATGCTTTTCTGCCCCAGCTTGCTTTGTGGCACTCTTATCTCCCAGAAAGTATTGTGCTGCTCTTATCTTCCTGCTCCAGCCTGCTCAGGGTCTGTCAACAGGAAGTTCTGTGCGGATGCTGTGTGTGTATGTAATTGTGTGTGTGTGTGTGTGTGTTTGAAAGAGAAAGTGAGTGTGTTTTTGTGTGTGTGCGCGTGGACTTGTGTGTGTGAGTGCTGACACAGCCGCCATTTTATATTTTTAGACTCTATGTATATTCTCATGCTAATGAGCCCAGCCTTCCACAGCGGGAGACCGGAATGTGTTGCATCAGGTGTGCGTGTGTGTACAGCCTCACATTTAAATAAACAAAACGACCAGCCAGATCACATTAGTGTTTGCCTTCTATCAGTATGTCAGTATAGAGACAAAGTGGAATCGCAATTCAACGGCTCAGACACGAGATGTATGTGACAGGGTCTACAGACAATCACGGATTACAAAAAGAAAACCAGCCCCGTCGCTGACATCGACGTCTTGCTTCAAGACAGATTAAACAACTTCTTTGCGCGCTTTGAGGACAATACAGTGCCACCGACGCTGCCCGCTACTAAAGACTGTGGGCGCTCCTTCTCTGTGGCCGACGTGTCTCCGACATTTAAACGTGTTATTAACCCTCGCAAGGCTGCCGGCCCAGATGGCATCCCTAGCCGCGTCCTCAGAGTATGTGCAGACCAGCTGGCCGGTGTGTTTACGGACATATTCAATCAATCCCTATCCCAATCTGCTGTCCCCACATGTTTCAAGATGGCCACCATTGTTCCTGTTCCCAAGAAAGCGAAGGTAACTGAACTAAATGACTATCGCCCCGTAGCACTCACTTCTGTCATCATGAAGTGCTTTGAGAGACTAGTCAAAAATCATATCACGTCCACTCTAACTGATACCCTAGATTCACTCCAATTTGCTTACGTCCCCAATAGGTCCACAGACGGCGCAATCGCCAACACACTACACACTGCACTATCCTATCTGGACAAGAGGAATACCTGTGTAAGAATGCTGTTCATTGACTACAGCTCAGTATTCAACACCATAGTACCCTCCGAACTCGTCACTAAGCTCGAGACCTTGGGTCTCGACCCCACCCTGTACACCTGGGTCCTGGACTTTCTGACGGGCCGCCACCAGGTGGTGAAGGTAGGGAACAACATCTCCACTTCGCTGAACCTCAACATAGGGGCCCCACAAGGGCACGTTCTCAGCCCCCTCCTGTACTCCCTGTTCACTCATGACTGCGAGGCCATGCACGCCCCCAACTCAATCATCAAGTTTGGAGATGACACAACAGTGGTAGGCTTGATAACCAACAACGACGAGACAACCTATAGGGAGGAGGTGAGGGCCCTCGGAGTGTGGTGTCAGGAAAATAACCTCTCACTCAATTTCAGCAAAACAAAGGAGATGATCGTGGACTTCAGGAAAGAGCAGAGGGAACAGCCCCCCCATCCACATCGACTGGACAGTAGTGGAGAAGGTGGAAAGTTTTAAGTTCCTCGGTGTACATATCACGGACAGACTGAAATCGTCCACGGACACAGATAGTGTGGTGAAGAAGGCGCAATAGCGCCTCTTCAATCTCAGGAGGCTGAAAAAATGTGGCTTGTTACCGAAAACCCTCACTAACTTTTATAGGTGCACAATCGAGAGCACAGTGTCGGGCTGTATCACCGCCTGGTACGGCAACTGCACCACCCACAACCGCAGGGCTCTCCAGAGGGTGGTGCGGTCTGCACAACGCATCACCGGGGGCAAACTACCTGCCCTCCAGGACACCTATAACACCCGATGTCACAGGAAGGCAAAAAAGATGATCAAGGACAATAACCACCCGAGCCACTGCCTGGTCACCCCGCTATCATCCAGAAGGCGAGGTCAGTACAGGTGCATCAAAGCTGGGACAGAGATATAGAAGCTGTTTTTCAATCTCAAGGCCATCAGATTGGTAAACAGCCGTCACTAGCACAGAGAGGTGGCTGCCTACCTACAGACTTGATATCATTGGCCACTTTAATAAATGGAACACTAGTCACTTTAATAATACCACTTTAAGAATGTTTACATTCTTGAATTACCAATCTCATATGTATATACTGTATACTGTATCCTTCAATATCTATTCTTTACTATCTATTGCATTTTAGCCGCTCTGTCACGGCTCATCCATATGTTTTATACTTATATATTCCTATCCCATTCCTTTACTAGATTGTGTGTATTAAGTTTTGTTGTGGAATTTGTTAGATATTAGGTTTTGTTATGGATTTGTTCGATATTACCTGTTAGATACTGCTGAGGTGTCGGATCTAGAAGCAGAAGCATTTCGCTACACTCGCAATAACATCCGCTAACCATGTGTATGTGACCAATAAAACTTGATTTGACAGCAGCAGCAGCAGACTTAGAGCAGAGAGAGGCAGCATGTCAATTGGCTCTGGATAAGAACGTCTGCTAAATGACTAAAATGTAAATGTTTCTATAGATTACTGAACCTGCTAATGCTTTTACTGTCAAAGCTGCATCAGGTTTGAAAATACAGCTGTGCACAGTGAAATGCACACTATCAAAGTCAATTATAATCACACACACACACACACACACACACACACACACACACACACACACACACACACACACACACACACACACACACACACACACACACACACACACACACACCCTACAACATGTTAGACACTGAAGCTTGTTGAATACCGGCTTGCTGATGGCAACTCTCTGTTAATTCCAGGAATAGAGAAGAGACTTATATCTGGTGTAGTTCTGAAGTGTAGAAGGAGTTTTAAAGGAAAACTCTCTAGTGGAAAATATACACTGTGACAATAGTATAGATGGTTCTCATTACTAGAAGAAGGATACTCTGAGACTCTCCTCTCCTCTCCTCTCCTCTCCTCTCCTCTCCTCTCCTCTCCTCTCCTCTCCTCTCCTCTCCCTCTCCTCTCTCTCCTCTCCTCTCCTCTCCTCTCCTCTCCTCTCCTCTCCTCTCCTCTCCTCTCCTCTCCTTTCCACCTCCTCTCCTCTGTGCGTGTATGTTTGGTCACAGTGGAAATCCTCTACTGATTCCTTGCTTGATCTATTGAATAATTGTTTAGTTGATCAATCTATGTTCTTACCTTCGATATTTCCTTGTTAGAGGATAAGGCTAGGCTTAGTGTGTTAGTTGTGTACATGCAGAGATGGTCTGGTTGGAACACCAAATGCTAGGGAGAGACCTGAAACCATTGCCAGGACCTCAGGATGGCACTGTGTGTGTGTGTGTGTGTGTGTGTGTGTGTGTGTGTGTGTGTGTGTGTGTGTGTGTGTGTGTGTGTGCGTGTGTGCGTGAGTGCGTGAGTGCGTGTGTGCGCGCGTGTGCGCGCGTGCGTGCGTGCGTAGCAGATGGCCCCTGAGCAGTGCACCCCCGTCAGACACACACACTGATTGGCTGTCTCTTAGGATGCGTCCAAACTGGCAGCCTGTTCCCTATAGGCCCTGATCAAAAGCAGTGAACTTTATGGGGAATAGAGTGCCATTTGGGACAATTGTGTGTAGCGGTGACAGCTAGTTAGAGTACCATATCTGTCAACACAACCCGATCATTATTTACTCACGGTCATTGTAGGTCTCTGAGGTTGTTTTGGCATTTCTGGAATTGCAAACTTTGACTTCAAAACAGCACTGCAGTTTTGTTTTAAAGTTCATTTTTGAAGGGCTCCCCTACGGCTTTACATTGTCCTGCCTCTGACCATGCAGCTATCTTTGGCCAACTAGTCCCAGTTTTCCATTAAACAGTGTTGTATGTGGTATAAAAGTGTGTTATGTGGTGTAACAGTGTGTTATGTGGTGTAACAGTGTGTTATGTGGTGTAACAGTGTTGTATATGGTGTAACAGTGTTGTATGTGGTGTAACAGTGTAGTATGTGGTGTAACAGTGTAGTATGTGGTGTAACAGTGTAGTATGTGGTGTAACAGTGCAGTATGTGGTGTAACAGTGTTGTATATGGTGTAACAGTGTAGCATGTGGTGTAACAGTGTAGTATGTGGTGTAACAGTGCAGTATGTGGTGTAACAGTGTTGTATATGGTGTAACAGTGTAGTATGTGGTGTAACAGTGTAGTATGTGGTGTAACAGTGCAGTATGTGGTGTAACAGTGCAGTATGTGGTGTAGCATGTGGTGTAACAGTGCAGTATGTGGTGTAACAGTGCAGTATGTGGTGTAACAGTGCAGTATGTGGTGTAACAGTGCAGTATGTGGTGTAACAGTGCAGTATGTGGTGTAGCATGTGGTGTAACAGTGCAGTATGTGGTGTAACAGTGCAGTATGTGGTGTAACAGTGCAGTATGTGGTGTAACAGTGCAGTATGTGGTGTAACAGTGTATGTATGTGGTGTAACAGTGCAGTATGTGGTGTAACAGTGCAGTATGTGGTGTAGCATGTGGTGTAACAGTGCAGTATGTGGTGTAACAGTGCAGTATGTGGTGTAACAGTGTGGTGTAACAGTGTAACAGTATGTGGTGTAGCATGTGGTGTAACAGTGTAGTATGTGGTGTAACAGTGCAGTATGTGGTGTAACAGTGCAGTATGTGGTGTAACAGTGTGTTATGTGGTGTAACAGTGTGTTATGTGGTGTAACAGTGTGTTATGTGGTGTAACAGTGTTGTATATGGTGTAACAGTGTGTATGTGGTGTAACAGTGTATATGGTGTAACAGTGTAGTATGTGGTGTAACAGTGTAGTATGTGGTGTAACAGTGCAGTATGTGGTGTAACAGTGTTGTAGTATGGTGTAACAGTGTAGTATGTGGTGTAACAGTGTAGTATGTGGTGTAACAGTGTAGTATATGGTGTAACAGTGTAGTATGTGGTGTAACAGTGCAGTATGTGGTGTAACAGTGCAGTATGTGGTGTAACAGTGTGTATGTGGTGTAACAGTGTGTATGTGGTGTAACAGTGCAGTATGTGGTGTAACAGTGTAGTATGTGGTGTAACAGTGCAGTATGTGGTGTAACAGTGTGTAGTATGTGGTGTAACAGTGCAGTATGTGGTGTAACAGTGTTGTATGTGGTGTAACAGTGCAGTATGTGGTGTAACAGTGCAGTATGTGGTGTAACAGTGCAGTATGTGGTGTAACAGTGTTGTATGTAACAGTGCAGTATGTGGTGTAACAGTGCAGTATGTGGTGTAACATGTGTGTAACAGTGTATGTGGTGTAACAGTGTTGTATATGGTGTAACAGTGCAGTATGTGGTGTGTAGTATGTGGTGTAACAGTGTAGTATGTGGTGTAACAGTGCAGTATGTGGTGTAACAGTGTTGTATATGGTGTAACAGTGTAGCATGTGGTGTAACAGTGTAGTGTGTGGTGTAACAGTGCAGTATGTGGTGTAACAGTGTTGTATATGGTGTAACAGTGTAGCATGTGGTGTAACAGTGTAGTATGTGGTGTAACAGTGCATTATATGGTGTAGCATGTGGTGTAACAGTGTAGCATGTGGTGTAACCGTGCAGTATGTGGTGTAACAGTGCAGTATGTGGTGTAGCATGTGGTGTAACAGTGCAGTATGTGGTGTAACAGTGCAGTATGTGGTGTAACAGTGTATGTGGTGTAACAGTGCAGTATGTGGTGTAGCATGTGGTGTAACAGTGCAGTATGTGGTGTAACAGTGTAGTATGTGGTGTAACAGTGTAGTATGTGGTGTAACAGTGTTGTATGTGGTGTAACAGTGCAGTATGCGGTGTAACAGTGTTGTATATGGTGTAACAATGTAGTATGTGGTGTAACAGTGTAGTATGTTGTGTAACAGTGCAGTATGTGGTGTAACAGTGTAGTATGTTGTGTAACAGTGTAGTATGTGGTGTAACAGTGCTGTATGTGGTGTAACAGTGTAGCATGTTGTGTAACAGTGTAGTATGTGGTGTAACAGTGCTGTATGTGGTGTAACAGTGTAGCATGTTGTGTAACAGTGTAGCATGCTGTGTAACAGTGTAGTATGTAGTGTAGCAGTGCAGTATGTGGTGTAGCATGTGGTGTAACAGTGTAGTATATGGTGTAACAGTGCAGTATGTGGTGTAACAGTGCAGTATGTGGTGTAGCAGTGTTGTATGTGGTGTAACAGTGTAGTATGTGGTGTAACAGTGTAGTATGTGGTGTAACAGTGCAGTATGTGGTGTAGCATGTGGTGTAACAGTGTAGTATATGGTGTAACAGTGCATTATGTGGTGTAACAGTGCAGTATGTGGTGTAACAGTGTGTTATGTGGTGTAACAGTGTGTTGTGTAATGTGGTGTAACAGTGTGTTATGTGGTGTAACAGTGTTGTATGTGGTGTAACAGTGTAGTATGTGGTGTAACAGTGTAGTATGTGGTGTAACAGTGTTGTATATGGTGTAACAGTGTAGTATGTGGTGTAACAGTGTGTTATGTGGTGTAACAGTGCAGTATGTGGTGTAACAGTGTTGTATGTGGTGTAACAGTGTAGCATGTGGTGTAACAGTGTAGTATGTGGTGTAACAGTGCAGTATGTGGTGTAACAGTGTATGTGGTGTAACAGTGTAGTATGTGGTGTAACAGTGTAGTATGTGGTGTAACAGTGCAGTAACAGTGTGGTGTAGCATGTGGTGTAACAGTGTAGTATGTGGTGTAACAGTGCAGTATGTGGTGTAACAGTGTTGTATATGGTGTAACAGTGTAGCATGTGGTGTAACAGTGTAGTATGTGGTGTAACAGTGCATTATGTGGTGTAGCATGTGGTGTAACAGTGCAGTGTGGTGTGTAACAGTGCAGTATGTGGTGTAACAGTGTAGCATGTGGTGTAACAGTGTGCAGTATGTGGTGTAACAGTGCAGTATGTGGTGTAACAGTGCAGTATGTGGTGTAACAGTGTAGCATATGTGGTGTAACAGTGCAGTATGTGGTGTAACAGTGTTGTATGTGGTGTAACAGTGCAGTGTGGTGTAACAGTGCATATGTGGTGTAACAGTGTGCAGTATGTGGTGTAACAGTGCAGTATGTGTGTAACAGTGTAGTATGTGGTGTAACAGTGCAGTATGTGGTGTAACAGTGCAGTATGTGGTGTAACAGTGCAGTATGTGGTGTAACAGTGTATGTGGTGTAGCATGTGGTGTAACAGTGCAGTATGTGGTGTAACAGTGCAGTATGTGGTGTAACAGTGCAGTATGTGGTGGTGTAGCATGTGGTGTAACAGTGCAGTATGTGGTGTAACAGTGCAGTATGTGGTGTAACAGTGCAGTATGTGGTGTAACAGTGTGTGGTGTAACAGTGCAGTATGTGGTGTAACAGTGCAGTATGTGGTGTAACAGTGCAGTATGTGGTGTAACAGTGTAGTATGTGGTGTAACAGTGCAGTATGTGGTGTAACAGTGCAGTATGTGGTGTAACAGTGTGTATGTGGTGTAACAGTGTGTTATGTGGTGTAACAGTGTGTTATGTGGTGTAACAGTGTTGTATGTGGTGTAACAGTGTAGTATGTGGTGTAACAGTGTAGTATGTGGTGTAACAGTGTAGTATGTGGTGTAACAGTGTATATGTGGTGTAACAGTGTAGTATGTGGTGTAACAGTGTTGTATGTGGTGTAACATGTGGTGTAACAGTGCAGTATGTGGTGTAACAGTGCAGTATGTGGTGTAACAGTGCATGTGGTGTAACAGTGTAGTATGTGGTGTAGCATGTGGTGTAACAGTGCAGTATGGTGTAACAGTGCAGTATGTGGTGTAACAGTGTGTGTGCAGTGTGTTATGTGGTGTAACAGTGTGTTATGTGGTGTAACAGTGTGTTATGTGGTGTAACAGTGTTGTATGTGGTGTAACAGTGCAGTATGTGGTGTAACAGTGTTGTATATGGTGTAACAGTGTAGTATGTGGTGTAACAGTGCAGTATGTGGTGTAACAGTGCAGTATGTGGTGTAACAGTGTTGTATGTGGTGTAACAGTGCAGTATGTGGTGTAACAGTGCAGTATGGTGTAACAGTGTAGTATGTGGTGTAACAGTGCAGTATGTGGTGTAACAGTGCAGTATGTGGTGTAACAGTGCAGTATGTGGTGTAGCATGTGGTGTAACAGTGTAGTATGTGGTGTAACAGTGCAGTATGTGGTGTAACAGTAACAGTGTGGTGTAACAGTGCAGTATGTGGTGTAGCATGTGGTGTAACAGTGTAGTATATGGTGTAACAGTGCAGTATGTGGTGTAACAGTGCAGTATGTGGTGTAACATGTGGTGTAACAGTGCAGTATGTGGTGTAACAGTGCAGTATGTGGTGTAACAGTGCAGTATGTGGTGTAGCATGTGGTGTAACAGTGTATATATGGTGTAACAGTGCAGTATGTGGTGTAACAGTGCAGTATGTGGTGTAACAGTGTGTATGTGGTGTAACAGGTGTGTGTGTATGTGGTGTAACAGTGTGTTATGTGGTGTAACAGTGTGTTGGTGTAACAGTGTAGTATGGTGTAACAGTGTAGTATGTGGTGTAACAGTGTTGTATGTGGTGTAACAGTGTAGTATGTGGTGTAACAGTGTAGTATGTGGTGTAACAGTGTAGTATGTGGTGTAACAGTGTTGTATGTGGTGTAACAGTGCAGTATGTGGTGTAACAGTGTAGTATGTGTGTGGTGTAACAGTGTAGTATATGGTGTAACAGTGCAGTATGTGGTGTAACAGTGTAGTATGTGGTGTAACAGTGTAGTATGTGGTGTAACAGTGCAGTATGTGGTGTAACAGTGTTGTATGGTGTAACAGTGTAGCATGTGGTGTAACAGTGTAGTATGTGGTGTAACAGTGCAGTATGTGGTGTAACAGTGTTGTATGTGGTGTAACAGTGTAGTATGTGGTGTAACAGTGTAGTATGTGGTGTAACAGTGCAGTATGTGGTGTAACAGTGTAGTATGTGGTGTAACAGTGCAGTATGTGGTGTAACAGTATATGTGGTGTAACAGTGCAGTATGTGGTGTAATGTGGTGTAACAGTGCAGTATGTGGTGTAACAGTGCAGTATGTGGTGTAGCATGTGGTGTAACAGTGTAACAGTGCAGTATGTGGTGTAACAGTGCAGTATGTGGTGTAACAGTGTAGTATGTGGTGTAACAGTGCATGTGGTGTAACAGTGTAGTAGTGGTGTAACAGTGTAGTATGTGGTGTAACAGTGCAGTATGTGGTGTAACAGTGTGTATATGGTGTAACAGTGTAGTATGTGGTGTAACAGTGTTGTATGTGGTGTAACAGTGTGTGGTGTAACAGTGCAGTATGTGGTGTAACAGTGCAGTATGTGGTGTAACAGTGTATGTATGTAGCATGTGGTGTAACAGTGCAGTATATGGTGTAACAGTGCAGTATGTGGTGTAACAGTGCAGTATGTTGGTGTAGCATGTGGTGTAACAGTGTAGTATATGGTGTAACAGTGCATATGTGGTGTAACAGTGCAGTATGTGGTGTAACATGTGGTGTAACAGTGCAGTATGTGGTGTAACAGTGCAGTATGTGGTGTAACAGTGCAGTATGTGGTGTAGCATGTGGTGTAGTGTGTGTAGTATATGGTGTAACAGTGCAGTATGTGGTGTAACAGTGCAGTATGTGGTGTAACAGTGTGTTATGTGGTGTAACAGTGTGTTATGTGGTGTAACAGTGTATTATGTGGTGTAACAGTGTTGTATATGGTGTAACAGTGTAGTATGTGGTGTAACAGTGTTGTATATGGTGTAACAGTGTAGTATGTGGTGTAACAGTGTAGTATGTGGTGTAACAGTGTAGTATGTGGTGTAACAGTGTAGTATGTGGTGTAACAGTGTAGTATGTGGTGTAACAGTGTAGTATGTGGTGTAACAGTGTAGTATGTGGTGTAACAGTGCAGTATGTGGTGTAACAGTGCAGTATGTGGTGTAACAGTGTAGTATGTGGTGTAACAGTGTAGTATGTGGTGTAACAGTGTTGTATATGGTGTAACAGTGTAGCATGTGGTGTAACAGTGTAGTATGTGGTGTAACAGTGCAGTATGTGGTGTAACAGTGTTGTATATGGTGTAACAGTGTAGCATGTGGTGTAACAGTGTAGAATGTGGTGTAACAGTGAATTATATGGTGTAGCATGTGGTGTAACCGTGCAGTATGTGGTGTAACAGTGCAGTATGTGGTGTAGCATGTGGTGTAACAGTGCAGTATGTGGTGTAACAGTGCAGTATGTGGTGTAACAGTTCAGTATGTGGTGTAACAGTGCAGTATGTGGTGTAGCATGTGGTGTAACAGTGCAGTATATGGTGTAACAGTGCAGTATGTGGTGTAGCATGTGGTTTAACAGTGCAGTATGTGGTGTAACAGTGCAGTATGTTGTGTAACAGTGCAGTATGTGGTGTAACAGTGTAGCATGTGGTGTAACAGTGCAGTATGTGGTGTAACAGTGCAGTATGTGGTGTAGCATGTGGTGTAACAGTGCAGTATGTGGTGTAACAGTGCAGTATGTGTGTAACAGTGCAGTATGTGGTGTAACAGTGCAGTATGTGGTGTGTGGTGTAGTGTAGTATGTGGTGTAACAGTGGTGTAACAGTGCAGTATGTGGTGTAACAGTGCAGTATGTGGTGTAACAGTGCAGTATGTGGTGTAGCATGTGGTGTAACAGTGTAGTATATGGTGTAACAGTGCAGTATGTGGTGTAACAGTGCAGTATGTGGTGTATGTGGTGTAACAGTGCAGTATGGTGTAACAGTGCAGTATGTGGTGTAACAGTGCAGTATGTGGTGTAGCATGTGGTGTAACAGTGTAGTATGTGGTGTAACAGTGCATATGTGGTGTAACAGTGCAGTATGTGGTGTAACAGTGTGTTATGTGGTGTAACAGTGTGTATGTGGTGTAACAGTGTGTTATGTGGTGTAACAGTGTGTATGTGTGTAACAGTGTAGTATGTGGTGTAACAGTGTTGTATGTGGTGTAACAGTGTAGTATGTGGTGTAACAGTGTAGTATGTGGTGTAACAGTGTAGCATGTATATGGTGTAACAGTGCAGTATGTGGTGTAACAGTGCAGTATGTGGTGTAACATGTGGTGTAACAGTGCAGTATGTGGTGTAACAGTGCAGTATGTGGTGTAACAGTGTAGTATGTGGTGTAACAGTGCAGTATGTATGTGTGTGTAACAGTGTATATGGTGTAACAGTGCAGTATGTGGTGTAACAGTGCAGTATGTGGTGTAGCATGTGGTGTAACAGTGCAGTATGTGGTGTAACAGTGCAGTATGTGGTGTAACAGTGTGTATGTGGTGTAACAGTGTAGTATGTGGTGTAACAGTGCAGTATGTGGTGTAACAGTGTGTATGTGGTGTAACAGTGCATGTGGTGTAACAGTGTAGTATGTGGTGTAACAGTGTGTATGTGGTGTAACAGTGCAGTATGTGTATGTGTAACAGTGCAGTATGTGGTGTAACAGTGCAGTATGTGGTGTAACAGTGCAGTATGTGGTGTAACAGTGTAGTATGTGGTGTAACAGTGTGGTGTATGTGGTGTGTAACAGTGCAGTATGTGGTGTAACAGTGCAGTATGTGGTGTAGCATGTGGTGTAACAGTGTAGTATGTGGTGTAACAGTGCATTATGTGGTGTAACAGTGCAGTATGTGGTGTAACAGTGCAGCATGTGGTGTAACAGTGCAGTATGTGGTGTAACAGTGCAGTATGTGGTGTAACAGTGCAGTATGTGGTGTAGTGTGGTGTAACAGTGTAGTATATGGTGTAACAGTGCATTATGTGGTGTAACAGTGCAGTATGTGGTGTAACAGTGCAGTATGTGGTGTAACAGTGTGTTATGTGGTGTAACAGTGTAGTTATGTGGTGTAACAGTGTTGTATATGTGTAACAGTGTAGTATGTGGTGTAACAGTGTGTATGTGGTGTAACAGTGTAGTATGTGGTGTAACAGTGTAGTATGTGGTGTAACAGTGCAGTATGTGGTGTAACAGTGTAGTATGTGGTGTAACAGTGCAGTATGTGGTGTAACAGTGCAGTATGTAGCATGTGGTGTAACAGTGCAGTATGTGGTGTAACAGTGCAGTATGTGGTGTAACAGTGTAGTATATGTGGTGTAACAGTGTAGTATGTGGTGTAACAGTGCAGTATGTGGTGTAACAGTGTTGTATGTGGTGTAACAGTGTTGTATGTGGTGTAACAGTGTAGTATGTGGTGTAACAGTGTAGTGGTGTAACAGTGGTGTAACAGTGCAGTATGTGGTGTAACAGTGTAGTGTGGTGTAACAGTGTTGTATGGTGTAACAGTGTAGTATGTGGTGTAACAGTGTAGTATGTGGTGTAACAGTGCATTATGTGTAGCATGTGTGTAACAGTGTAGCATGTGGTGTAACAGTGCAGTATGTGGTGTAACAGTGCAGTATGTGGTGTAACATGTGTGTAACAGTGCATATGGTGTAACAGTATGTGGTGTAACAGTTCATATGTGGTGTAACAGTGCAGTATGTGGTGTAGCATGTGGTGTAACAGTGCAGTATGTGGTGTAACAGTGTGGTGTAGTATGTGTGTAGCATGTGGTGTAACAGTGCAGTATGTGGTGTAACAGTGCAGTATGTGGTGTAACAGTGTAGCATGTGGTGTAACAGTGCAGTATGTGGTGTAACAGTGCAGTATGTGGTGTAACAGTGCAGTATGTGTGTAACAGTGCAGTATGTGGTGTAACAGTGCAGTGGTGTAACAGTGTATGTGGTGTAACAGTGCAGTATGTGGTGTAACAGTGCAGTATGTGGTGTAACATGTAACAGTGCAGTATGTGGTGTAACAGTGCAGTATGTGGTGTAACAGTGCAGTATGTGGTGTAGCATGTGGTGTAACAGTGCAGTATGTGGTGTAACAGTGCAGTATGTGGTGTAACAGTGCAGTATGTGGTGTAGCATGTGGTGTAACAGTGTAGTATGTGTGTAACAGTGCATTATGTGGTGTAACAGTGCAGTATGTGGTGTAACAGTGTGTTATGTGGTGTAACAGTGTGTATGTGGTGTAACAGTGTGTTATGTGGTGTAACAGTGTTGTATATGGTGTAACAGTGTAGTATGTGGTGTAACAGTGTTGTATGTGGTGTAACAGTGTGTAGTATGTGGTGTAACAGTGTAGTATGTGGTGTAACAGTGCAGTATGTGGTGTAACAGTGCAGTATGTGGTGTAACAGTGCAGTATGTGGTGTAACAGTGCAGTATGTGGTGTAACAGTGTAGTATGTGGTGTAACAGTGTAGTATGTGGTGTAATGGTGTAACAGTGCAGTATATGTGTAACAGTGTAGTATGTGGTGTAACAGTGCAGTATGTGGTGTAACAGTGTGTTATGTGGTGTAACAGTGTGTATGTGGTGTAACAGTGTGTATGTGTGTAACAGTGTTGTATATGTGTAACAGTGTAGTATGTGGTGTAACAGTGTTGTATGTGGTGTAACAGTGTAGTATGTGGTGTAACAGTGTAGTATGTGGTGTAACAGTGCATGTGGTGTAACAGTGTAGTATGTGGTGTAACAGTGCAGTATGGGTAACAGTGTGTATGTGGTGTAACAGTGCAGTATGTGGTGTAACAGTGCAGTATGTGGTGTAACAGTGCAGTATGTGGTGTAACAGTGCAGTATGTGGTGTAACAGTGCATGTGGTGTAACAGTGCAGTATGTGGTGTAACAGTGCAGTATGTGGTGTAACAGTGCAGTATGTGGTGTAGCATGTGGTGTAACAGTGTAGTATGTGGTGTAACAGTGCATGTGGTGTAACAGTGCAGTATGTGGTGTAACAGTGCAGTGCATGTGGTGTAACAGTGCATGTGTGGTGTAACAGTATGTGGTGTAACAGTGTTGTATATGGTGTAACAGTGTAGTATGTGGTGTAACAGTGTTGTATGTGGTGTAACAGTGTAGTATGTGGTGTAACAGTGTAGTATGTGGTGTAACAGTGCAGTATGTGGTGTAACAGTGTTGTATGTGGTGTAACAGTGCAGTATGTGGTGTAACAGTGCAGTATGTGGTGTAGCATGTGGTGTAACAGTGCAGTATGTGGTGTAACAGTGCAGTATGTGGTGTAACAGTGCAGTATGTGGTGTAGTGTGGTGTAACAGTGTAGTATGTGGTGTAACAGTGCAGCATGTGGTGTAACAGTGTGTAACAGTGTGGTGTAACAGTGTAGTATGTGGTGTAACAGTGTAGTATGTGGTGTAACAGTGCAGTATGTGGTGTAACAGTGTTGTATATGGTGTAACAGTGTAGTATGTGGTGTAACAGTGTAGTATGTGGTGTAACAGTGCAGTATGTGGTGTAACAGTGTTGTATATGGTGTAACAGTGTAGCATGTGGTGTAACAGTGTAGTATGTGGTGTAACAGTGCAGTATGTGGTGTAGCATGTGGTGTAACAGTGTAGTATATGGTGTAACAGTGCATTATGTGGTGTAACAGTGCAGTATGTGGTGTAACAGTGCAGTATGTGGTGTAACATGTGGTGTAACAGTGCAGTATATGGTGTAACAGTGCAGTATGTGGTGTGCATGTGGTGTAACAGTGCAGTATGTGGTGTAACAGTGCAGTATGTGGTGTAACAGTGTAGTATGTGGTGTAACAGTGCAGTATGGTGTAACAGTGTAGTATGTGGTGTAACAGTGTAGTATGTGGTGTAACAGTGCAGTATGTGGTGTAACAGTGTAGTATGTGGTGTAACAGTGTAGTATGTGGTGTAACAGTGCAGTATATGGTGTAACAGTGCAGTATGTGGTGTAACAGTGGAGTATGTGGTGTAGCATGTGGTGTAACAGTGCAGTATGTGGTGTAAAAGTGCAGTATGTGGTGTAACAGTGCAGTATGTGGTGTAGCAGTGCAGTATTTGGTGTAGCATGTGGTGTAACAGTGTAGTATATGGTGTAACAGTGCATTATGTGGTGTAACAGTGCAGTATGTGGTGTAGCATGTGGTGTAACAGTGCAGTATATGGTGTAACAGTGCAGTATGTGGTGTAACAGTGTATGTGGTGTAGCATGTGGTGTAACAGTGTAGTATATGGTGTAACAGTACATTATGTGGTGTAACAGTGCAGTATGTGGTGTAACAGTGTGTTATGTGGTGTAACAGTGTGTTGTGTAATGTGGTGTAACAGTGTGTTATGTGGTGTAACAGTGTTGTATGTGGTGTAACAGTGTAGTATGTGGTGTAACAGTGTTGTATATGTGGTGTAACAGTGTAGTATGTGGTGTAACAGTGTAGTATGTGGTGTAACAGTGTAGTAGCATGTGGTGTAACAGTGTTGTATGTGGTGTAACAGTGCAGTATGTGGTGTAACAGTGCAGTGTGGTGTGTGGTGTAACAGTGTATGTATGGTGTAACAGTGCAGTATGTGGTGTAACAGTGTAGTATGTTGTGTAACAGTGTAGTATGTGGTGTAACAGTGCTGTATGTGGTGTAACAGTGTAGCATGTTGTGTAACAGTGTAGCATGCTGTGTAACAGTGTAGTATGTAGTGTAACAGTGCAGTATGTGGTGTAACAGTGTTGTATATGGTGTAACAGTGTAGCATGTGGTGTAACAGTGTAGTATGTGGTGTAACAGTGCATTATATGGTGTAGCATGTGGTGTAACAGTGTAGCATGTGGTGTAACCGTGCAGTATGTGGTGTAACAGTGCAGTATGTGGTGTAGCATGTGGTGTAACAGTGCAGTATGTGGTGTAACAGTGCAGTATGTGGTGTAACAGTTCAGTATGTGGTGTAACAGTGCAGTATGTGGTGTAGCATGTGGTGTAACAGTGCAGTATGTGGTGTAACAGTGCAGTATGTGGTGTAGCATGTGGTGTAACAGTGCAGTATGTGGTGTAACAGTGCAGTATGTGGTGTAACAGTGCAGTATGTGGTGTAACAGTGTAGCATGTGGTGTAACAGTGCAGTATGTGGTGTAACAGTGCATGTGGTGTAACAGTGTAGTATGGTGTAACAGTGTAGTATGTGGTGTAACAGTGTATGTACAGTGTAACAGTGCAGTATGTGGTGTAACAGTGCAGTATGTGGTGTAACAGTGCAGTATGTGGTGTAGCATGTGGTGTAACAGTGCAGTATATGGTGTAACAGTGCAGTATGTGGTGTAACAGTGCAGTATGTGGTGTAGCATGTGGTGTAACAGTGTAGTATATGGTGTAACAGTGCAGTATGTGGTGTAACAGTGCAGTATGTGGTGTAACATGTGGTGTAACAGTGCAGTATATGGTGTAACAGTGCAGTATGTGGTGTAACAGTGCAGTATGGTGTGCATAACAGTGTGTATGTGGTGTAACAGTGTGTTATGTGGTGTAACAGTGCAGTATGTGGTGTAACAGTGTGTTATGTGGTGTAACAGTGTGTTATGTGGTGTAACAGTGTGTTATGTGTAACAGTGTTGTATATGGTGTAACAGTGTAGTATGTGGTGTAACAGTGTTGTATATGTGTAACAGTGTAGTATGTGTGTAACAGTGATGTGGTGTAACAGTGTATGTATGTGTGTAACAGTGCAGTATGTGGTGTAACAGTGCAGTATGTGGTGTAGCATGTGGTGTAACAGTGCAGTATGTGGTGTAACAGTGCAGTATGTGGTGTAACAGTGTAGCATGTGTAACAGTGTAGTAACAGTGCAGTATGTGGTGTAGCATGGTGTAACAGTGCAGTATGTGGTGTAACAGTGCAGTATGTGGTGTAACAGTGCAGTATGTGGTGTAACAGTGGTGTAACAGTATATGTGGTGTAACAGTGCAGTATGTGGTGTAACAGTGTATGTGGTGTAACAGTGCAGTATGTGGTGTAACAGTGCAGTATGTGGTGTAACATGTGGTGTAACAGTGCAGTATGTGGTGTAACAGTGCAGTATGTGGTGTAACAGTGCAGTATGTGGTGTAACAGTGCAGTATGTGGTGTAACAGTGTTGTATATGGTGTAACAGTGCAGTATGTGGTGTAACAGTGCAGTATGTGGTGTAGCATGTGGTGTAACAGTGCAGTATGTGGTGTAACAGTGCAGTATGTGGTGTAACAGTGTAGCAGTATGTGGTGTAACAGTGTAGTATGTGTGTAGCATGTGGTGTAACAGTGCAGTATGTGGTGTAACAGTGCAGTATGTGGTGTAACAGTGCAGTATGTGGTGTAACAGTGTGTTATGTGGTGTAACAGTGTGTTATGTGGTGTAACAGTGTGTGGTGTAACAGTGTAGTATGTGGTGTAACAGTGCAGTATGCGGTGTAACAGTGTTGTATATGGTGTAACAATGTAGTATGTGGTGTAACAGTGTAGTATGTGGTGTAACAGTGCAGTATGTGGTGTAACAGTGTAGTATGTGGTGTAACAGTGTAGTATGTGGTGTAACAGTGTAGTATGTGGTGTAACAGTGTAGTATGTGGTGTAACAGTGTAGTATGTGGTGTAACAGTGCAGTATGTGGTGTAACAGTGCAGTATGTGGTGTTAGCATGTGGTGTAACAGTGCAGTATGTGGTGTAACAGTGCAGTATGTGGTGTAACAGTGCAGTATTTGGTGTAGCATGTGGTGTAACAGTGTAGTATATGGTGTAACAGTGCATTATGTGGTGTAACAGTGCAGTATGTGGTGTAGCATGTGGTGTAACAGTGCAGTATGTGGTGTAACATTGCAGTATGTGGTGTAACAGTTCAGTATGTGGTGTAGCATGTGGTGTAACAGTGTAGTATATGGTGTAACAGTGCATTATGTGGTGTAACAGTGCAGTATGTGGTGTAACAGTGTGTTATGTGGTGTAACAGTGTGTTATGTGGTGTAACAGTGTGTTATGTGTGTAACAGTGTGTTATGTGGTGTAACAGTGTTGTATGTGGTGTAACAGTGTAGTATGTGGTGTAACAGTGTTGTATATGGTGTAACAGTGTAGTATGTGGTGTAACAGTGTAGTATGTGGTGTAACAGTGTAGTATGTGGTGTAACAGTGTTATATGGTGTAACAGTGCAGTATGTGGTGTAACAGTGCAGTATGTGCATGTGGTGTAACAGTGCAGTATGTGGTGTAACAGTGCAGTATGTGGTGTAACAGTGTAGTATGTGTGTGTGTAACAGTGTAGTATGTGGTGTAACAGTGTAGTATGTGGTGTAACAGTGCAGTATGTGGTGTAACAGTGTAGTATGTGGTGTAACAGTGTAGTATGTGGTGTAACATGTGGTGTAACAGTGCAGTATGTGGTGTAACAGTGCAGTATGTGGTGTAACAGTGCAGTGGTGTAACAGTGTGTATGTGTGTAACAGTGCAGTATGTGGTGTAGCATGTGGTGTAACAGTGCAGTATGTGGTGTAACAGTGCAGTATGTGGTGTAACAGTGTAGTATGTGGTGTAACAGTGCAGTATGTGGTGTAACAGTGTGTATGTGGTGTAACAGTGCAGTATGTGGTGTAACAGTGCAGTATGTGTGGTGTAACAGTGCAGTATGTGGTGTAACAGTGCAGTATGTGGTGTAACAGTGTGTAACAGTGCAGTATGTGGTGTAACAGTGTGTAGCATGTGGTGTAACAGTGTAGTATGTGGTGTAACAGTGCAGTATGTGGTGTAACAGTGCAGTATGTGGTGTAACAGTGCAGTATGTGGTGTAACAGTGTAACATGTGGTGTAACAGTGTGTATGTGGTGTAACAGTGTAGTATGTGGTGTAACAGTGCAGTATGTGGTGTAACAGTGTAGTATGTGGTGTAACAGTGTAGTATGTGGTGTAACAGTGCAGTATGTGGTGTAACAGTGCAGTATGTGGTGTAGCATGTGGTGTAACAGTGCAGTATATGGTGTAACAGTGCAGTATGTGGTGTAACAGTGCAGTATGTGGTGTAACAGTGCAGTATGTGGTGTAGCATGTGGTGTAACAGTGTAGTATATGGTGTAACAGTGCATTATGTGGTGTAACAGTGCAGTATGTGGTGTAACAGTGTGTTATGTGGTGTAACAGTGTGTTATGTGGTGTAACAGTGTGTTATGTGGTGTAACAGTGTATTATGTGGTGTAACAGTGTTGTATATGGTGTAACAGTGTAGTATGTGGTGTAACAGTGTAGTATGTGGTGTAACAGTGTAGTATGTGGTGTAACAGTGTAGTATGTGGTGTAACAGTGCAGCATGTGGTGTAACAGTGTTGTATATGGTGTAACAGTGCAGTATGTGGTGTAACAGTGCAGTATGTGTGTAGTGTGTGGTGTAACAGTGCAGTATGTGGTGTAACAGTGTATGTGGTGTAACAGTGCAGTGTGGTGTAACAGTGTAGCATGTGGTGTAACAGTGCAGTATGTGGTGTAACATGTGGTGTAACAGTGTAGTATGTGGTGTAACAGTGCAGTATGTGGTGTAACAGTGCAGTATGTGGTGTATGTGGTGTAACAGTGCAGTATGTGGTGTAACAGTGCAGTATGTGTGTAACAGTGTAGCATGTGGTGTAACAGTGCAGTATGTGGTGTAACAGTGCAGTATGTGGTGTAGCATGTGTGTAACAGTGTAGTATGTGGTGTAACAGTGTAGTATGTGGTGTAACAGTGTAGTATGTGGTGTAACAGTGCAGTATGTGGTGTAACAGTGTAGTATGTGGTGTAACAGTGCAGTATGTGGTGTAACAGTGTAGTATGGTGTAACAGTGCAGTATGTGGTGTAACAGTGCAGTATGTGGTGTAACAGTGTGGTATGTGGTGTAACAGTGTAGTATATGTGTGTAACAGTGCAGTATGTGTAACAGTGTAGCATGTGGTGTAACAGTGTAGTATGGTGTAACAGTGTATGTGGTGTAACAGTGTATATGTGGTGTAACAGTGTAGTATGTGGTGTAACAGTGTGTATGTGGTGTAACAGTGTGGTGTAACAGTGTATATGGTGTAACAGTGTAGCATGTGGTGTAACAGTGTAGTATGTGGTGTAACAGTGCATTATATGGTGTAGCATGTGGTGTAACAGTGTAGCATGTGGTGTAACCGTGCAGTATGTGGTGTAACAGTGCAGTATGTGGTGTAGCATGTGGTGTAACAGTGCAGTATATGGTGTAACAGTGCAGTATGTGGTGTAACAGTGCAGTATGTGGTGTAGCATGTGGTGTAACAGTGCAGTATGTGGTGTAACAGTGCAGTATGTGGTGTAACAGTGTAGCATGTGGTGTAACAGTGCAGTATGTGGTGTAACAGTGTAGTATGTGGTGTAACAGTGCAGTATGTGGTGTAACAGTGCAGTATGTGGTGTAACAGTGCAGTATGTGGTGTAACAGTGTGTAACAGTATGTGGTGTAACAGTGCAGTATGTGGTGTAACAGTGTATGTGTAACAGTGTAGTATGTGGTGTAACAGTGTAGTATGTGGTGTAACAGTGCAGTATGTGGTGTAACAGTGTTATGTGGTGTAACAGTGTAGTATGTGGTGTAACAGTGTAGTATGTGGTGTAACAGTGCAGTATGTGGTGTAACAGTGCAGTATGTGGTGTAGCATGTGGTGTAACAGTGTAGTATGTGGTGTAACAGTGGAGTATGTGGTGTAACAGTGTAGCATGTGGTGTAACAGTGCAGTATGTGGTGTAACAGTGCAGTATGTGGTGTAGCATGTGGTGTAACAGTGCAGTATGTGGTGTAACAGTGCAGTATGTGGTGTAACAGTGTAGCATGTGGTGTAACAGTGCAGTATGTGGTGTAACAGTGCAGTATGTGGTGTAACAGTGCAGTATGTGGTGTAACAGTGGAGTATGTGGTGTAGCATGTGGTGTAACAGTGCAGTATGTGGTGTAACAGTGCAGTATGTGGTGTAACAGTGCAGTATGTGGTGTAGCAGTGCAGTATGTGGTGTAACAGTGCAGTATGTGGTGTAACAGTGCAGTATGTGGTGTAGCATGTGGTGTAACAGTGCAGTATGTGGTGTAACAGTGCAGTATGTGGTGTAACAGTGGAGTATGTGGTGTAACAGTGTAGTATGTGGTGTAACAGTGCAGTATGTGGTGTAACAGTGCAGTATGTGGTGTAACAGTGCAGTATTTGGTGTAGCATGTGGTGTAACAGTGTAGTATATGGTGTAACAGTGCATTATGTGGTGTAACAGTGCAGTATGTGGTGTAGCATGTGGTGTAACAGTGCAGTATGTGGTGTAACAGTGCAGTATGTGGTGTAACAGTGCAGTATGTGTGTAGCATGTGGTGTAACAGTGTAGTATGTGGTGTAACAGTGCATTATGTGGTGTAACAGTGCAGTATGTGGTGTAACAGTGTGTAACAGTGTGGTGTAACAGTGTGTTATGTGGTGTAACAGTGTGTTATGTGGTGTAACAGTGTGTTATGTGTAACAGTGTGGTGTAACAGTGTAGTATGTGGTGTAACAGTGTTGTATGTGGTGTAACAGTGTAGTATGTGGTGTAACAGTGTAGTATGTGGTGTAACAGTGCAGTGTAACAGTGTGTAACAGTGTGGTGTAACAGTGTATGTGGTGTAACAGTGTAGTATGTGGTGTAACAGTGCAGTATGTGGTGTAACATGTGGTGTAACAGTGCAGTATGTGGTGTAACAGTGCAGTATGTGGTGTAACAGTGTAGTATGTGGTGTAACAGTGTGGTGTAACAGTGCAGTATGTGTGTAGCATGTGGTGTAACAGTGCAGTATGTGGTGTAGTATGTGGTGTAACAGTGCAGTATGTGGTGTAACAGTGCAGTATGTGGTGTAACAGTGTGTATGGTGTAACAGTGCAGTATGTGGTGTAACAGTGCAGTATGTGTAGCATGTGGTGTAACAGTGCAGTATGTGGTGTAACAGTGCAGTATGTGGTGTAACAGTGCAGTATGTGGTGTAACAGTGCAGTATGTGGTGTAACATGTGGTGTAACAGTGCAGTATGTGGTGTAACAGTGCAGTATGTGGTGTAACAGTGTGTAACAGTGCAGTATGTGGTGTAACAGTGTGTTATGTGTGTAACAGTGTAGTATGTGGTGTAACAGTGTTGTATGTGGTGTAACAGTGTAGTATGTGGTGTAACAGTGTTGTATGTGGTGTAACAGTGCAGTATGTGGTGTAACAGTGTTGTATATGGTGTAACAGTGTAGCATGTGGTGTAACAGTGTAGTATGTGGTGTAACAGTGCAGTATGTGGTGTAACAGTGTAGTATGTGGTGTAACAGTGCAGTATGTGGTGTAACAGTGCAGTATGTGGTGTAACAGTGCAGTATGTGGTGTAGCATGTGGTGTAACAGTGCAGTATGTGGTGTAACAGTGCAGTATGTGGTGTAACAGTGCAGTATGTGGTGTAGCATGTGGTGTAACAGTGTAGTATATGGTGTAACAGTGCATTATGTGGTGTAACAGTGCAGTATGTGGTGTAGCATGTGGTGTAACAGTGTAGTATATGGTGTAACAGTGCAGTATGTGGTGTAACAGTGCAGTATGTGGTGTAGCATGTGGTGTAACAGTGTAGTATATGGTGTAACAGTGCATTATGTGGTGTAACAGTGCAGTATGTGGTGTAACAGTGTGTTATGTGGTGTAACAGTGTGTTATGTGGTGTAACAGTGTGTTATGTGGTGTAACAGTGTGTTATGTGGTGTAACAGTGTTGTATGTGGTGTAACAGTGTTGTATATGGTGTAACAGTGTAGTATGTGGTGTAACAGTGTAGTATGTGGTGTAACAGTGTAGTATGTGGTGTAACAGTGCAGCATGTGGTGTAACAGTGTTGTATATGGTGTAACAGTGTAGTATGTGGTGTAACAGTGCAGTATGTGGTGTAGCATGTGGTGTAACAGTGCAGTATGTGGTGTAACAGTGCAGTATGTGGTGTAACAGTGCAGTATGTGGTGTAACAGTGTGTATAACAGTGCAGTATGTGGTGTAGCATGTGGTGTAACAGTGCAGTATATGGTGTAACAGTGCAGTATGTGGTGTAACAGTGCAGTATGTGGTGTAGCATGTGGTGTAACAGTGCAGTATGTGGTGTAACAGTGCAGTATGTGGTGTAACAGTGTAGCATGTGGTGTAACAGTGCAGTATGTGGTGTAACAGTGCAGTATGTGGTGTAACAGTGCAGTATGTGGTGTAACAGTGTAGTATGTGGTGTAACAGTGCAGTATGTGGTGTAACAGTGCAGTATGTGGTGTAACAGTGTAGTATGTGGTGTAACAGTGCAGTATGTGGTGTAACAGTGCAGTATGTGGTGTAACATGTGGTGTAACAGTGCAGTATGTGGTGTAACAGTGCAGTATGTGGTGTAACAGTGCAGTATGTGGTGTAACAGTGCATATGTGGTGTAGCATGTGGTGTAACAGTGTAGTATATGGTGTAACAGTGCAGTATGTGGTGTAACAGTGTATGTGGTGTAACAGTGTGTTATGTGGTGTAACAGTGTGTTATGTGTGTAACAGTGTAGTATGTGGTGTAACAGTGCAGTATGTGGTGTAACAGTGTAGTATGTGGTGTAACAGTGCAGTATAACAGTGCATTATATGTGGTGTAACAGTGTAGTATGTGGTGTAACAGTGCAGTATGTGGTGTAACAGTGCAGTATGTGGTGTAGCATGTGGTGTAACAGTGCAGTATGTGGTGTAACAGTGCAGTATGTGGTGTAACAGTGCAGTATGTGGTGTAACAGTGTGTAACAGTGTATATGGTGTAACAGTGCAGTATGTGGTGTAACAGTGCAGTATGTGGTGTAGCATGTGGTGTAACAGTGTAGTATGTGGTGTAACAGTGCATTATGTGGTGTAACAGTGCAGTATGTGGTGTAACAGTGCAGTATGTGGTGTAACATGTGGTGTAACAGTGTAGTATGTGGTGTAACAGTGTAGTATGTGGTGTAACAATGTAGTATGTGGTGTAACAGTGCAGTATGTGGTGTAACAGTGCAGTATGTGGTGTAACAGTGTTGTATATGGTGTAACAGTGTAGCATGTGGTGTAACAGTGTAGTATGTGGTGTAACAGTGCAGTATGTGGTGTAACAGTGTTGTATGTGGTGTAACAGTGTAGCATGTGGTGTAACAGTGTAGAATGTGGTGTAACAGTGCATTATATGGTGTAGCATGTGGTGTAACAGTGTAGCATGTGGTGTAACCATGCAGTATGTGGTGTAACAGTGCAGTATGTGGTGTAGCATGTGGTGTAACAGTGTATGTGGTGTAACAGTGGTGTAACAGTAGTATGGTGTAACAGTGCAGTATGTGGTGTAACAGTGGTGTAACAGTAGTATGTGGTGTAACAGTGCAGTATGTGGTGTAGCATGTGGTGTAACAGTGCAGTATGTGGTGTAACAGTGCAGTATGTGGTGTAACAGTGCAGTATGTATGTGGTGTAACAGTGCAGTATGTGGTGTAACAGTGCAGTATGTGGTGTAACAGTGCAGTATGTGGTGTAACAGTGCAGTGTGGTGTAACAGTGTATGTGGTGTAACAGTGCAGTATGTGGTGTAGCATGTGGTGTAACAGTGTAGTATGTGGTGTAACAGTGCAGTATGTGGTGTAACAGTGCAGTATGTGGTGTAACAGTGCAGTATGTGGTGTAACAGTGCATGTGGTGTAACAGTGCAGTATGTGGTGTAACAGTGCAGTATGTGGTGTAACAGTGTGTAGTATGTGGTGTAACAGTGTAGTATGTGGTGTAACAGTGCAGTATGTGGTGTAACAGTGCAGTATGTGGTGTAACAGTGTAGTATGTGGTGTAACATGTGGTGTAACAGTGTAGTATATGGTGTAACAGTGCAGTATGTGGTGTAACAGTGCAGTATGTGGTGTAATGTGGTGTAACAGTGCAGTATGTGGTGTAACAGTGGTGTGGTGTAACAGTGTAGCAGTATGTGTGCAGTATGTGGTGTAGCATGTGGTGTAACAGTGCAGTATGTGGTGTAACAGTGCAGTATGTGGTGTAACAGTGCAGTATGTGGTGTAGCATGTGGTGTAACAGTGCAGTATGTGGTGTAACAGTGCAGTATGTGGTGTAACAGTGTAGCATGTGGTGTAACAGTGCAGTATGTGGTGTAACAGTGCAGTATGTGGTGTAGCATGTGGTGTAACAGTGCAGTATATGGTGTAACAGTGCAGTATGTGGTGTAACAGTGCAGTATGTGGTGTAGCATGTGGTGTAACAGTGTAGTATATGGTGTAACAGTGTTATGTGGTGTAACAGTGCAGTATGTATGCATGTGGTGTAACAGTGCAGTATGTGGTGTAACAGTGCAGTATGTGGTGTAACAGTGTAGCATGTGGTGTAACAGTGTAGTATGTGGTGTAACAGTGCAGTATGTGGTGTAACAGTGCAGTATGTGGTGTAACAGTGTGTTATGTGGTGTAACAGTGTGTTATGTGGTGTAACAGTGTGTTATGTGGTGTAACAGTGTGTTATGTGGTGTAACAGTGTTGTATATGGTGTAACAGTGTAGTATGTGGTGTAACAGTGTTGTATATGGTGTAACAGTGTAGTATGTGGTGTAACAGTGTAGTATGTGGTGTAACAGTGCAGTATGTGGTGTAACAGTGTTGTATGTGGTGTAACAGTGTAGCATGTGGTGTAACAGTGTAGTGTGTGGTGTAACAGTGCAGTATGTGGTGTAACAGTGTAGTATGTGGTGTAACAGTGTAGCATGTGGTGTAACAGTGTAGTATGTGGTGTAACAGTGCAGTATGTGGTGTAACAGTGCAGTATGTGGTGTAACAGTGTAGTATGTGGTGTAACAGTGTAGTATGTGGTGTAACATGTAGTATGTGTGTAACAGTGCAGTATGTGGTGTAACAGTGCAGTATGTGGTGTAGCATGTGGTGTAACAGTGCAGTATGGTGTAACAGTGCAGTATGTGGTGTAACAGTGCAGTATGTGGTGTAGCGTGGTGTAACAGTGTAGTATATGGTGTAACAGTGCAGTATGTGGTGTAACAGTGCAGTATGTGGTGTAGCATGTGGTGTAACAGTGCAGTATGTGGTGTAACAGTGCAGTATGTGGTGTAACAGTGCAGTATGTGGTGTAGCATGTGGTGTAACAGTGTAGTATATGGTGTAACAGTGCATATGTGGTGTAACAGTGTATGTGGTGTAACAGTGTGTATGTGGTGTAACAGTGTGTTATGTGGTGTAACAGTGTGTTATGTGGTGTAACAGTGTGTGGTGTAACAGTGTAGTATGTGGTGTAACAGTGCAGTATGTGGTGTAACAGTGTGTATGTGGTGTAACAGTGTAGTATGTGGTGTAACAGTGCAGTATGTGGTGTAACAGTGGTGTAACAGTGTAGTATGTGGTGTAACAGTGCAGTATGTGGTGTAACAGTGTATGTGGTGTATGTGGTGTAACAGTGCAGTATGTGGTGTAACAGTGTTATGTGGTGTAACAGTGTAGTATGTGGTGTAACAGTGTAGTATGTGGTGTAACAGTGCAGTATGTGGTGTAACAGTGCAGTATGTGGTGTAACATGTGGTGTAACAGTGCATGTGGTGTAACAGTGCAGTATGTGGTGTAACAGTGCAGTATGTGGTGTAGCATGTGGTGTAACAGTGTAGTATGTGGTGTAACAGTGCATTATGTGGTGTAACAGTGCAGTATGTGGTGTAACAGTGTAGCATGTGGTGTAACAGTGCAGTATGTGGTGTAACAGTGCAGCATGTGGTGTAACAGTGCAGTATGTGGTGTAGCATGTGGTGTAACAGTGTAGTATATGGTGTAACAGTGCATTATGTGGTGTAACAGTGCAGTATGTGGTGTAACAGTGTGTTATGTGGTGTAACAGTGTGTTATGTGGTGTAACAGTGTGTTATGTGGTGTAACAGTGTGTTATGTGGTGTAACAGTGTTGTATATGGTGTAACAGTGTAGTATGTGGTGTAACAGTGTTGTACATGGTGTAACAGTGTAGTATGTGGTGTAACAGTGTAGTATGTGGTGTAACAGTGCAGTATGTGGTGTAACAGTATTGTATATGGTGTAACAGTGCAGTATATGGTGTAACAGTGCAGTATGTGGTGTAGCATGTGGTGTAACAGTGCAGTATGTGGTGTAACAGTGCAGTATGTGGTGTAACAGTGTAGCATGTGGTGTAACAGTGCAGTATGTGGTGTAACAGTGCAGTATGTGGTGTAACAGTGCAGTATGTGGTGTAACAGTGCAGTATGTGGTGTAGCATGTGGTGTAACAGTGCAGTATGTGGTGTAACAGTATGTGGTGTAACAGTGTATGTGGTGTAACAGTGCAGTATGTGGTGTAACATGTGCATGTGTAACAGTGCAGTATGTGGTGTAACAGTGCAGTATGTGGTGTAACAGTGCAGTATGTGGTGTAACAGTGCAGTATGTGGTGTAACAGTGTAGTATGTGGTGTAACAGTGCAGTATGTGGTGTAACAGTGCAGTATGTGGTGTGCATGTGGTGTAACAGTGTAGTATGTGGTGTAACAGTGCAGTATGTGGTGTAACAGTGTAGTATGTGGTGTAACAGTGTGGTGTAACAGTGCAGTATGTGGTGTAAACAGTGCAGTATGTGGTGTAACAGTGTAGTATGTGGTGTAACAGTGCAGTATGTGGTGTAACAGTGTAGTATGTGGTGTAACAGTGTAGTATGTGGTGTAACAGTGCAGTATGTGGTGTAACAGTGCAGTATGTGGTGTAACAGTGTAGTATGTGGTGTAGCAGTGTAGCATGTGGTGTAACAGTGCAGTATGTGGTGTAACAGTGCAGTATGTGGTTTAGCATGTGGTGTAGCAGTGCAGTATGTGGTGTAACAGTGTAGCATGTGGTGTAACAGTGCAGTATGTGGTGTAACAGTGTTGTATATGGTGTAACAGTGCAGTATGTGGTGTAACAGTGTGTTATGTGGTGTAACAGTGTGTTATGTGGTGTAACAGTGTTGTATGTGGGGTAACAGTGTAGCATGTGGTGTAACAGTGTAGTATGTGGTGTAACAGTGCAGTATGTGGTGTAACAGTGTTGTATATGGTGTAACAGTGTAGTATGTGGTGTAACAGTGTAGTATGTGGTGTAACAGTGTAGTATGTGGTGTAACAGTGCAGTATGTGGTGTAACAGTGCAGTATGTGTGTAGTATGTGGTGTAACAGTGCAGTATGTGTAACAGTGCAGTATGTGTGTAACAGTGCAGTATGTGGTGTAGCATGTGGTGTAACAGTGCAGTATATGGTGTAACAGTGCAGTATGTGGTGTAACAGTGCAGTATGTGTAGTGTAACAGTGTAGTATGTGGTGTAACAGTGCAGTATGTGGTGTAACAGTGCATATGTGGTGTAACAGTGCAGTATGTGGTGTAACAGTGTGTGGTGTAACAGTGCAGTATGTGGTGTAGCATGTGGTGTAACAGTGCAGTATGTGGTGTAACAGTGTTGTATATGGTGTAACAGTGCAGTATGTGGTGTAACAGTGTGTTATGTGGTGTAACAGTGTGTTATGTGGTGTAACAGTGTTGTATGTGGGGTAACAGTGTAGCATGTGGTGTAACAGTGCAGTATGTGGTGTAACAGTGCAGTATGTGGTGTAACAGTGTTGTATATGGTGTAACAGTGTAGCATGTGGTGTAACAGTGTAGTATGTGGTGTAACAGTGCATTATATGGTGTAGCATGTGGTGTAACAGTGTAGCATGTGGTGTAACCGTGCAGTATGTGGTGTAACAGTGCAGTATGTGGTGTAGCATGTGGTGTAACAGTGCAGTATGTGGTGTAACAGTGCAGTATGTGGTGTAACAGTGCAGTATGTGGTGTAACAGTGCAGTATGTGGTGTAACAGTGCAGTATGTGGTGTAACAGTGCAGTATGTGGTGTAACAGTGCAGTATGTGGTGTAGCATGTGGTGTAACAGTGTAGTATGTGGTGTAACAGTGCAGTATGTGGTGTAACAGTGCAGTATGTGGTGTAACAGTGCAGTATGTGGTGTAACAGTGCAGTATGTGGTGTAACAGTGCAGTATGTGGTGTAACAGTGCAGTATATGGTGTAACAGTGCAGTATGTGGTGTAACAGTGCAGTATAACAGTGTAGCATGTGGTGTAACAGTGTAGTATGTGGTGTAACAGTGCAGTATGTGGTGTAACAGTGCAGTATGTGGTGTAGCATGTGGTGTAACAGTGCAGTATGTGGTGTAACAGTGCAGTATGTGGTGTAACAGTGCAGTATGTGGTGTAGCATGTGGTGTAACAGTGTAGTATATGGTGTAACAGTGCATTATGTGGTGTAACAGTGCAGTATGTGGTGTAACAGTGTGTTATGTGGTGTAACAGTGTGTTATGTGGTGTAACAGTGTGTTATGTGGTGTAACAGTGTTGTATATGGTGTAACAGTGTAGTATGTGGTGTAACAGTGTTGTATATGGTGTAACAGTGTAGTATGTGGTGTAACAGTGTAGTATGTGGTGTAACAGTGCAGCATGTGGTGTAACAGTGTTGTATATGGTGTAACAGTGTAGCATGTGGTGTAACAGTGTAGTGTGTGGTGTAACAGTGCAGTATGTGGTGTAACCGTGTTGTATATGGTGTAACAGTGTAGCATGTGGTGTAACCGTGCAGTATGTGGTGTAGCATGTGGTGTAACAGTGCAGTATGTGGTGTAACAGTGCAGTATGTGGTGTAACAGTGCAGTATGTGGTGTAGCATGTGGTGTAACAGTGCAGTATGTGGTGTAACAGTGCAGTATGTGGTGTAACAGTGTAGCATGTGGTGTAACAGTGCAGTATGTGGTGTAACAGTGCAGTATGTGGTGTAGCATGTGGTGTAACAGTGCAGTATATGGTGTAACAGTGCAGTATGTGGTGTAACAGTGTAGTATGTGGTGTAACAGTGTAGTATGTGGTGTAACAGTGTTGTATGTGGTGTAACAGTGCAGTATGTGGTGTAACAGTGCAGTATGTGGTGTAGCATGTGGTGTAACAGTGCAGTATGTGGTGTAACAGTGCAGTATGTGGTGTAACAGTGTAGCAGTGTGTGTAGTGTAGTATGTGGTGTAACAGTGCAGTATATGGTGTAACAGTGCAGTATGTAACAGTGCAGTATGTGGTGTAACAGTGTGTTATGTGTGTAACAGTGTGTTATGTGGTGTAACAGTGTGTTATGTGGTGTAACAGTGTTGTATGTGGTGTAACAGTGTGGTATGTGGTGTAACAGTGTGGTGTATGTGGTGTAACAGTGCAGTATGTGGTGTAACAGTGTAGTATGTGGTGTAACAGTGTATGTGGTGTAACAGTGCAGTATGTGGTGTAACAGTGTAGTATGTGGTGTAACAGTGCATATGTGGTGTAGCATGTGGTGTAACAGTGTAGTATGTGGTGTAACAGTGCAGTATGTGGTGTAACAGTGCAGTATGTGGTGTAACAGTGCAGTATGTGGTGTAACAGTGCAGTATGTGGTGTAGCATGTGGTGTAACAGTGCAGTATGGTGTAACAGTGCAGTATGTGGTGTAACAGTGCAGTATGTGGTGTAGCATGTGGTGTAACAGTGTAGTATATGGTGTAACAGTGCATATGTGGTGTAACAGTGCATTATGTGGTGTAGCATGTGGTGTAACAGTGCAGTATGTGGTGTAACAGTGCAGTATGTGGTGTAACAGTGCAGTATGTGGTGTAGCATGTGGTGTAACAGTGTAGTATATGGTGTAACAGTGCATTATGTGGTGTAACAGTGCAGTATGTGGTGTAACAGTGTGTTATGTGGTGTAACAGTGTGTTATGTGGTGTAACAGTGTGTTATGTGGTGTAACAGTGTGTTATGTGGTGTAACAGTGTTGTATATGGTGTAACAGTGTAGTATGTGGTGTAACAGTGTAGTATGTGGTGTAACAGTGTAGTATGTGGTGTAACAGTGTAGTATGTGGTGTAACAGTGTAGTATGTGGTGTAACAGTGCAGTATGTGGTGTAACAGTGCAGTATGTGGTGTAACAGTGTAGCATGTGGTGTAACAGTGCAGTATGTGGTGTAACAGTGCAGTATGTGGTGTAGCATGTGGTGTAACAGTGTAGTATGTGGTGTAACAGTGCAGTATGTGGTGTAACAGTGCAGTATGTGGTGTAGCATGTGGTGTAACAGTGTAGTATGTGGTGTAACAGTGCAGTATGTGGTGTAACAGTGCAGTATGTGGTGTAATGTGGTGTAACAGTGTAGTATGTGGTGTAACAGTGCAGTATGTGGTGTAACAGTGCAGTATGTGGTGTAACAGTGTGTATGTGGTGTAACAGTGTGTTATGTGGTGTAACAGTGTAACAGTTATGTGGTGTAACAGTGTGTATGTGGTGTAACAGTGTTGTATGTGGTGTAACAGTGTAGTATGTGGTGTAACAGTGTGTATGTGGTGTAACAGTGTAGTATGTGGTGTAACAGTGCAGTATGTGGTGTAACAGTGTAGTATGGTGTAACAGTGCAGTATGTGGTGTAACAGTGCAGTATGTGGTGTAGCATGTGGTGTAACAGTGTAGTATGTGGTGTAACAGTGCAGTATGTGGTGTAACAGTGCAGTATGTGGTGTAACAGTGTGCATGTGGTGTAACAGTGCAGTATGTGGTGTAACAGTGCAGTATGTGGTGTAACAGTGTATGTGGTGTAACAGTGTAGTATGTGGTGTAACAGTGTAGTATGTGGTGTAACAGTGTAGTATGTGGTGTAACAGTGCAGTATGTGGTGTAACAGTGCAGTATGTGGTGTAACAGTGCAGTATGTGGTGTAACAGTGCAGTATGTGGTGTAACAGTGTAGTATGTGGTGTAACAGTGTAGTGTGGCATGTGGTGTAACAGTGCAGTATGTGGTGTAACAGTGCAGTATGTGGTGTAACAGTGGTGTAACAGTGTAGCATGTGGTGTAACAGTGCAGTATGGTGTAACAGTGCAGTATGTGGTGTAACAGTGCAGTATGTGGTGTAGCATGTGGTGTAACAGTGCAGTATATGGTGTAACAGTGCAGTATGTGGTGTAACAGTGCAGTATGTGGTGTAGCATGTGGTGTAACAGTGCAGTATGTGGTGTAACAGTGCAGTATGTGGTGTAACAGTGTATGTGGTGTGGTGTAACAGTGCATTATGTGGTGTAACAGTGTGTTATGTGGTGTAACAGTGTATGTGGTGTAACAGTGTGTATGTGGTGTAACAGTGTAGTATGTGGTGTAACAGTGTTGTATATGGTGTAACAGTGTAGTATGTGGTGTAACAGTGTAGTATGTGGTGTAACAGTGCAGTATGTGGTGTAACAGTGTGTAACAGTATATGGTGTAACAGTGCAGTATGTGGTGTAACAGTGCAGTATGTGGTGTAGCATGTGCAGTATGGTGTAACAGTGCAGTATGTGGTGTAACAGTGCAGTATGTGGTGTAACAGTGCATTGTAACAGTGTGTAACAGTGCAGTATGTGGTGTAACATGTGGTGTAACAGTGTAGTATGGTGTAACAGTGCAGTATGTGGTGTAACAGTGCAGTATGTGGTGTAGCATGTGGTGTAACAGTGTAGTATGTGGTGTAACAGTGCAGTATGTGGTGTAACAGTGCAGTATGTGGTGTAACAGTGCAGTATGTGGTGTGCAGTATGTGGTGTAACAGTGCAGTATGTGGTGTAACAGTGTAGTATGTGGTGTAACAGTGCAGTATGTGGTGTAACAGTGCAGTATGTGGTGTAACAGTGTTGTATGTGGTGTAACAGTGCAGTATGTGGTGTAACAGTGCAGTGTGGTGTATGTGGTGTAACAGTGCAGTATGTGGTGTAACAGTGCAGTATGTGGTGTAACAGTGCAGTGTGTGTGTAAACAGTGCAGTATGTGGTGTAACAGTGCAGTATGTGGTGTAACAGTGTTGTATGTGGTGTAACAGTGTAGTATGTGGTGTAACAGTGTTGTATGGTGTAACAGTGTAGTATGTGGTGTAACAGTGCAGTATGTGGTGTAACAGTGCAGTATGTGGTGTAACAGTGTAGTATGTGGTGTAACAGTGCAGTATGTGGTGTAACAGTGCAGTATGTGGTGTAACATGTATGTGTGTAACAGTGCAGTATGTGGTGTAACAGTGTAGTATGTGGTGTAACAGTGTAGTATGTGGTGTAACAGTGCAGTATGTGTGTAACAGTGCAGTATGTGGTGTAACAGTGCAGTATGTGGTGTAGTGTAGTATGTGGTGTAACAGTGCAGTATGTGGTGTAACAGTGCAGTATGTGGTGTAACAGTGCATTATATGGTGTAGAATGTGGTGTAACAGTGTAGCATGTGGTGTAACAGTGCAGTATGTGGTGTAACAGTGCAGTATGTGGTGTAACAGTGTAGTATGTGGTGTAACAGTGTAGTATATGGTGTAACAGTGCAGTATGTGGTGTAACAGTGTGTTATGTGGTGTAACAGTGTATTATGTGGTGTAACAGTGTTGTATATGGTGTAACAGTGTAGTATGTGGTGTAACAGTGTTGTATATGGTGTAACAGTGTAGTATGTGGTGTAACAGTGTAGTATGTGGTGTAACAGTGTAGTATGTGGTGTAACAGTGCAGTATGTGGTGTAACAGTGTAGTATGTGGTGTAACAGTGCATTATATGGTGTAGCATGTGGTGTAACAGTGCAGTATGTGGTGTAACAGTGCAGTATGTGGTGTAACAGTGTAGCATGTGGTGTAACAGTGTATGCATGTAACAGTGCAGTATGTGGTGTAACATGTGGTGTAACAGTGCAGTATGTGGTGTAACAGTGCAGTATGTGGTGTAACAGTGCAGTATGTGGTGTAGCATGTGGTGTAACAGTGCAGTATGTGGTGTAACAGTGCAGTATGTGGTGTAACAGTGTAGTATGTGGTGTAACAGTGCAGTATGTGTGTAGCATGTGGTGTAACAGTGCAGTATGTGGTGTAACAGTGCAGTATGTGGTGTAACAGTGCATGTGGTGTAACAGTGCAGTATGTGGTGTAGCATGTGGTGTAACAGTGCAGTATATGGTGTAACAGTGCAGTGTAACAGTGCAGTATGTGGTGTAACAGTGCAGTATGTGGTGTAACAGTGTAGTATGTGGTGTAACAGTGCAGTATGTGGTGTAACAGTGCAGTATGTGTAGCATGTGGTGTAACAGTGCAGTATGTGGTGTAACAGTGCAGTATGTGGTGTAACAGTGTAGTATGTGTGTGTAACAGTGCAGTATGCAGTGCATGTGGTGTAACAGTGTGTATGTGGTGTAACAGTGTAGTATGTGGTGTAACAGTGTAGTATGTGGTGTAACAGTGTATTGGTGTAACAGTGTAGTATGTGGTGTAACAGTGCAGTATGTGGTGTAACAGTGCAGTATGTGGTGTAACAGTGTAGCATGTGGTGTAACAGTGTAGTATGTGGTGTAACAGTGCAGTATGTGGTGTAACAGTGCAGTATGTGGTGTAGCATGTGGTGTAACAGTGTAGTATATGGTGTAACAGTGTAGTATATGGTGTAACAGTGTATGTGGTGTAACAGTGCAGTATGTGGTGTAACAGTGCAGTATGTGGTGTAGTGCAGTGTGGTGTAACAGTGTGCAGTATATGGTGTAACAGTGCAGTATGTGGTGTAACAGTGCAGTATTTGGTGTAGCATGTGGTGTAACAGTGTAGTATATGGTGTAACAGTGCATTATGTGGTGTAACAGTGCAGTATGTGGTGTAACAGTATATGGTGTAACAGTGCAGTATGTGGTGTAACAGTGCAGTATGTGGTGTAACAGTGCAGTATGTGGTGTATGTGGTGTAACAGTGTAGTATAGTGTAACAGTGCATTATGTGGTGTAACAGTGCAGTATGTGGTGTAACAGTGTGTTATGTGGTGTAACAGTGTGTTATGTGGTGTAACAGTGTGTTATGTGGTGTAACAGTGTGTTGTATGTGGTGTAACAGTGTTGTATGGTGTAACAGTGTAGTATGTGGTGTAACAGTGTTGTATATGGTGTAACAGTGTAGTATGTGGTGTAACAGTTCAGTATGTGGTGTAACAGTGCAGTATGTGGTGTAACAGTGCAGTATATGGTGTAACAGTGCAGTATGTGGTGTAACAGTGCAGTATGTGGTGTAGCATGTGGTGTAACAGTGCAGTATGTGGTGTAAAAGTGCAGTATGTGGTGTAACAGTGTAGCATGTGGTGTAACAGTGCAGTATGTGGTGTAACAGTGCAGTATGTGGTGTAGCATGTGGTGTAACAGTGCAGTATATGGTGTAACAGTGTAGTATGTGGTGTAACAGTGTAGTATGTGGTGTAACAGTGCAGCATGTGGTGTAACAGTGTTGTATATGGTGTAACAGTGCAGTATGTGGTGTAACAGTGCAGTATGTGGTGTAGCATGTGGTGTAACAGTGCAGTATGTGGTGTAAAAGTGCAGTATGTGGTGTAACAGTGTAGCAGTGTAACAGTGTGTAACAGTGTAGTATGTGGTGTAACAGTGGTGTAGTATGTGGTGTAACAGTGCAGTATGTGGTGTAACAGTGTGTATGTGGTGTAACAGTGTGTGTGTATGTGTTATGTGTGTAACAGTGTGTTATGTGGTGTAACAGTGTAGTATGTTGTGTAACAGTGTGGTATGTGGTGTAACAGTGCAGTATGTGGTGTAACCGTGTTGTATATGGTGTAACAGTGTAGCATGTGGTGTAACAGTGTAGTATGTGGTGTAACAGTGCAGTATGTGGTGTAACAGTGTTGTATATGGTGTAACAGTGTAGTATGTGGTGTAACAGTGTAGTATGTTGTGTAACAGTGTAGTATGTGGTGTAACAGTGCTGTATGTGGTGTAACAGTGTAGCATGTTGTGTAACAGTGTAGCATGTTGTGTAACAGTGCAGTATGTGGTGTAACAGTGCAGTATGTGGTGTAACAGTGCAGTATGTGGTGTAGCATGTGGTGTAACAGTGTAGTATATGGTGTAACAGTGTAGTATGTGGTGTAACAGTGCAGTATGTGGTGTAACAGTATGTGGTGTAACAGTGCAGTATGTGGTGTAACAGTATGTGGTGTAACAGTGCAGTATGTGGTGTAACAGTGCAGTATGTGGTGTAACAGTGCAGTATGTGGTGTAGCATGTGGTGTAACAGTGTAGCATGTGGTGTAACAGTGCAGTATGTGGTGTAACAGTGCAGTATGTGGTGTAGCATGTGGTGTAACAGTGCAGTATATGGTGTAACAGTGCAGTATGTGGTGTAACAGTGCAGTATGTGGTGTAGCATGTGGTGTAACAGTGTAGTATATGGTGTAACAGTGCATTATGTGGTGTAACAGTGCAGTATGTGGTGTAACAGTGTGTTATGTGGTGTAACAGTGTGTTATGTGGTGTAACAGTGTGTTATGTGGTGTAACAGTGTAGTATATGGTGTAACAGTGCAGTATGTGGTGTAACAGTGCAGTATGTGGTGTAGTATGTGGTGTAACAGTGCAGTATGTGGTGTAACAGTGCAGTATGTGGTGTAACAGTGTAGTATGTGGTGTAGCATGTGGTGTAACAGTGTAGTATATGGTGTAACAGTGCATTATGTGGTGTAACAGTGCAGTATGTGGTGTAACAGTGTGTTATGTGGTGTAACAGTGTGTATGTGGTGTAACAGTGTGTTATGTGGTGTAACAGTGTGTATAGTGGTGTAACATATGTGGTGTAACAGTGCAGTATGTGGTGTAACAGTGCAGTATGTGGTGTGGTGTAACAGTGCAGTATGTGGTGTAACAGTGCAGTATGTGGTGTAACAGTGCAGTATGTGGTGTAACAGTGTAGTATGTGGTGTAACAGTGCAGTATGTGGTGTAACAGTGCAGTATGTGGTGTAACAGTGTAGCATGTGGTGTAACAGTGCAGTATGTGGTGTAACAGTGCAGTATGTGGTGTAACAGTGCAGTATGTGGTGTAGCATGTGGTGTAACAGTGTAGTATATGGTGTAACAGTGTAGTATGTGGTGTAACAGTGCAGTATGTGGTGTAACAGTGCAGTATGTGGTGTAACAGTGCAGTATGTGGTGTAGCATGTGGTGTAACAGTGCAGTATATGGTGTAACAGTGCAGTATGTGGTGTAACAGTGCAGTATTTGGTGTAGCATGTGGTGTAACAGTGTAGTATATGGTGTAACAGTGCAGTATGTGGTGTAACAGTGCAGTATGTGGTGTAGCATGTGGTGTAACAGTGCAGTATATGGTGTAACAGTGCAGTATGTGGTGTAACAGTGCAGTATGTGGTGTAGCATGTGGTGTAACAGTGTAGTATATGGTGTAACAGTGCATTATGTGGTGTAACAGTGCAGTATGTGGTGTAACAGTGTGTTATGTGGTGTAACAGTGTGTTAGTATGTGTAGCATGTGGTGTAACAGTGCAGTATGTGGTGTAACAGTGTTGTATGTGGTGTAACAGTGCAGTATGTGGTGTAGCATGTGGTGTAACAGTGCAGTATATGGTGTAACAGTGCAGTATGTGGTGTAACAGTGCAGTATGTGGTGTAGCATGTGGTGTAACAGTGTAGTATATGGTGTAACAGTGCATTATGTGGTGTAACAGTGCAGTATGTGGTGTAACAGTGTGTTATGTGGTGTAACAGTGTGTTATGTGGTGTAACAGTGTGTATGTGGTGTAACAGTGTATATGTGGTGTAACAGTGCAGTATGTGGTGTAACAGTGCAGTATGTGGTGTAGCATGTGGTGTAACAGTGCAGTATATGGTGTAACAGTGCAGTATGTGGTGTAACAGTGCAGTATTTGGTGTAGCATGTGGTGTAACAGTGTAGTATATGGTGTAACAGTGCATTATGTGGTGTAACAGTGCAGTATGTGGTGTAGCATGTGGTGTAACAGTGCAGTATATGGTGTAACAGTGCAGTATGTGGTGTAACAGTGCAGTATGTGGTGTAGCATGTGGTGTAACAGTGTAGTATGTGGTGTAACAGTGCATTATGTGGTGTAACAGTGCAGTATGTGGTGTAACAGTGTGTTATGTGGTGTAACAGTGTGTTATGTGGTGTAACAGTGTGTTATGTGGTGTAAAAGTGTTGTATGTGGTGTAACAGTGTAGTATGTGGTGTAACAGTGTAGTATGTGGTGTAACAGTGTTGTATATGGTGTAACAGTGTAGTATGTTGTGTAACAGTGTGTTATGTGGTGTAACAGTGCAGTATGTGGTGTAACCGTGTTGTATATGGTGTAACAGTGTAGCATGTGGTGTAACCGTGCAGTATGTGGTGTAGCATGTGGTGTAACAGTGCAGTATGTGGTGTAACAGTGCAGTATGTGGTGTAACAGTGTAGTGTAACAGTGTAGCATGTGGTGTAACAGTGGTGTAGCATGTGGTGTAACAGTGCAGTATGTGGTGTAACAGTGCAGTATGTGGTGTAACAGTGCAGTATGTGGTGTAGCATGTGGTGTAACAGTGCAGTATGTGGTGTAACAGTGCAGTATGTGGTGTAACAGTGTAGTATGTGGTGTAACAGTGCAGTATGTGGTGTAGCATGTGGTGTAACAGTGCAGTATGTGGTGTAACAGTGTAGTATGTGGTGTAACAGTGTAGTATGTGGTGTAACAGTGCAGCATGTGGTGTAACAGTGTTGTATGTGGTGTAACAGTGCAGTATGTGGTGTAACAGTGCAGTATGCAGTAGCATGTGGTGTAACAGTGCAGTATGTGGTGTAACAGTGCAGTATGTGGTGTAACAGTGTGTAACAGTGTAGCATATGGTGTAACAGTGCAGTATGTGGTGTAACAGTGCAGTATGTGGTGTAACAGTGTGTTATGTGGTGTAACAGTGTTGTATGTGGTGTAACAGTGTGTATGTGGTGTAACAGTGTTGTATATGGTGTAACAGTGTAGTATGTGGTGTAACAGTGCAGTATGTGGTGTAACAGTGCAGTATGTGGTGTAACAGTGTAGTATGTGGTGTAACAGTGCAGTATGTGGTGTAACAGTGCAGTATGTGGTGTAACAGTGCAGTATGTGGTGTATGTGGTGTAACAGTGCAGTATGTGGTGTAACAGTGTGTATATGGTGTAACAGTGCAGTATGTGGTGTGTAACAGTGCAGTATGTGGTGTAACAGTGCAGTATGTGGTGTAACAGTGCAGTATGTGGTGTAGCATGTGGTGTAACAGTGTAGTATATGGTGTAACAGTGCATTATGTGGTGTAACAGTGCAGTATGTGGTGTAACAGTGTGTTATGTGGTGTAACAGTGTGTTATGTGGTGTAACAGTGTGTTATGTGGTGTAACAGTGTGGTATGTGGTGTAACAGTGTAGTATGTGGTGTAACAGTGTTGTATATGGTGTAACAGTGTAGTATGTGGTGTAACAGTGTAGTATGTGGTGTAACAGTGCAGCATGTGGTGTAACAGTGTTGTATATGGTGTAACAGTGCAGTATGTGGTGTAACAGTGCAGTATGTGGTGTAGCATGTGGTGTAACAGTGCAGTATGTGGTGTAAAAGTGCAGTATGTGGTGTAACAGTGTAGCATGTAACAGTGTAGCATAACAGTGTAGTATGTGGTGTAGCATGTGGTGTAACAGTGCAGCATGTGGTGTAACAGTGTTGTATATGGTGTAACAGTGCAGTATGTGGTGTAGCATGTGGTGTAACAGTGCAGTATGTGGTGTAACAGTGCAGTATGTGGTGTAACAGTGCAGTGTGGTGTAACAGCAGTGTGGTGTAACAGTGCAGTATGTGGTGTAGCATGTGGTGTAACAGTGCAGTATATGGTGTAACAGTGTAGTATGTGGTGTAACAGTGTAGTATGTGGTGTAACAGTGCAGCATGTGGTGTAACAGTGTTGTATATGGTGTAACAGTGCAGTATGTGGTGTAACAGTGCAGTATGCAGCATGTGGTGTAACAGTGCAGTATGTGGTGTAACAGTGCAGTATGTGGTGTAACAGTGTAGCAGTGTAACAGTGTAGCATGTGGTGTAACAGTGCAGTATGTGGTGTAACAGTGCAGTATGTGGTGTAACAGTGCAGTATGTGGTGTAACAGTGCAGTATGTGGTGTAACAGTGTTGTATGTGGTGTAACAGTGTAGTATGTGGTGTAACAGTGCAGTATGTGGTGTAACAGTGCAGTATGTGGTGTAACAGTGTAGTATGTGGTGTAACAGTGCAGTATGTGGTGTAACAGTGCAGTATGTGGTGTAACAGTGCAGTATGTGGTGTAACAGTGCATATGTGGTGTAACAGTGTATGTGGTGTAACAGTGTAGTATATGGTGTAACAGTGTAGTATATGGTGTAACAGTGCAGTATGACGTGTAACAGTGCAGTATGTGGTGTAACAGTGCAGTATGTGGTGTAGCATGTGGTGTAACAGTGCAGTATATGGTGTAACAGTGCAGTATGTGGTGTAACAGTGCAGTATGTGGTGTAGCATGTGGTGTAACAGTGCAGTATATGGTGTAACAGTGCAGTATGTGGTGTAACAGTGCAGTATGTGGTGTAGCATGTGGTGTAACAGTGCAGTATGTGGTGTAACAGTGCAGTATGTGGTGTAACAGTGCAGTATGTGGTGTAACAGTGCAGTATGTGGTGTAACATGTGGTGTAACAGTGTGTTATGTGGTGTAACAGTGTTGTATGTGGTGTAACAGTGTAGTATGTGGTGTAACAGTGTAGTATGTGGTGTAACAGTGTAGTATGTGGTGTAACAGTGTAGTATGTGGTGTAACAGTGCAGTATGTGGTGTAACAGTGTTGTATATGGTGTAACAGTGCAGTATGTGGTGTAACAGTGCAGTATGTGGTGTAGCATGTGGTGTAACAGTGCAGTATGTGGTGTAAAAGTACAGTATGTGGTGTAACAGTGTAGCATTGTAGCAGTGTAGCATAACAGTGCAGTATGTGGTGTAGCATGTGGTGTAACAGTGCAGTATATGGTGTAACAGTGCAGTATGTGGTGTAACAGTGCAGTATGTGGTGTAGCATGTGGTGTAACAGTGCAGTATGTGGTGTAAAAGTGCAGTATGTGGTGTAACAGTGCAGTATGTGGTGTAACAGTGCAGTATTTGGTGTAGCATGTGGTGTAACAGTGTAGTATATGGTGTAACAGTGCATTATGTGGTGTAACAGTGCAGTATGTGGTGTAGCATGTGGTGTAACAGTGTTGTATGTGGTGTAACAGTGCAGTATGTGGTGTAACAGTGCAGTATGTGGTGTAACATGTGGTGTAACAGTGCAGTATGTGGTGTAACAGTGCAGTATGTGGTGTAACCGTGTTGTATATGGTGTAACAGTGTAGCATGTGGTGTAACAGTGTAGTATGTGGTGTAACAGTGCAGTATGTGGTGTAACAGTGTTGTATATGGTGTAACAATGTAGTATGTGGTGTAACAGTGTAGTATGTTGTGTAACAGTGTAGTATGTGGTGTAACAGTGCTGTATGTGGTGTAACAGTGTAGCATGTTGTGTAACAGTGTAGCATGTTGTGTAACAGTGTAGTATGTAGTGTAACAGTGCAGTATGTGGTGTAACAGTGTTGTATATGGTGTAACAGTGTAGCATGTGGTGTAACAGTGTAGAATGTGGTGTAACAGTGTAGTATGTGGTGTAACAGTGTAGTATGTGGTGTAACAGTGTTGTATGTGGTGTAACAGTGTAGTATGTGGTGTAACAACAGTGTATATGGTGTAACAGTGTAGTATGTGGTGTAACAGTGTAGTATGTGGTGTAACAGTGCAGCATGTGGTGTAACAGTGTTGTATGTGGTGTAACAGTGCAGTATGTGGTGTAACAGTGCAGTATGTGGTGTAGCATGTGGTGTAACAGTGTAGTATGTGGTGTAACAGTGCAGTATGTGGTGTAACAGTGTAGTATGTGGTGTAACAGTGCAGTATGTGGTGTAACAGTGCAGTATGTGGTGTAGCATGTGGTGTAACAGTGCAGTATGTGGTGTAACAGTGTAGTATGTGGTGTAACAGTGCAGTATGTGGTGTAACAGTGCAGTATGTGGTGTAGCATGTGGTGTAACAGTGCAGTATGTGGTGTAACAGTGCAGTATGTGGTGTAACAGTGCAGTATGTGGTGTAGCATGTGGTGTAACAGTGCAGTATGTGGTGTAACAGTGTAGTATGTGGTGTAACAGTGCAGTATATGGTGTAACAGTGCAGTATGTGGTGTAACAGTGCAGTATGTGGTGTAGCATGTGGTGTAACAGTGCAGTATATGGTGTAACAGTGCAGTATGTGGTGTAACAGTGCAGTATTTGGTGTAGCATGTGGTGTAACAGTGTAGTATATGGTGTAACAGTGCATTATGTGGTGTAACAGTGCAGTATGTGGTGTAGCATGTGGTGTAACAGTGCAGTATATGGTGTAACAGTGCAGTATGTGGTGTAACAGTGCAGTATGTGGTGTAACAGTGTAGTATATGGTGTAACAGTGCATTATGTGGTGTAACAGTGCAGTATGTGGTGTAACAGTGTGTTATGTGGTGTAACAGTGTGTTATGTGGTGTAACAGTGTGTTATGTGGTGTAACAGTGTGTTATGTGGTGTAACAGTGTTGTATATGGTGTAACAGTGTAGTATGTGGTGTAACAGTGTTGTATATGGTGTAACAGTGTAGTATGTGGTGTAACAGTGTAGTATGTGGTGTAACAGTGCAGCATGTGGTGTAACAGTGTTGTATATGGTGTAACAGTGCAGTATGTGGTGTAACAGTGCAGTATGTGGTGTAGCATGTGGTGTAACAGTGCAGTATGTGGTGTAAAAGTGCAGTATGTGGTGTAACAGTGTAGCGTGTGGTGTAACAGTGCAGTATGTGGTGTAACAGTGCAGTATGTGGTGTAGCATGTGGTGTAACAGTGCAGTATGTGGTGTAACAGTGTAGTATGTGGTGTAACAGTGTAGTATGTGGTGTAACAGTGCATGTGGTGTAACAGTGTTGTATATGGTGTAACAGTGCAGTATGTGGTGTAACAGTGCAGTATGTGGTGTAGCATGTGGTGTAACAGTGCAGTATGTGGTGTAAAAGTGCAGTATGTGGTGTAACAGTGTAGCAGTGTAACAGTGTAGCATAACAGTGTAGTATGTGGTGTAGCATGTGGTGTAACAGTGCAGCATGTGGTGTAACAGTGTTGTATATGGTGTAACAGTGTAGCATGTGGTGTAACAGTGTAGTATGTGGTGTAACAGTGTGTTATGTGGTGTAACAGTGTATTATGTGGTGTAACAGTGTTGTATATGGTGTAACAGTGTAGTATGTGGTGTAACAGTGTTGTATATGGTGTAACAGTGTAGTATGTGGTGTAACAGTGTAGCATGTGGTGTAACAGTGTAGTATGTGGTGTAACAGTGCAGTATGTGGTGTAACAGTGTTGTATATGGTGTAACAGTGTAGCATGTGGTGTAACAGTGTAGTATGTGGTGTAACAGTGCATTATATGGTGTAGCATGTGGTGTAACAGTGTAGCATGTGGTGTAACAGTGCAGTATGTGGTGTAACATGTGCAGTATGTGGTGTAACAGTGCAGTATGTGGTGTAACAGTGCAGTATGTGGTGTAGCATGTGGTGTAACAGTGCAGTATATGGTGTAACAGTGCAGTATGTGGTGTAGCATGTGGTGTAACAGTGCAGTATGTGGTGTAACAGTGCAGTATGTGGTGTAACAGTGTAGCATGTGGTGTAACAGTGCAGTATGTGGTGTAACAGTGCAGTATGTGGTGTAACAGTGCAGTATGTGGTGTAGCATGTGGTGTAACAGTGTAGTATATGGTGTAACAGTGTAGTATATGGTGTAACAGTGCAGTATGACGTGTAACAGTATGTGGTGTAACAGTGCAGTATGTGGTGTAACAGTATGTGGTGTAACAGTGCAGTATGTGGTGTAGCATGTGGTGTAACAGTGCAGTATATGGTGTAACAGTGCAGTATGTGGTGTAACAGTGCAGTATTTGGTGTAACAGTGTGTCACGTTCATCGTAAAGGGGAGACCAAAGCGCAAGGTGATTAGAGTACATTCTTCTTTTATTGAAGAAAGAACACGAAGAACAGTTAAACAAAACAACAAAACGAACGTGACGCTATGACCAATGAGTGCAGACACAGGCAACTTCACATAGACAATAACCCACGAACCACAATACAAAACAGGCTACCTAAATATGGTTCCCAATCAGAGACAACGACAAACACCTGCCCCTGATTGAGAACCATATCAGGCCAAAATACATAGAAACAGACAAACTAGACATGCAACATAGAATGCCCACTCATATCACACCCTGACCAAACAAAACATAGAAACAAACAACGCAAATAATGGTCAGAGTGTGACACAGTGCAGTTTGTGGTGTAAAAGTGTTGTATGTGGTGTAACAGTGCAGTATGTGGTGTAACAGTGCAGTATCTGGTGTAACAGTGTAGTATCTGGTGTAACAGTGTAGTATGTGATTTAACAGTATAGTATCTGGTATAACAGTGTAGTATCTGGTATGTGTCAGGTTCAGCACAATAGACAGCTCCAGATAGCTCTAGGCTTAGCAGGGAAGGACTGGGGCCCGAGGATTTCTAACACACCCGCCATCAAGGCCCCATATTAGCCAGATAATTATAATTCTGCGCAAAACCCATCAATTAAGACAGGCCCACTGGCCAAAGATGGACCAACCCATCTGGAATTTGCCCAATCTACTCTAGTAGGAGGAGGGAGTGCTATTGGAGGCTGAGTAAGCAGAAGACTAAGTAATGTTTTATCTAGACTGACTATAGAGTCTAGTAGTAGGGTAGTAGGAGGAGGGAGTAATATGGGAGGCTGAGTAAAGGGGAGGTTGTGTAAAGGGAGGTTGAGTAAACGGGGATTCTGAGTAAAGGGGATACTGTGTAAAGGGGGAGGCTGAGTAAAGTGGGATGCTGAGTAAAGGGGACACTGAGTAAAGGGGAGGTTGTGTAAAAGAGGAGGCTGAGTAAAGGGGAGGTTGAGTAAAGGGGAGGTTGAGTAAAGGGGAGGCTGAGTAAAGGGGACGTTGTGTAAAGGGGGAGGCTGTGTAAAGGGGAGGTTGTGTAAAGGGGGACGCTGAGTAAAGGGGGACGCTGTGTAAAGGGGGAGGCTGAGTAAAGGGGGACGCTGAGTAAAGGGGGAGGCTGAGTAAAGGGGAGGTTGCGTAAAGGGGGACGCTGAGTAAAGGGGGACGCTGAGTAAAGGGGGACGCTGAGTAAAGGGGGAGGCTGAGTAAAGGGGGACGCTGAGTAAAGGTGGATGCTGAGTAAAGGTGGATGCTGAGTAAAGGGGGAGGCTGAGTAAAGGTGGATGCTGAGTAAAGGGGAGGCTGAGTAAAGGTGGATGCTGTGTAAAGGGGAGGCTGTGTAAAGGAGAGGTTGATTAAAGGGTGACGCTGAATAAAGGGGGAGGCTGAGTAAAGGGGGAGGCTGAGTAAAGGGGAGGCTGAGTAAAGGGGGACGCTGAGTAAAGGGGGACGCTGAGTAAAGGGGGAGGCTGAGTAAAGGGGGAGGCTGAGTAAAGGGGGAGGCTGAGTAAAGGGGGACGCTGAGTAAAGGGGGACGCTGAGTAAAGGGGAGGCTTAGTAAAGGGAGGCTGAGTGAGGGTTTTTATCTGCACTGCAGTAGCAGCAGGGGGACTCGGGACAGGACCGGCTTAGTTTAACCCCACTCACATTTATCTACTGTCTCCCCTAAAGCCCTGAAGCCTCCACTCCCTCCCTCCCAGATCCAGGCCTCCCCCACTTTCCCCCTTCGCTCTCCTTCTCTCTCCCACTCCCTCCTTCTCCTCTATCCCCTCTCCGCCTCTCTTCTTCTCTCTCCATATGGCTATTGTATTAATCTCTCTCCCCCTCTCCCAGGTGCTAATATGATCAGTATGATAATGCTGTCTCTCTGCCTTGGGTGTTATACAGTCAGTACCAGAGCATGCCTCTGTTCATATGTTCACCAGAGATACAGTAGACTAGACTAGAGTAGACTAGAGTCAAGTAGAGTAGACTAGAGTCAAGTAGAGTAGACTAGAGTAGAGTAAAGTAAAGTAGAGTAGATTTGAGTAAAGTAGAGTAGAGTAAAGTAAAGTAGACTGGAGTAGATTAGAGTAGACTAGAGTAGGGTTGACTAAAGTAAAGTAAAGTAGACTAGAGTAGATTAGAGTAGACTAGACTACAGTAAAGTAGACTAGAGTAGGGTTGACTAAAGTAAAGTAAAGTAGACTAGAGTAGATTAGAGTAGACTAGACTAGAGTAAAGTAGACTAGAGTAGACTAGACTAGAGTAAAGTAAAGTAAAGTAGACTAGAGTAGAGTAGAGTAGTGTAGAGTAGAGTAGAGTAGAGTAGAGTAGAGTAGAGTAGAGTAGAGTAGAGTAGAGTAAAGTAGAGTAGAGTAGAGTAGATTAGAGCAAAGCAGAGAAGGCTAGACTAGAGTAAAGTAGAGTATAATAGACTAAAGTAAAGTAGAGGATTGGACTAGAGTAGAGTAGACTAGATTAAAGTAGACTAGATTAGAGTAAAGTAGACTAGAGTACAGTAAAGTAGACTAGACTAGAGTAAAGAAGAGTAGAGTAAAGTTGAGTAGAGTTGACTATACTAGAGTCAAATAGAGTGACTAGACTAGAGGAAAGTAGAGGAGTGGACTAGAGTAGAGTAGAGTAGATTAGATTAAAGTAGACTAAAGTGGAGCAAAGTAGACTAGAGTAGAGTAGACTAGACTAGAGTAGAGTTGTAAAATCTGATTAGAGTAAAATATATTAGATTAGAGTAAAGTAGACCAGAGTAGAGTAGAGTAGAGTAGAGTGGAGTAGAGTAGAGTAGATTAGAGTAGACTAGATTAGAGTAGACTAGATTCGAATAAAGTAGAGTAGAGTAGAGTAGAGTAGACCAGACTAGAGTTGACAAGAGTAGAGTAGACTAGAGTGGACTAGAGTAAAGTAGTTTAGACTAGAGTAGAGTAGAGTAGAGTAAAGTAGAGTAGACCAGAGTAAAGTAGAGTAGACTAGAGTAGACTTGATTAGAGTGGACTAGGGTGGAGTATAGACGATAGTAAAGTAGATTAGAGTAGAGTAGAGGAGTGGAGTAGACTAGACTAGATGAAAGTAGGTTATATTAGACTAGACTATAATAGACTAGATTAGAGTAGACTAGATTAGAATAGAGTAGAGTAGACTGGAGAAGAGTAGACTAGAGTAGAGTGCACTAGAGTAGAGTGGACTTGTCACGCCTTGGTCTTAGTATTTTGTGTTTTCTTTATTTATTTGGTCAGGCCAGAGTGTGACATGGGTTTATTTTGTGGTGTGTTTTTGTATTGGGGTTTTAGTAGGTATTGGGATTGTGGTTGAGTAGGGTTGTCTAGCATAGTCTATGGCTGCCTGAGGCGGTTCTCAATCAGAGTCAGGTGATTCTCTTTGTCTCTGATTGGGAACCATATTTAGGTAGCCTGGGTTTCACTGTGTGTTTGTGGGTGATTGTTCCTGTCTCTGTGTTAGTTGTCACAAGATAGGCTGTATAGGTTTTCGCGTTACATTTGTTGTTTTGTATTTGTTTGTTTGTTCTTCTTCATTAAAGAACATGAGTAACCACCACGCTGCATTTTGGTCCGCTCCTCTTTCAACAGACGAACGCCGTAACAGAATCACCCACCACAACTGGACCAAGCAGCGTGGTGACAGGCAGCGACAGCAGAAGCAACAAAGAGAGGAATGGACAGGGGAGGATGAATTGTTCGGAGAAGGACCCTGGGATCAGCCTGGAGAATATCGCCGCCCCAAAGAAGAACTGGAGGCGGCGAGAGCTGAGAGGCGTTGGTATGAGGAGAAGCAACAGCGGCAGCAGGAGCAACAATATCGGGACTACACTACTTGGGAGGAAATAGACAGGTGGGCGGTCGACCCAGGGAGAGTGCCAGAGCCCGCCTGGGATTCGATGGAGCAGTGCGAAGAGGGTTATAGGAGAATGGAGTTGGAGAGAAAAGCACGGCATCGCGGAAGGAAGCCCGAGAGTCAGCCCCAAAAATGTATTGGGGGGGGGGGCTCAGGGAGAGTGTGGCAGAGTCAGGAGTCAGACCTGAGCCAACTCCCCCTGTTTACCATAAGGAGCCAGGGATGTTATCGGAGCTATCGGCGAAGCTGAGGGCTGAGTCTGAGAGGGTCGAGGAATTATTGGAAAGAATGGAGGAGAGTGCACGGATGGGAGATGAGGAGACACTCAAGGAGGTGTTAATAGAATTGGAGGAGAGTGAAGAGAGAGAGCAGTTGATTTGGCGTAGTATGCAAGATATTCGCCCGACGGAGCGTGTCGGGGATTTGATGGCACCTGGGTCAGTGCTCCATACTCGTCCTGAGGTGCGTGTTAGTCGGCTGGTGAAGATTGTGCCAGCCTCACGCACCAGGCCTCCTGTGCACCTCCCTAGCCTTGCACGTCCTGTGCCAGTCCTGCTCTCAGGCTCTCCAGTACGCCTTCACGGTCCGGTCCATCCTGTGCCACCTTCACACACCAGTCCTCCGGTGGCAGCTCCCCGCACCAGGCTTCCTGTGCGTGTCCTCGGTCCAGTACCACCAGTTCCAGCACCACGCACCAGGCCTTCAGTGCGCCTCGCCTGTTCAGCGCAGCCAGATCCTTTCTCCTCTCCAGTGCTGTCGGAGTCTCCAGCCTGTTTAGCGCCGCCGGAGCCTCCCGCCTGTTCAGCGCAGCCAGAGATTTTCTCCTCTCCTGCGCTGCCGGAGTCTCCCGCCTGTTCAGCGCAGCCAGAGCCTTCCTCCTCTACAGCGCTGCTGGAGTCTCCCGCCTGTTAACGCAGCCAGAGCCTTCCTCCTCTCCTGCGCTGCCGGAGTCTCCCGCATGTTCAGCGCTGCCAGAGCCTTCCACCTCTACAGCGCTGCTGGAGTCTCCTGCCTGTTCAGCGCAGCCAGAGCTGCCAGCCTGCATGGAGCAGCCTGAGCTGCCAGCCTGCATGGAGCAGCAAGAGCTGCCAGTCTACATGGAGCAGCCTGAGCTGCCAGCCTGCATGGAGCAGCCAGAGCTGCCAGCCTGCATGGAGCAGCCAGAGCTGCCAGTCTGCATGGAGCAGCCAGAGCTGCCAGTCTGCATGGAGCAGCCAGAGCTGCCAGTCTGCATGGAGCAGCCAGAACTGCCAGTCTGCATGGAGCAGCCAGAGCTGCCAGTCTGCATGGAGCAGCCAGAGCTGCCAGTCTGCATGGAGCAGCCAGAGCTGCCAGTCTGCATGGAGCAGCCAGAGCTGTCAGTCTGCATGGATCTTCCAGATCCGCCAGTCAGCCAGGATTCGCCAGTCAGCCAGGATCTGCCAGAACCACCAGCTAGCCAGGATCTGCCAGAGCCTACTACCTGCCTGAGCTTTCTCTCAGTACTGGGCTTCCTCTCAGTACTGGGCTTCCTCTCAGTACTGGGCTTCCCCTCAGTGCTGAGCTTCCCCTCAGTGCTGAGCTTCCCCTCAGTCCCGAGCTTCCCCTCAGTCCCGAGCTTCCCCTCAGTCCCGAGCTTCCACCTCAGTCCCGAGCTTCCACCTCAGTCCCGAGCTTCCACCTCAGTCCCGAGCTTCCACCTCAGTCCAGTGGGGTCCTTGGTGAGGTTTATTAGGCCAAGGTCGGCGGCGAGGGTCGCCAATCAAAGGACGCGTTACAGGGGGACTAAGACTTTGTTGGAGTGGGGTCCACGTCCCGAGCCGGAGCCGCCACCGTGGACAGACGCCCACCCGGACCCTCCCCTATGGGTTTAGGTGTGCGGCCGGGAGTCCGCACCTTGGGGGGGGGTTTCTGTCACGCCTTGGTGTTAGTATTTTGTGTTTTCTTTATTTATTTGGTCAGGCCAGGGTGTGACATGGGTTTATTTTGTGGTGTGTTTTTGTATTGGGGTTTTAGTAGGTATTGGGATTGTGGTTGAGTAGGGTTGTCTAGCATAGTCTATGGCTGCCTGAGGCGGTTCTCAATCAGAGTCAGGTGATTCTCGTTGTCTCTGATTGGGAACCATATTTAGGTAGCCTGGGTTTCACTGTGTGTTTGTGGGTGATTGTTCCTGTCTCTGTGTTAGTTGTCACAAGATAGGCTGTATAGGTTTTCGCGTTACGTTCATTGTTTTGTATTTGTTTGTTTGTTCTTCTTCATTAAAGAACATGAGTAACCACCACGCTGCATTTTGGTCCGCTCTTCTTTCAACAGACGAACGCCGTTACAGGACTAGAGTAGAGTAGACTAGAGTAAAGTAGAGTAGACTAGAGTAAAGTAGAGTAAAGTAGAGTAGACTAGAGTAGACTTGATTAGAGTGGACTAGGGTAGAGTATAGACTATAGTAAAGTAGATTAGAGTAGAGGAGTGGACTAGACTAGATGAGAGTAGGTTATATTAGACTAGACTATAATAGACTAGATTAGAGTAGACTAGATTAGACTAGAATAGAGAAGAGTAGACTAGAGTAGAGGGCACTAGAGTAGAGTGGACTAGAGTAGAGTAGACTAGAGTAAAGTAGAGTAGATTAGACTAGAGTAGATTAGATTAGAGTAGACTAGATTAGAGTAGAGTAGAGTAGACTAGATTAGAATCGACTAGAGTGAACATGAGCAGAGTCGACTAGAGTAGACTAGAGTAAAGTAGAGTAGACTAGAGTAAAGTTGATTAGAGTGGAGTAGAGTGGAGTAGAGCAGACTTGAGTATACTAGAGTAGAGGGGACTAGAGTAGAGTCGAGTAGAGTCGACTAGAGTAGACTAGAGTAAAGTAGAGTAGATCAGAGTAAAGTAGAGTAGGTTAGAGTAGAGTAGAGTGGACTAGATTTGACTAGAGTAGAGTAGAGTGTAGTAGACTAGACTAGATTAGAGCAGGGTATACTAGACTCGACTAGAGCAGAGTATGCCCAGATTAGAGTAGAGTGGACTAGAGTAGAGTGGACTAGAGTAGAGTGGACTAGAGTAGAGTAGAGTAGAGTAGAGTAGAGTAGAGTAGAGTAGAGTAGAGTAGAGTGGACTAGAGTAGGTTAGATTAGAGTAGATTAGACTAGAGTATACTAGAGTAGACTAGATTAGAGTAGACTAGAGTAGAGTAGAGTAGACTAGAGTAGAGTAGACTAGACTAGACTAGACTAGACTAGACTAGAGTAGAGTAGAGTAGAGTGGACTAGGGTATAGTAATGAAAGTAGACTAAGTAGAGTAGACTAGACTATATTAGTGTATACTAGACTGGAGTAGACTACAGTAGACTAAACTAGAGTGGACTAGAGTAAAGTAGATTAGACTAGAGTGGACTAGAGTATAGTAGACTAGGCTACAGTAGAGTAGACTAGACTAGACTAGAGTAGAGTATACTAGACTAGATTAGTGTAGACTAGAGCAGACTAGAGTAGACTAGACGTGAGTAGAGTGGACTAGAGTAAAGTAGATTAGACTACAGAAGAGTGGACTAGAGTAGAGTCGACTAGAATAGAGTCGATTAGAGTATACTAGAGTAAAGTAGAGTAGACCAGAGTAAAGTAGAGTAGACTAGAGTAGAGTAGAGTGGACTAGGGTAGAGTAATGAAAGTATACTAGATTAGATAACAGTAAAGTAGAGTAGACTAGACTAGATTAGAGTATACTAGACTAGAGTAGACTAGAGTCAACTAAACTAGAGTGGACTAGAGTAAAGTAGATTAGACTAGAGTGGACTAGAGTATAGTAGACTAGGCTACAGTAGAGTAGACTAGACTAGAGTAGAGTATACTAGACTAGATTAGTGTAGACTAGCGCAGACTAGACGTGAGTAGAGTGGACTAGAGTAAAGTAGATTAGACTACAGAAGAGTGGACTAGAGTAGAGTCGACTAGAATAGAGTCGATTAGAGTATACTAGAGTAAAGTAGAGTAGACCAGAGTAAAGTAGAGTAGACTAGAGTAGACTAGATTAGAGTGGACTAGAGTATAGACTATAGTTAAGTAGAATAGAGTAGAGGAATGGAGTAGACTATATTAGACTAGGCTAGAGTAGATTAGACTAGATTAGACTAGACTAGATTAGAGTAGAATAGAGTAGACTGCACTAGAGTGGAGTGGACTAGAGTAGAGTAGGTTGGAGTAAAGTAGATTAGACTAGAGTAGAGTGGACTAGATTATAGTAGAGTAGACTAGAGTAGACTAGAGTATACTAGACTAGAGTAGACTAGAGTCAACTAAACTAGAGTGGACTAGAGTAAAGTAGATTAGACTAGAGTGGACTAGAGTATAGTAGACTAGGCTACAGTAGAGTAGACTAGACTAGAGTAGAGTATACTAGACTAGATTAGTGTAGACTAGCGCAGACTAGACGTGAGTAGAGTGGACTAGAGTAAAGTAGATTAGACTACAGAAGAGTGGACTAGAGTAGAGTCGACTAGAATAGAGTCGATTAGAGTATACTAGAGTAAAGTAGAGTAGACCAGAGTAAAGTAGAGTAGACTAGAGTAGACTAGATTAGAGTGGACTAGAGTATAGACTATAGTTAAGTAGAATAGAGTAGAGGAATGGAGTAGACTATATTAGACTAGGCTAGAGTAGATTAGACTAGATTAGACTAGACTAGATTAGAGTAGAATAGAGTAGACTGCACTAGAGTGGAGTGGACTAGAGTAGAGTAGGTTGGAGTAAAGTAGATTAGACTAGAGTAGAGTGGACTAGATTATAGTAGAGTAGACTAGAGTAGACTAGATTAGAGTAGACTAGAGTATACTAGACTAGAGTAGAGATGACTAGAATATACTAGAGTAGAGTAGAATAGAGTAGACTAGACTTGTCTAGAGTAGAGTAGACTAGATTAGAATAAAGTATAGTAGAATCGACTAGACTAGACTAGACTAGAGTAGACTAGACTAGACTAGTGTCGACTAGAGTAGACTAGCGTAAAGTAGAGTAAATTCCCAAAATGGGAAATTGATACAAAATGTCCACTTGTGAGAAGGTGGGAATGGTCCGTGGACATTTAAGGGACGAGTATGACGAGTGTGTTTCATTTGGTGACCTCGGAGAGGACAGGAAACACACATAACTATATATCTGAATGTGTACATTTCTCATTTATGTGGTTTGCAACTAAATATAAAGTATACTAGACTAGAGTAGACTAGAGTAGACTAGATTAGTGTAGACTAGAGCAGACTCGAGTAGAGTGGACTAGAGTAGAGTGGAGTAGAGTAGACTAGATTAGAGTAGAGTAGACAAGAGTAGAGTATACTAGAGTAGAGTAGAGTGGACTAGAGTAGAGTGGACTCGAGTAGACTAGACTAAAGTAGACTAGAGTATACTAGACTAGATTAGAGTAGACTAAACTATAATAGAGTAGAGTATACTAGAATACTAGATTAGAGTAAAGTAGAGTACACTAGAGTAGACTAGAGTAGAGTAAAGTAGACTAGATTAGACTAGAGTAAACAAAACTAGAGTAGAGTGAACTAGAGTAAAGTAGATTAGACTAGACTAGAGTAGAGTGGACTAGAGTGGAGTAGAGTAGAGTGGACTAGAGTAGACTAGAGTAGACTAGATTAGAATCGACTAGAGTAGAGTCGACTAGAATAAAGTTGATTAGAGTATACTAGAGTAAAGTAGAGTAGACCAGAGTAAAGTAGAGTAGAGTATACTAGATTAGAGTGGACTAGTGTATAGGCTATAGTAAAGTAGAATAGAGTAGAGGAATGGAGTAGACTAGATTAGAGTAGACTAGATTAGACTAGGCTAGAGTAGATTAGAGTAGACTAGATTAGACTAGACTAGACTAGATTAGAGTAGAGTAGACTAGAGTAGAGTGCACTAAAGTGGAGTGGACTAGAGTAGAGTAGGCTAGAATAAAGTAGATTAGACTAGAGTAGAGTAGAGTAGACTAGATTAGAGTAGAGTAGACTAGACTAGAGTAGACTAGATTAGAGTAGACTAGAGTATACTAGACTAGAGTAGAGATGACTAGAATAGACTAGACTAGAGTCGACTAGAGTCGACTAGAGTTAACTAGAGTAGACTAGAGTAAAGTAGAGTAGACTAGCATAAAGTAGAGTAGAGTAAAGTAGAGTAAATTCCCAAAATGGGAATTTGATACAAAATGTCCACTTGTGAGAAGGTGGGAATGGTCTGTGGACACTTAAGGGACGGGTATGATGAGTGTGTTTCATTTGGTGACCTCAGAGAGGACAGGAAACACACATAACTATATCTCTGAATGTGTACATTTCTCATTTATGTGGTTTGCAGCTAAATATTGTATAAAATGAAAGTTTTAGATGTAAGGTATGGTATTTGATGGGTAGCTTTAGATGAGTAAAGATTAAATTAGTTTAACTAATTAGTTTAACTAAGTCATTGGCCCGCTCCCGTGAGCACAGACATGATCTGGGATCAGAGAACTGCCTTTTCTATTGTTAAGAATAAAACCCCCTCCAGAGGAAATCCTCTTCAGACCACACGTACCTCGATGGACACCGAGGGGGCACAGGTTTAAGTTTAGACTAAGCAAACCCACAGCGTGAGCTGTGATTGCAAATAGTTATTGAATTCCTAAACATACCACGTAGAGCATTGGCTACACGACTGGAAATGGTTACATTCTGAGACTATCAATCCCTACAGAATAAGAGCAAACCTTAGATACGAATTACTAGTCTGCAGAAAGAGGTAGGGTATTGCATCGGTAGCTAGGTATGGTATTGCAGGTGTAGCTAGGTAGGGTATTGCATTGGAAGCTAGATATGATATTGCAGGGGTAGCTAGATATGGTATTGCAGGGGTAGCTAGGTATGGCATTGCAGGGGTAGCTAGGTTTGGTATTGCAGGGGTAGCTAGGTATGGTATTGCAGGGGTAGCTAGATATGGTATTGCAGGGTTTGCTTGGTATGGTATTGCAGGGGTAGCTAGATATGGTGCTGCAGGGATAGCTAGGTATGGTATTCAAGGTGTAGCTAGGTGTGGAATTGCAGGGCCAGGTAGGTATGGTATTGAAGCGGTAGCTAGGTAGGGTATTGAAGCGGTAGCTAGGTATGGTATTGCAGGGGTAGATAGGTGTGGTATTGCAGGGGTAGCTAGGGAGGGTATTGAAGCGGTAGCTAGGTATGGTATTGCAGGGGTAGCTAGGTAGGGTATTGCAGGGGTAGCTAGGGATGGTTTTGCAGGGGTAGCTAGGAATGGTATTGCAGGGGTAGCTAGGTATGGTATTGCAGGGGTAGCTAGGGATGGTTTTGCAGGGGTAGCTAGGAATGGTTTTGCAGGGGTAGCTAGGTATGGTATTGCAGGGGTAGCTAGGTATGCTATTGCAGGGGTAGCTAGGTGTGGAATTGCAGGGGCACAGCTAGGTATGGTATTGCAGGGGTAGCTAGGTATGGTATTGCAGGGGTAGCTAGGTATGGTATTGCAGGGGTAGCTAGGTATGGTATTGCATTGGTAGCTAGGTATGGTATTGCAAGGGTAGCTAGGTATGGTTTTGCAGGGGTAGCTAGGTATGGTATTACAGGTGTAGCTAGGTATTATATTGCATTGGTAGCTAGGAATGGTATTGCAGGGGTAGCTAGGTATGGTATTGCAGTTGTAGCTAGGTATGGTATTGCAGGGCTAGCAAGTTACGGTATTTCAGTGGTAGCTAGGTATGGAATAGCAGGGGTAGCTCTCTATGGTATTGCATTGGTAGCTAGGTATGGTATTGCAGATGTAGCTAGGTATGGTATTGCGTTGGTAGCTAGGTATGGTATTTCATTGGTAGCTAGGTAGGTATTGCAGGGGTAGCTAGGTTGGGTATTGCATTGGTAGCTAGGTTTGGTATTGCAGGGATTAGCTAGGTATGGTATTGCAGGGGTAGCTAGGTATGGTATTGCAGGGGTAGCTAGGTATGGAATAGCAGGGGTAGCTCTCTATGGTATTGCATTGGTAGCTAGGTATGGTATTGCAGATGTAGCTAGGTATGGTATTGCATTGGTAGCTAGGTATGGTATTGCAGGGTTAGCTAGGTATGGTATTGCAGGGGTAGCTAGGTAGGTTATTGCAGGGGTAGCTAGGTATGGTATTGTATGGGTAGCTAGGTATGGTATTGCAGGGGTAGCTAGGTATGGTATTGCAGGGGTAGCTAGGTATGGTATTGCAGGGGTAGCTAGGTAGGGCATTGCAGGGGTAGCAAGGTATGGTATTGCAGGGGTAGCTAGGTATGGTATTGCAGGGGTAGCTAGGTATGGTATTGCAGGGGTAGCTAGGTATGGTATTGCAGGGGTAGCTAGGTATGGTATTGCAGGGGTAGCTAGGTATGGTATTGCAGGGGTGGCTAGGTATGGTATTGCAGGTGTAGCTAGGTATGGTATTGCAGGGGTAGCTAGGTATGGTAATGCAGGGGTAGCTAGGTATGGTATTGCAGGGGTAGCTAGGTATGGTATTGCAGGGGTAGCTAGGTATGGTATTGCAGGGGTAGCTAGGTATGGTATTGCAGGGATAGCGACTTGCATCATCATCTAAAATCTAGTCTGGATGCAAAAGGGCTTTGAGTTCATCTTGTGACTTTGGCTGGGATTCAAACCTATATATCTTATTGACCATATGTCCATTTAGATGGAGTGGACTGGGTTTCTGCTGGATTGTGTGTGTGTGTGTGTTTGCAGGAGGATTCCTCAGTATTAAGATGCAAGCTGCACTGCAGTCTCTGACATTTCCCCATTGCATTGATAACTGCAAATGTCAGACACACATCCACTACGCACTGACCTAAAACAGGATTTCTCTCTCTCTCTCTCACTCACTCACTCACTCACTCACTCACTCACTCACTCACTCACTCATTCATTCATTCATTCATTCATTATTGTTGCGACATGGATTTGACATCCAGGTCTGTTATGGCACGATGCCATGTCACGTTCCAGACATAGCCCGCTCCACACACACACACACAAACACTTCCTGTGTTGTTGCGTTGAGAGGACTTGGACAGTGGTCCTGTTATCTGGCTCTGTCCCTCAGGACAGGTCAGCAAACATAGGGCTCATGGGGCAAGATGGCAGAGAAAGATGGGGGATGGGTGGGGGGAGAGAGAGACAGAAAGGCGTTTGAACCCAGCTCATCCTCCCACCACCATCCGCCAAAAGACTGTGATAGCCCGCCGAGATATTAACATAAGTCTTCAGAGGTCTCAGGCAAGATTTCTCATGATGGAAGTGCAGTTCACTGAACTACCTCCACTCCATTTGCTGGATGTCACAGCTAGGGCTTCCTCTTAGAGAGTCCCAGGGATAATCTATGTATAACTGCATGCCAAATGGCACCCTATTCACTTCATACTGCACTACTTTTGACTAGGACCGAATGGCCCTATGGGTCCTGGTCAAACTAATGCACTACATAGGAAATAGGGTGCCATTTGGGATGCAGACTATGTCTCAGGAGTACTGTATGTCAGAGTCCTATAGGAAGAGATACTGTGTAGAAGGAGAAACGCACTGCTTGTTTTATAGCGTCTGATGACAGAAACTGTTCACAGAGGGCAGAGATGGTTTAAATGACCTCATTATAATAACAAGATTTGGTTGTAATCTGGTTGTAAATGGACTTAATTGCAACCAGTTTGGACTTTTATTTCATCCTCTGGGTGGCTACCTCAAGTTAATTGATTTGTGTTTGTGTTGTTTTGTCTTCCTTTCCCTTCATGATTGAATTTATCAGTCTAGTCATGGCTTCTGGAAGGAGAGTGTTGTTGTGTTTATCAGTCTAGTCATGGCTTCTGGAAGGAGAGTGTTGTTGTGTTTATCAGTCTAGTTATGGCTTCTGGAAGGAGAGTGTTGTTGTGTTTATCAGTCTAGTCATGGCTTCTGGAAGGAGATGGTAGTGTTGTTGTGTTTATCAGTCTAGTCATGGCTTCTGGAAGGAGAGGTTAGTGTTGTTGTGTTTATCAGTCTAGTCATGGCTTCTGGAAGGAGAGTGTTGTTGTGTTTATCAGTCTAGTCATGGCTTCTGGAAGGATGTTGTTGTGTTTAGGTTAGTGTTGTTGTGTTTATCAGTCTAGTCATGGCTTCTGGAAGGAGAGTGTTGTTGTGTTTATCAGTCTAGTCATGGCTTCTGGAAGGAAGGAGAGTCATGGCTTGTTGTGTTTATCAGTCTTGTCATGGCTTCTGGAAGGAGAGGTTAGTGTTGTTGTGTTTATCAGTCTAGTCATGGCTTCTGGAAGGAGAGTGTTGTTGTGTTTATCAGTCTAGTCATGGCTTCTGGAAGGAGAGATTAGTGTTGTTGTGTTTATCAGTCTAGTCATGGCTTCTGGAAGGAGAGGTTAGTGTTGTTGTGTTTATCAGTCTAGTCATGGCTTCTGGAAGGAGAGTGTTGTTGTGTTTATCAGTCTAGTCATGGCTTCTGGAAGGAGAGGTTAGTGTTGTTGTGTTTATCAGTCTAGTCATGGCTTCTGGAAGGAGAGTGTTGTTGTGTTTATCAGTCTAGTCATGGCTTCTGGAAGGAGAGGTTAGTGTTGTTGTGTTTATCAGTCTAGTCATGGCTTCTGGAAGGAGAGGTTCTTTTGTTGTGTTTATCAGTCTAGTCATGGCTTCTGGAAGGAGAGGTTAGTGTTGTTGTGTTTATCAGTCTAGTCATGGCTTCTGGAAGGAGAGGTTAGTGTTGTTGTGTTTATCAGTCTAGTCATGGCTTCTGGAAGGAGAGTGTTGTTGTGTTTATCAGTCTAGTCATGGCTTCTGGAAGGAGAGGTTAGTGTTGTTGTGTTTATCAGTCTAGTCATGGCTTCTGGAAGGAGAGGTTAGTGTTGTTGTGTTTATCAGTCTAGTCATGGCTTCTGGAAGGAGAGGTTAGTGTTGTTGTGTTTATCAGTCTAGTCATGGCTTCTGGAAGGAGATTGTTGTTGTGTTTATCAGTCTAGTCATGTTCTGTGTTTATCAGTCTAGTCATGGCTTCTGGAAGGAGAGGTTAGTGTTGTTGTGTTTATCAGTCTAGTCATGGCTTCTGGAAGGAGAGGTTAGTGTTGTTTTGTTTATCAGTCTTGTCATGGCTTCTGGAAGGAGAGGTTAGTGTTGTTGTGTTTATCAGTCTAGTCATGGCTTCTGGAAGGAGAGTGTTGTTGTGTTTAGGTCATGTTGTTGTGTTTATCAGTCTAGTCATGGCTTCTGGAAGGAGAGTGTTGTTGTGTTTATCAGTCTTGTCATGGCTTCTGGAAGGAGAGGTTAGTGTTGTTGTGTTTATCAGTCTAGTCATGGCTTCTGGAAGGAGAGTGTTGTTGTGTTTATCAGTCTAGTCATGGCTTCTGGAAGGAGAGTGTTGTTAGTGTTTATCAGTCTGTCATGTTCTGGAAGGAGAGGTTAGTCTTGTGTTTATCAGTCTAGTCATGGCTTCTGGAAGGAGAGGTTAGTGTTGTTGTGTTTATCAGTCTAGTCATGGCTTCTGGAAGGAGAGTTAGTGTTGTTGTGTTTATCAGTCTAGTCATGGCTTCTGGAAGGAGAGTGTTGTTGTGTTTATCAGTCCAGTCATGGCTTCTGGAAGGAGAGATTAGTGTTGTTGTGTTTATCAGTCTAGTCATGGCTTCTGGAAGGAGAGGTTAGTGTTGTTGTGTTTATCAGTCTAGTCATGGCTTCTGGAAGGAGAGGTTAGTGTTGTTGTGTTAATCAGTCTAGTCATGGCTTCTGGAAGGAGAGGTTAGTGTTGATTGATTTATCAGTCTATTCATGGCTTCTGGAAGGAGAGGTTAGGGTTGATTGATTTATCAGTCTAGTCATGGCTTCTGGAAGGAGAGTGTTGTTGTGTTTATCAGTCTTGTCATGGCTTCTGGAAGGAGAGGTTAGTGTTGTTGTGTTCATCAGTCTAGTCATGGCTTCTGGAAGGAGAGTGTTGTTGTGTTTATCAGTCTAGTCATGGCTTCTGGAAGGAGAGGTTAGTGTTGTTGTGTTTATCAGTCTTGTCATGGCTTCTGGAAGGAGAGGTTAGTGTTGTTTTGTTTATCAGTCTTGTCATGGCTTCTGGAAGGAGAGGTTAGTGTTGTTGTGTTCATCAGTCTAGTCATGGCTTCTGGAAGGAGAGTGTTGTTGTGTTTATCAGTCTAGTCATGGCTTCTGGAAGGAGAGGTTAGTGTTGTTGTGTTTATCAGTCCAGTCAGGGCTTCTGGAAGGAGATGTTAGTGCTGTTGTGTTTATCAGTCTTGTCATGGCTTCTGGAAGGAGAGGTTGGTGTTGTTGTGTTTATCAGTCTAGTCATGCCTTCTGGAAGGAGAGCTTAGTGTTGTTGTGTTTATCAGTCTAGTCATGGCTTCTGGAAGGAGAGGTTAGTGTTGTTTTGTTTATCAGTCTAGTCATGGCTTCTGGAAGGAGAGGTTAGTGTTGTTGTGTTTATCAGTGTAGTCATGGCTTCTGGAAGGAGAGTGTTGTTGTGTTTATCAGTCTAGTCATGGCTTCTGGAAGGAGAGGTTAGTGTTGTTTTGTTTATCAGTCTAGTCATGGCTTCTGGAAGGAGAGGTTAGTGTTGTTGTGTTTATCAGTCTAGTCATGGCTTCTGGAAGGAGAGGTTCTTGTAGTTGTGTTTATCAGTCTAATCATGGCTTCTGGAAGGAGAGGTTAGTGTTGTTGTGTTAATCAGTCTAGTCATGGCTTCTGGAAGGAGAGGTTAGTGTTGATTGATTTATCAGTCTATTCATGGCTTCTGGAAGGAGAGGTTAGGGTTGTTGTGTTTATCAGTCTAGTTATGGCTTCTGGAAGGAGAGTGTTGTTGTGTTTATCAGTCTAGTCATGGCTTCTGGAAGGAGAGGTTAGTGTTGTTGTGTTTATCAGTCTAGTCATGGCTTCTGAAAGGAGAGGTTAGTGTTGTTGTGTTTATCAGTCCAGTCATGGCTTCTGGAAGGAGAGGTTAGTGTTGTTGTGTTTATCAGTCTAGTCATGGCTTCTGGAAGGAGAGGTTAGTGTTGTGTTTTTCAGTCTTGTCATGGCTTCTGGAAGGAGAGGTTAGTGTTCTTGTGTTTATCAGTCTAGTCATGGCTTCTGGAAGGAGAGTGTTGTTGTGTTTATCAGTCTTGTAATGGCTTCTGGAAGGAGAGGTTAGTGTTGTTGTGTTCATCAGTCTAGTCATGGCTTCTGGAAGGAGATTGTTGTTGTGTTTATCAGTCTAGTCATGGCTTCTGGAAGGAGAGGTTAGTGTTGTTGTGTTTATCAGTGTAGTCATGGCTTCTGGAAGGAGAGTGTTGTTGTGTTTATTAGTCTTGTCATGGCTTCTGGAAGGAGAGGTTAGTGTTGTTGTGTTTATCAGTCCAGTCAGGGCTTCTGGAAGGAGATGTTAGTGTTGTTGTGTTTATCAGTCTAGTCATGGCTTCTGGAAGGAGAGGTTAGTGTTGTTGTGTTTATCAGTCTAGTCATGGCTTCTGGAAGGAGAGGTTAGTGTTGTTGTGTTTATCAGTCTAGTCATGGCTTCTGGAAGGAGAGGTTAGTGTTGTTGTGTTAATCAGTCTAGTCATGGCTTCTGGAAGGAGAGTGTTGTTGTGTTTATCAGTCTTGTCATGGCTTCTGGAAGGAGAGGTTAGTGTTGTTGTGTTTATCAGTCTAGTCATGGCTTCTGGAAGGAGAGGTTAGTGTTGTTTTGTTTATCAGTCTAGTCATGGCTTCTGGAAGGAGAGATTAGTGTTGTTGTGTTCATCAGTCTAGTCATGGCTTCTGGAAGGAGAGTGTTGTTGTGTTTATCAGTCTAGTCATGGCTTCTGGAAGGAGAGGTTAGTGTTGTTGTGTTCATCAGTCTAGTCATGGCTTCTGGAAGGAGAGTGTTGTTGTGTTTATCAGTCTAGTCATGGCTTCTGGAAGGAGAGGTTAGTGTTGTTGTGTTTATCAGTCTAGTCATGGCTTCTGGAAGGAGAGTGTTGTTGTGTTTATCAGTCTTGTCATGGCTTCTGGAAGGAGAGGTTAGTGTCATGTTCTGGAAGGAGAGTGTTGTTCATCAGTCTAGTCATGGCTTCTGGAAGGAGAGTGAGTGTTGTTGTGTTTATCAGTCTAGTCATGGCTTCTGGAAGGAGAGGTTAGTGTTGTTGTGTTTATCAGTCTAGTCATGGCTTCTGGAAGGAGAGGTTAGTGTTGTTGTGTTTATCAGTCTAGTCATGGCTTCTGGAAGGAGAGGTTAGTGTTGTTGTGTTCATCAGTCTAGTCATGGCTTCTGGAAGGAGAGTGTTGTTGTGTTTATCAGTCTAGTCATGGCTTCTGGAAGGAGAGGTTAGTGTTGTTGTGTTCATCAGTCTAGTCATGGCTTCTGGAAGGAGAGTGTTGTTGTGTTTATCAGTCTAGTCATGGCTTCTGGAAGGAGAGTGTTGTTGTGTTTATCAGTCTAGTCATGGCTTCTGGAAGGAGAGGTTAGTGTTGTTGTGTTTATCAGTCTAGTCATGGCTTCTGGAAGGAGAGTGTTGTTGTGTTTATCAGTCTTGTCATGGCTTCTGGAAGGAGAGGTTAGTGTTCTTGTGTTTATCAGTCTTGTCATGGCTTCTGGAAGGAGAGGTTAGTGTTGTTTTGTTTATCAGTCTTGTCATGGCTTCTGGAAGGAGAGGTTAGTGTTGTTGTGTACATCAGCCTAGTCATGGCTTCTGGAAGGAGAGTGTTGTTGTGTTTATCAGTCTTGTCATGGCTTCTGGAAGGAGAGGTTAGTGTTGTTGTGTTTATCAGTCTTGTCATGGCTTCTGGAAGGAGAGGTTAGTGTTGTTTTGTTTATCAGTCTTGTCATGGCTTCTGGAAGGAGAGGTTAGTGTTGTTGTGTTTATCAGTCTAGTCATGGCTTCTGGAAGGAGAGTGTTGTTTTGTTTATCAGTCTAGTCATGGCTTCTGGAAGGAGAGGTTAGTGTTGTTGTGTTCATCAGTCTAGTCATGGCTTCTGGAAGGAGAGTGTTGTTGTGTTTATCAGTCTAGTCATGGCTTCTGGAAGGAGAGTTAGTGTTTTGTGTTTCAGTCTAGTCATGGCTTCTGGAAGGAGAGTGTTGTTGTGTTTATCAGTCTAGTCATGGCTTCTGGAAGGAGAGGTTAGTGTTGTTGTGTTTATCAGTCTAGTCATGGCTTCTGGAAGGAGAGGTTAGTGTTGTTGTGTTTATCAGTCTTGTCATGGCTTCTGGAAGGAGAGGTTAGTGTTGTTGTGTTTATCAGTCTTGTCATGGCTTCTGGAAGGAGAGGTTAGTGTTGTTTTGTTTATCAGTCTAGTCATGGCTTCTGGAAGGAGAGATTAGTGTTGTTGTGTTTATCAGTGTAGTCATGGCTTCTGGAAGGAGAGTGTTGTTGTGTTTATCAGTCTAGTCATGGCTTCTGGAAGGAGAGTGTTGTTGTGTTTATCAGTCTTGTCATGGCTTCTGGAAGGAGAGGTTAGTGTTGTTGTGTTTATCAGTCTAGTCATGGCTTCTGGAAGGAGAGGTTAGTGTTGTTGTGTTTATCAGTCTAGTCATGGCTTCTGGAAGGAGAGGTTAGTGTTGTTGTGTTTATCAGTGTAGTCATGGCTTCTGGAAGGAGAGTGTTGTTTTGTTTATCAGTCTAGTCATGGCTTCTGGAAGGAGAGGTTAGTGTTGTTGTGTTTATCAGTCTAGTCATGGCTTCTGGAAGGAGAGTGTTGTTGTGTTTATCAGTCTAGTCATGGCTTCTGGAAGGAGAGGTTAGTGTTGTTGTGTTTATCAGTCTAGTCATGGCTTCTGGAAGGAGAGGTTAGTGTTGTGTTTTTCAGTCTAGTCATGGCTTCTGGAAGGAGAGTGTTGTTGTGTTTATCAGTCTTGTCATGGCTTCTGGAAGGAGAGTGTTGTTGTGTTTATCAGTCTAGTCATGGCTTCTGGAAGGAGAGGTTAGTGTTGTTGTGTTTATCAGTCTTGTCATGGCTTCTGGAAGGAGAGGTTAGTGTTGTTTTGTTTATCAGTCTAGTCATGGCTTCTGGAAGGAGAGGTTAGTGTTGTTGTGTTTATCAGTCTAGTCATGGCTTCTGGAAGGAGAGGTTAGTGTTGTGTTTCTCAGTGTAGTCATGGCTTCTGTGTTTTGTGTTTATCAGTCTTGTCATGGCTTCTGGAAGGAGAGGTTAGTGTTGTTGTGTTCATCAGTCTAGTCATGGCTTCTGGAAGGAGAGTGTTGTTGTGTTTATCAGTCTAGTCATGGCTTCTGGAAGGAGAGGTTAGTGTTGTTGTGTTTATCAGTCTAGTCATGGCTTCTGGAAGGAGAGGTTAGTGTTGTTGTGTTTATCAGTCTAGTCATGGCTTCTGGAAGGAGAGGTTAGTGTTGTTGTGTTTATCAGTCTAGTCATGGCTTCTGGAAGGAGAGGTTAGTGTTGTTGTGTTTATCAGTCTAGTCATGGCTTCTGGAAGGAGAGGTTAGTGTTGTTGTGTTTATCAGTCTAGTCATGGCTTCTGGAAGGAGAGGTTAGTGTTGTGTTTTTCAGTCTTGTCATGGCTTCTGGAAGGAGAGGTTAGTGTTCTTGTGTTTATCAGTCTAGTCATGGCTTCTGGAAGGAGAGTGTTGTTGTGTTTATCAGTGTCATGTTGTGTTTATCAGTCTTGTCATGGCTTCTGGAAGGAGAGGTTAGTGTTGTTGTGTTTATCAGTCTAGTCATGGCTTCTGGAAGGAGAGTGTTGTTGTGTTTATCAGTCTAGTCATGGCTTCTGGAAGGAGAGGTTAGTGTTGTTGTGTTTATCAGTCTAGTCATGGCTTCTGGAAGGAGAGGTTAGTGTTGTTGTGTTTATCAGTCTAGTCATGGCTTCTGGAAGGAGAGGTTAGTGTTGTTGTGTTTATCAGTCTAGTCATGGCTTCTGGAAGGAGAGGTTAGTGTTGTTGTGTTTATCAGTCTAGTCATGGCTTCTGGAAGGAGAGGTTAGTGTTGTTTTGTTTATCAGTCTAGTCATGGATTCTGGAAGGAGAGGTTAGTGTTGTTGTGTTTATCAGTGTAGTCATGGCTTCTGGAAGGAGAGTGTTGTTTTGTTTATCAGTCTAGTCATGGCTTCTGGAAGGAGAGGTTAGTGTTGTTGTGTTTATCAGTCTAGTCATGGCTTCTGGAAGGAGAGGTTAGTGTTGTTGTGTTCATCAGTCTAGTCATGGCTTCTGGAAGGAGAGTGTTGTTGTGTTTATCAGTCTAGTCATGGCTTCTGGAAGGAGAGGTTAGTGTTGTTGTGTTTATCAGTCTAGTCATGGCTTCTGGAAGGAGAGGTTAGTGTTGTGTTTTTCAGTCTAGTCATGGCTTCTGGAAGGAGAGTGTTGTTGTGTTTATCAGTCTAGTCATGGCTTCTGGAAGGAGAGGTTAGTGTTGTTGTGTTTATCAGTCTAGTCATGGCTCAGTCTAGTCATGGCTTCTGGAAGGAGAGGTTAGTGTTGTTGTGTTTATCAGTCTAGTCATGGCTTCTGGAAGGAGAGGTTAGTGTTGTTGTGTTTATCAGTCTTGTCATGGCTTCTGGAAGGAGAGGTTAGTGTTGTTTTGTTTATCAGTCTTGTCATGGCTTCTGGAAGGAGAGATCAGTTAGTGTTGTTGTGTTTATCAGTCTAGTCATGGCTTCTGGAAGGAGAGGTTAGTGTTGTTGTGTTTCAGTCAGTCTAGTCATGGCTTCTGGAAGGAGAGTTAGTTTGTTGTGTTTATCAGTCTAGTCATGGCTTCTGGAAGGAGAGTGTTGTTGTGTTTATCAGTCTTGTCATGGCTTCTGTTAGTTTGTTGTGTTTATCAGTCTAGTCATGGCTTCTGGAAGGAGAGGTCTAGTGTTGTTTTGTTTATCAGTCTTGTCATGGCTTCTGGAAGGAGAGGTTAGTGTTGTTGTGTTTATCAGTCTAGTCATGGCTTCTGGAAGGAGAGTGTTGTTTTGTTTATCAGTGTTGTTTTGTTTATCAGTCTAGTCATGGCTTCTGGAAGGAGAGGTTAGTGTTGTTGTGTTCATCAGTCTAGTCATGGCTTCTGGAAGGAGAGTGTTGTTGTGTTTATCAGTCTTTTCATGGCTTCTGGAAGGAGAGGTTAGTGTTGTTGTGTTTATCAGTCTAGTCATGGCTTCTGAAAGGAGAGGTTAGTGTTGATTGAAAGGAGAGGTGTTTATCAGTCTAGTCATGGCTTCTGGAAGGAGAGGTTAGTGTTGTTGTGTTTATCAGTCTAGTCATGGCTTCTGGAAGGAGAGGTTAGTGTTGTGTTTTTCAGTCTAGTCATGGCTTCTGGAAGGAGAGTGTTGTTGTGTTTATCAGTCTAGTCATGGCTTCTGGAAGGAGAGGTTAGTGTTGTTGTGTTTATCAGTCTAGTCATGGCTTCTGGAAGGAGAGGTTAGTGTTGTTTTGTTTATCAGTCTAGTCATGGCTTCTGGAAGGAGAGGTTAGTGTTGTTGTGTTAATCAGTCTAGTCATGGCTTCTGGAAGGAGAGTGTTGTTGTGTTTATCAGTCTTGTCATGGCTTCTGGAAGGAGAGGTTAGTGTTGTTGTGTTTATCAGTCTAGTCATGGCTTCTGGAAAGAGAGGTTAGTGTTGTGTTTCTCAGTGTAGTCATGGCTTCTGGAAGGAGAGTGTTGTTGTGTTTATCAGTCTTGTCATGGCTTCTGGAAGGAGAGGTTAGTGTTGTTGTGTTTATCAGTCTAGTCATGGCTTCTGGAAGGAGAGTTTAGTGTTGTTGTGTTTATCAGTCTAGTCATGGCTTCTGGAAGGAGAGGTTAGTGTTGTTGTGTTTATCAGTCTTGTCATGGCTTCTGGAAGGAGAGGTTAGTGTTGTTGTGTTTATCAGTCTTGTCATGGCTTCTGGAAGGAGAGGTTAGTGTTGTTGTGTTTATCAGTCTTGTCATGGCTTCTGGAAGGAGAGGTTAGTGTTGTTTTGTTTATCAGTCTTGTCATGGCTTCTGGAAGGAGAGGTTAGTGTTGTTGTGTTTATCAGTCTAGTCATGGCTTCTGGAAGGAGAGGTTAGTGTTGTTGTGTTTATCAGTCTAGTCATGGCTTCTGGAAGGAGAGTGTTGTTGTGTTTATCAGTCTTGTCATGGCTTCTGGAAGGAGAGGTTAGTGTTGTTGTGTTTATCAGTCTAGTCATGGCTTCTGGAAGGAGAGGTTAGTGTTGTTGTGTTTATCAGTCTTGTCATGGCTTCTGGAAGGAGAGGTTAGTGTTGTTGTGTTTATCAGTCTAGTCATGGCTTCTGTTTTTGTGTTTATCAGTCTTTTCATGGCTTCTGGAAGGAGAGGTTAGTGTTGTTGTGTTTATCAGTCTAGTCATGGCTTCTGGAAGGAGAGGTGTTAGTGTTGTTTTGTTTATCAGTCTTGTCATGGCTTCTGGAAGGAGAGGTTAGTGTTGTTGTGTTTATCAGTCTTGTCATGGCTTCTGGAAGGAGAGGTTAGTGTTGTTGTTGTGTTTATCAGTCTAGTCATGGCTTCTGGAAGGAGAGGTTAGTGTTGTTGTGTTTATCAGTCTAGTCATGGCTTCTGGAAGGAGAGGTTAGTGTTGTTGTGTTTATCAGTCTAGTCATGGCTTCTGGAAGGAGAGGTTAGTGTTGTTTTGTTTATCAGTCTTGTCATGGCTTCTGGAAGGAGAGGTTAGTGTTGTTGTGTTTATCAGTCTAGTCATGGCTTCTGGAAGGAGAGGTTAGTGTTGTTGTGTTTATCAGTCTAGTCATGGCTTCTGGAAGGAGAGGTTAGTGTTGTTGTGTTTATCAGTCTAGTCATGGCTTCTGGAAAGAGAGGTTAGTGTTGTGTTTCTCAGTGTAGTCATGGCTTCTGGAAGGAGAGTGTTGTTGTGTTTATCAGTCTAGTCATGGCTTCTGGAAGGAGAGGTTAGTGTTGTTGTGTTTATCAGTCTAGTCATGGCTTCTGGAAGGAGAGGTTAGTGTTGTGTTTATCAGTCTTGTCATGGCTTCTGGAAGGAGAGGTTAGTGTTGTTGTGTTTATCAGTCCAGTCAGGGCTTCTGGAAGGAGATGTTAGTGCTGTTGTGTTTATCAGTCTAGTCATGCCTTCTGGAAGGAGAGCTTAGTGTTGTTGTGTTTATCAGTCTAGTCATGGCTTCTGGAAGGAGAGGTTAGTGTTGTTGTGTTTATCAGTCTTGTCATGGCTTCTGGAAGGAGAGGTTAGTGTTGTTTTGTTTATCAGTCTAGTCATGGCTTCTGGAAGGAGAGGTTAGTGTTGTTGTGTTTATCAGTCTAGTCATGGCTTCTGGAAGGAGAGGTTAGTGTTGTTGTGTTTATCAGTCTAGTCATGGCTTCTGGAAGGAGAGTGTTGTTGTGTTTATCAGTCTTGTCATGGCTTCTGGAAGGAGAGGTTAGTGTTGTTGTGTTTATCAGTCTAGTCATGGCTTCTGGAAGGAGAGGTTAGTGTTGTTTTGTTTATCAGTCTTGTCATGGCTTCTGGAAGGAGAGGTTAGTGTTGTTGTGTTTATCAGTCTAGTCATGGCTTCTGGAAGGAGAGTGTTGTTTTGTTTATCAGTCTAGTCATGGCTTCTGGAAGGAGAGATTAGTGTTGTTGTGTTCATCAGTCTAGTCATGGCTTCTGGAAGGAGAGTGTTGTTGTGTTTATCAGTCTTTTCATGGCTTCTGGAAGGAGAGGTTAGTGTTGTTGTGTTTATCAGTCTAGTCAGGGCTTCTGGAAGGAGATGTTAGTGTTGTTTTGTTTATCAGTCTTGTCATGGCTTCTGGAAGGAGAGGTTAGTGTTGTTGTGTTTATCAGTCTAGTCATGGCTTCTGGAAGGAGAGGTTAGTGTTGTTGTGTTTATCAGTCTAGTCATGGCTTCTGGAAGGAGAGGTTAGTGTTGATTGATTTATCAGTCTAGTCATGGCTTCTGGAAGGAGAGGTTAGTGTTGTTGTGTTTATCAGTCTAGTCATGGCTTCTGGAAGGAGAGGTTAGTGTTGATTGATTCATCAGTCTAGTCATGGCTTCTGGAAGGAGAGGTTAGTGTTGTTGTGTTTATCAGTCTAGTCATGGCTTCTGGAAGGAGAGTGTTGTTGTGTTTATCAGTCTTGTCATGGCTTCTGGAAGGAGAGGTTAGTGTTGTTGTGTTTATCAGTGTAGTCATGGCTTCTGGAAGGAGAGTGTTAGTGTTGTGTTTATCAGTCTTGTCATGGCTTCTGGAAGGAGAGTGTTGTTGTGTTTATCAGTCCAGTCAGGGCTTCTGGAAGGAGATGTTAGTGCTGTTGTGTTTATCAGTCTTGTCATGGCTTCTGGAAGGAGAGGTTGGTGTTGTTGTGTTTATCAGTCTAGTCATGCCTTCTGGAAGGAGAGCTTAGTGTTGTTGTGTTTATCAGTCTAGTCATGGCTTCTGGAAGGAGAGGTTAGTGTTGTTGTGTTTATCAGTCTTGTCATGGCTTCTGGAAGGAGAGGTTAGTGTTGTTTTGTTTATCAGTCTAGTCATGGCTTCTGGAAGGAGAGGTTAGTGTTGTTGTGTTTATCAGTCTAGTCATGGCTTCTGGAAGGAGAGTGTTGTTGTGTTTATCAGTCTTGTCATGGCTTCTGGAAGGAGAGGTTAGTGTTGTTTTGTTTATCAGTCTAGTCATGGCTTCTGGAAGGAGAGGTTAGTGTTGTTGTGTTTATCAGTCTAGTCATGGCTTCTGGAAGGAGAGTGTTGTTGTGTTTATCAGTCTTTTCATGGCTTCTGGAAGGAGAGGTTAGTGTTGTTGTGTTTATCAGTCTAGTCAGGGCTTCTGGAAGGAGAGGTTAGTGTTGTTTTGTTTATCAGTCTTGTCATGGCTTCTGGAAGGAGAGGTTAGTGTTGTTGTGTACATCAGTCTTGTCATGGCTTCTGGAAGGAGAGGTTAGTGTTGTTGTGTTTATCAGTCTAGTCATGGCTTCTGGAAGGAGAGTGTTGTTGTGTTTATCAGTCTAGTCATGGCTTCTGGAAGGAGAGGTTAGTGTTGTTGTGTTTATCAGTCTAGTCATGGCTTCTGGAAGGAGAGGTTAGTGTTGTTGTGTTTATCAGTCTTGTCATGGCTTCTGGAAGGAGAGGTTAGTGTTGTTGTGTTTTCAGTCTAGTCTTGGCTTCTCTGGAAGGAGAGGTTAGTGTTGTTGTGTTTATCAGTCTTGTCATGGCTTCTGGAAGGAGAGGTTAGTGTTGTGTTTATCAGTCTAGTCATGGCTTCTGGAAGGAGAGGTTAGTGTTGTTGTGTTTATCAGTCTAGTCATGGCTTCTGGAAGGAGAGGTTAGTGTTGTTGTGTTTATCAGTCTAGTCATGGCTTCTGGAAAGAGAGGTTAGTGTTGTGTTTCTCAGTGTAGTCATGGCTTCTGGAAGGAGAGTGTTGTTGTGTTTATCAGTCTAGTCATGGCTTCTGGAAGGAGAGGTTAGTGTTGTTGTGTTTATCAGTCTAGTCATGGCTTCTGGAAAGAGAGGTTAGTGTTGTGTTTCTCAGTGTAGTCATGGCTTCTAGAAGGAGAGTGTTGTTGTGTTTATCAGTCCAGTCAGGGCTTCTGGAAGGAGATGTTAGTGCTGTTGTGTTTATCAGTCTAGTCATGGCTTCTGGAAGGAGAGGTTAGTGTTGTTGTGTTTATCAGTCTAGTCATGCCTTCTGGAAGGAGAGCTTAGTGTTGTTGTGTTTATCAGTCTTGTCATGGCTTCTGGAAGGAGAGGTTAGTGTTGTTTTGTTTATCGGTCTTGTCATGGCTTGGGGAAGGAGAGGTTAGTGTTGTTGTGTTTTTCAGTCTAGTCTTGGCTTCTCTGGAAGGAGAGGTTAGTGTTGTTGTGTTTATCAGTGTAGTCATGGCTTCTGGAAGGAGAGTGTTGTTGTGTTTATCAGTCTTGTCATGGCTTCTAGAAGGAGAGGTTAGTGTTGTTGTGTTTAACAGTCTAGTCATGGCTTCTGGAAGGAGAGGTTAGTGTTGTTTTGTTTATCAGTCTTGTCATGGCTTCTGGAAGGAGAGGTTAGTGTTGTTGTGTTTATCAGTCTAGTCATGGCTTCTGGAAGGAGATTGTTGTTGTGTTTATCAGTCTAGTCATGGCTTCTGGAAGGAGAGATTAGTGTTGTTGTGTTCATCAGTCTAGTCATGGCTTCTGGAAGGAGAGTGTTGTTGTGTTTATCAGTCTTTTCATGGCTTCTGGAAGGAGAGGTTAGTGTTGTTGTGTTTATCAGTCTAGTCAGGGCTTCTGGAAGGAGATGTTAGTGTTGTTTTGTTTATCAGTCTTGTCATGGCTTCTGGAAGGAGAGATTAGTGTTGTTGTGTTCATCAGTCTAGTCATGGCTTCTGGAAGGAGAGTGTTGTTGTGTTTATCAGTCTAGTCATAAAGCACTTCTGGAAGGAGAGGTTAGTGTTTTGTGTTTATCAGTATAGTCATGGCTTGTGGAAGGAGAGGTTAGTGTTGTTTTGTTTATCGGTCTTGTCATGGCTTGTGGAAGGAGAGGTTAGTGTTGTTGTGTTTATCAGTCTAGTCATGGCTTCTGGAAGGAGAGGTTAGTGTTGTTTTGTTTATCAGTCTTGTCATGGCTTGTGGAAGGAAGGTTAGTGTTGTTGTGTTTATCAGTCTATGTCATGCCTTCTGGAAGGAGAGGTTAGTGTTGTTGTATTGATGTTTGTTTTAGGTCAAATATGGTTCATAATGTTTGTTTATTTAACCTCTTTGTAATGATGAAGATCACTTTGTGATTAGTAATTTTTGTTTATTTAACCTCTATGTAACGATAAAGATCACTTTGTGATTGTTAATGTTTGTTTATTTAACCTCTATGTAACGATAAAGATCACTTTGTGATTAGTAATATTTGTTTATTTAACCTCTATGTAACGATGAAGATCACTTTGTGATTAGTAATGTTTGTTTATTTAACCTCTATGTAACGATGAAGATCACTTTGTGATTAGTAATATTTGTTTATTTAACCTCTATGTAACGATGAAGATCACTTTGTGATTAGTAATATTTGTTTATTTAACCTCTATGTAACGATAAAGATCACTTTGTGATTAGTAATGTTTGTTTATTTAACCTCTATGTAACGATAAAGATCACTTTGTGATTAGTAATATTTGTTTATTTAACCTCTATGTAACGATGAAGATCACTTTGTGATTAGTAATATTTGTTTATTTAACCTCTATGTAACGATAAAGATCACTTTGTGATTAGTAATGTTTGTTTATTTAACCTCTATGTAACGATAAAGATCACTTTGTGATTAGTAATGTTTGTTTATTTAACCTCTATGTAACGATAAAGATCACTTTGTGATTAGTAATGTTTGTTTATTTAACCTCTATGTAACGATAAAGATCACTTTGTGATTAGTAATGTTTGTTTATTTAACCTCTATGTAACGATAAAGATCACTTTGTGATTAGTAATATTTGTTTATTTAACCTCTATGTAACGATGAAGATCACTTTGTGATTAGTAATGTTTGTTTATTTAACCTCTATGTAACGATAAAGATCACTTTGTGATTAGTAATGTTTGTTTATTTAACCTCTATGTAACGATAAAGATCACTTTGTGATTAGTAATGTTTGTTTATTTAACCTCTATGTAACGATAAAGATCACTTTGTGATTAGTAATATTTGTTTATTTAACCTCTATGTAACGATGAAGATCACTTTGTGATTAGTAATGTTTGTTTATTTAACCTCTATGTAACGATAAAGATCACTTTGTGATTAGTAATGTTTGTTTATTTAACCTCTATGTAACGATAAAGATCACTTTGTGATTAGTAATGTTTGTTTATTTAACCTCTATGTAACGATAAAGATCACTTTGTGATTAGTAATATTTGTTTATTTAACCTCTATGTAACGATGAAGATCACTTTGTGATTAGTAATGTTTGTTTATTTAACCTCTATGTAACGATAAAGATCACTTTGTGATTAGTAATGTTTGTTTATTTAACCTCTATGTAACGATAAAGATCACTTTGTGATTAGTAATGTTTGTTTATTTAACCTCTATGTAACGATAAAGATCACTTTGTGATTAGTAATGTTTGTTTATTTAACCTCTATGTAACGATGAAGATCACTTTGTGATTAGTTAATGTTTGTTTATTTAACCTCTATGTAACGATGAAGATCACTTTGTGATTAGTAATGTTTGTTTATTTAACCTCTATGTAACGATAAAGATCACTTTGTGATTAGTAATGTTTGTTTATTTAACCTCTATGTAACGATAAAGATCACTTTGTGATTAGTAATGTTTGTTTATTTAACCTCTATGTAACGATGAAAGATCACTTTGTGATTAGTAATGTTTGTTTATTTAACCTCTATGTAACGATAAAGATCACTTTGTGATTAGTAATGTTTGTTTATTTAACCTCTATGTAACGATAAAGATCACTTTGTGATTAGTAATGTTTGTTTATTTAACCTCTATGTAACGATAAAGATCACTTTGTGATTAGTAATATTTGTTTATTTAACCTCTATGTAACGATAAAGATCACTTTGTGATTAGTAATGTTTGTTTATTTAACCTCTATGTAACGATAAAGATCACTTTGTGATTGTTAATGTTTGTTTATTTAACCTCTATGTAACGATAAAGATCACTTTGTGATTAGTAATGTTTGTTTATTTAACCTCTATGTAACGATAAAGATCACTTTGTGATTAGTAATGTTTGTTTATTTAACCTCTATGTAACGATGAAGATCACTTTGTGATTAGTAATATTTGTTTATTTAACCTCTATGTAACGATAAAGATCACTTTGTGATTAGTAATGTTTGTTTATTTAACCTCTATGTAACGATAAAGATCACTTTGTGATTAGTAATGTTTGTTTATTTAACCTCTATGTAACGATAAAGATCACTTTGTGATTAGTAATGTTTGTTTATTTAACCTCTATGTAACGATGAAGATCACTTTGTGATTAGTAATGTTTGTTTATTTAACCTCTATGTAACGATGAAGATCACTTTGTGATTAGTAATATTTGTTTATTTAACCTCTATGTAACGATGAAGATCACTTTGTGATTAGTAATATTTGTTTATTTAACCTCTATGTAACGATAAAGATCACTTTGTGATTAGTAATATTTGTTTATTTAACCTCTATGTAACGATGAAGATCACTTTGCGATTAATAATCTAACACGTTGATCTTCTGTCTTGTGTCTCCAGTGAGTTTACTGACTCAAACCTAATTTAAATATATCTGTTTGCTGCTGCCAAACCTATACGCATGTTACACAATAATGTGCCAATGCTTAACTCTCTTCAGAGCATGTCTCTAACTAATGGAAAATAACATTGAGTTGGCTGTGTTGTTGATGTCACATTTTTGAGGTTTTGGCACTGTTCTATTTTATTCCTGATCTGACCAGTAGATGGTGAGCAGTAGCCATGTACAGAGCCACCACCCTTCTCCCTTTTCCCCCTCTCCCATTCACTCCCTCTCTCAGAGAGAGAGAGAGGGGGGGATGGAGAGAGAGAGAGATATATGGGGGGTGGATGGGGATGGAGAGAGAAAGAAAGAGAGAGAGATATGAGGGGTGGATGGAGAGAGAACAAGAGAGAGAGAGATAGAGATATGGGGGGTGGATGGAGAGAGAACAAGAGAGAGAGAGATATGGGGGTGGATGGAGAGAGAACAAGAGAGAGAAAAGGGGGGTGGATGGAGAGAGAAAGAGAGTTAGAGAGATATTGGGGGTGGATGGAGAGAGAGATATATGGGGGGTGGATGGAGAGAGAGAGAGAAATATGGGGGGGTGGATGGAGAGTGAGAGAGAGAGAGAGATGAGGGGTGGATGGAGAGAAAGAGAGAGAGATATGGGGGTGGATGGAGAGAGAGAGAGAGAGATATGGGGGTGGATGGAGAGAGAGAGAGAGATATGGGGGTGGATGGAGAGAGAAAGAGAGAGAGATATGGGGGTGTGGATGGAGAGAGAAAGGAGAGAGATATGGGGGTGGATGGAGAAAGTGAGAGAGAGAGAGAGAGAGATATGGGGGGGTGGATGGAGAGAGAAAGAGAGAGAGAGAGATATGGGGGTGGATGGAGAGAGAGAGAGATATGGGGGGTGGATGGAGAAAGTGAGAGAGAGTGAGATATGGGGGGGGGTGGATGGAGAGAGAGAGAGAGAGAGAGACTGACTGACTGTAGTAATGCTAGTGTTAGTGGGTGTGATTATAGTGATGGTAAGTGGGTGGGGCTGAGGTATTGTGGCTCTCTGTGCAGCCTATGGAGTGTGTCACACCCTTTTATACTGAGCTCTGATTCACAAGGATTTACCAGGGTTGAATCAGAGACGTGCTTCCAAGGCGTTGCCCCTGTGAATACTATAGCAGAGCTAGTCTGATTTTATGTAAACATTTATTACTGAACAGCAATTACATTTGAAAGTAAACCACCATGTGTTTTGCAAATGGTTCGTCACAAATGTCTGTATTTTAAAATCCAATATCATAATGTCCAATAATGTATTAATCTGCCAATGAGTAGAATTTCTAAACTGCATCTCATGATCTTAATCATGTTTAACACATCATAATAATTCATAATTTAATCATTTGCATTTCAAATTAGCGATCATGTATGATGAAATGTCCAGTGAGCGCCATAATTGGATGAGGTGTGCTTGTATGTATGTATGTCTGCTGACTGTGCTGTGTGTGTGTTCTCTGTGTGCTGTGTGTGTGTTCTCTGTGTGCTGTGTGTGTGTTCTCTGTGTGCTGTGTGTGTGTTCTCTGTGTGCTGTGTGCTGTGTGTGTGTTCTCTGTGTGCTGTGTGTGTGTTCTCTGTGTGCTGTGTGTGCGTGCTGTGTGTGTGTTCTCTGTGTGCTGTGTGTGTGTTCTCTGTGTGCTGTGTGTGTGTGCTGTGTGTGTTCTCTGTGTGCTGTGTGTGTGTGCTGTGTGTGTGCTGTGTGTGTGTGTTCTCTGTGTGCTGTGTGTGTGTTCTCTGTGTGCTGTGTGTGGGGGGGAGCAGAAAAGAAGAGGGGATGGGAGGAGAAGAGAGGATGGGAGGAGAGGATAGATGGAGAAGATGGGAGGAGAAGATGGGAGGAGAGGAGAGGATATATGGAGAAGATGGGAGGAGAGGATAGATGGAGAATATGGGAGGAGAGGATAGATGGAGAAGATGGGACGAGCAGATGAGAGGAGAGGATATATGGAGAAGATGGGAGGAGAGGATATATGGAGAAGATGGGAGGAGAGGATAGATGGAGAAGATGGGACGAGCAGATGAGAGGAGAGGATATATGTAGAAGATGGGAGGAGAGGATATATGGAGAAGATGGGAGGAGAGGATATATGGAGAAGATGGAAGGAAAGGATAGATGGAGAAGATGGGAGGAGAGGATATATGTAGAAGATGGGAGGAGAGGATATGTGGAGAAGATGGGAGGAGAGGATAGATGGAGAAGATGGGAGGGGAGGAGAGGAGAGGATAGATGGAGAAGATGGGAGGGGAGGAGAGGATAGATGGAGAAGATGGGAGGAGAGGATATGTGGAGAAGATGGGAGGAGAGGATAGATGGAGAAGATGGGAGGAGAGGATATATGGAGAAGATGGAAGGAAAGGATAGATGGAGAAGATAGGAGGAGGGATAGATGGAGAAGATGGGAGGAGAGGATATGTGGAGAAGATGGGAGGAGAGGATAGATGGAGAAGATGGGAGGGGAGGATAGATGGAGAAGATGGGAGGGGAGGATATGTGGAGAAGATGGGAGGAGAGGATAGATGGAGAAGATGGGAGGAGAGGATAGATGGAGAAAAGTATTTGCACACACTCGCTATCCAATTATGGTGCTCACTGAAAATGTAATCACACACACACACACAAAGCCTCTTCCCATCCCATCCTCGTTCCCTGCTCACCTCTCTCTCTCTCTCTCTCTCTCTCTCCTGTCGTCACATGTGAGCCGTGGCTATGAGCTCATTACTGTCAGCCAAGTGCAGTGAGCAGGGAGAGAGACACTGCTGCTCCCTCATCTCCTCTCTGGTCCATCTGAGGGGCTCTAACAGCCCAGCAGGAGATACCAAATCTGGGCAGGAGCCTTACCACCTCCCACTTTCTGTCTGCTGGATCCCCTGGGCCAGGCACTGCGTGCTTAGGGCGTGTGTGTTTGCACGTGTGCGTGAGAGAGGAGCCAAGTCGGTCACACAGACAGCAGAAAAACGAGCCGAGACAGCATCCATCTACCATCTACCACATCAGAACGAGAGGAGAGCGGGAGGAAGGAAGAATAGGCTGATTGCTGGTGCTGCAGACGGAGGCATGGAGGAGAGGTGTGTGTCAGCCATGTGTGTGTGGAGCTGAGGCGTCAGTCACGGGCTTCGGCGGATGGACAGTCGGAGGGAAGGAGGACTGGAATGTGGATGTTGCCTGCCTGTCAGAGGGAAACGATGCTGTGAGCTGGGGCTTAGCAGGCAGATCTCTGTGTCTCTGTGTCTCTTTCTCTCCTCCCCGCACACAGAGGAAAGAAACATTAGCTGCTAGCCTCATCTCTCCGCTGCTCTGCTCAGCCGACGCTCTATCTCTCTCTCCCTCTCCTCTCGCATCCCTTCATCTCTCTGCTCCAACCACAGTGTCCCTGGAAATGATCTCACACTGGATGTTGCAGTCAGACACTGCTCTGCTCGCTGAATAGCATCGACTTGCACTAGGAATTTACTAATCAGGTATTTATGCATTATGTATGTGTTTCTAGTGTGTGTGGGTGTGTGTGTATGTATATATGTATATACAATGGTATGTATGTGAATGTGCCTGTTTGAATTGAGAGTGTATCCTTCTTGTTGCTTCCTCCCCTCCCCCTCCCTCTCACGGCTCGCAGGCTCACATTCATGTGGACTTTTATGGTTCTATGATGGAATCATCAGCCGGTATTCTAGAATTGTACATATCTGTGGAGGATGCAGTCAGATGGCATGTTGATTTCATCAGGATTCTCAATCTAGTTATTCTTTTACACAAATACTGAGGCAAATATCTGTAGATAGCGCACATCTGTTTTTCCCTCTCTCCAGTTTGCAATTTCACACGCTATATTTTCAGCATCAATGAGAAGACATGTGAGCTGCTCTTGCTGTGTGTTTCACACTAGGAATATCAGATGAAATATTGTGTGTGTCAGGCTGGGCAAAAGGCATTCATTAAGAAAAATAGGCTGCTGAGAGAAAGAGATGGAGAAGAGAGAGCGAGGGAGAAGAGAGAGAGGGAGAAGAGAGAGAGGGAGAAGAGAGAGAGAGAGAGGAAGAGAGAGAGAGGGAGAAGAGAGAGAGAGGGAGAAGAGAGAGAGAGAGGGAGAAGAGAGAGAGGGAGAAGAGAGAGAGAGGAAGAGAGAGGGAGAAGAGAGCGAGAGGGAGAAGAAAGAGCGAGAGGGAGAAGAAAGAGAGAGAGGGAGAAGAAAGAGTGAGAGGGAGAAGAAAGAGAGAGGGAGAAGAGAGAGAGAGGGAGAAGAGAGAGAGAGAGGGAGAAGAGAGAGAGAGAGAGAGAGAGAGAAGAGAGAGGAAGAGAGAGGGAGAAGAGAGCGAGAGGGAGAAGAAAGAGCGAGAGGGAGAAGAAAGAGAGAGAGGGAGAAGAAAGAGCGAGAGGGAGAAGAAAGAGAGAGGGAGAAGAGAGAGAGGGGGAGAAGAGATAGAGAGAGAAGAGAGAGGAAGAGAGAGGGAGAAGAGAGCGAGAGGGAGAAGAAAGGGCGAGAGGGAGAAGAAAGAGAGAGAGGGAGAAGAGAGAGAGAGGGAGAAGAGAGAGAGGGAGAAGAAAGAGTGAGAGGGAGAAGAGAGAGAGAGGGAGAAGAGAGAGAGAGAGAGAGAGAGAGAGAAGAGAAGAGAGAGAGAGAGAGAAAGAGAGGAAGAGAGAGGGAGAAGAGAGAGAAAGAGAGAGAGAGAGAAGAAAGAGAGAGAGGGAGAAGAGAGAGAGAGGGAGAAGAGAGAGAAGAGAGAGAGAGGGAGAAGAAAGAAAGAGAGAAGAGAGAGAGAGAAGAGAGAGAGGAGAAGAGAGAAGAGAGAGAGAGAGAGAGAGAGAGAGGGAGAAGAGAGAGAGAGAGAGAGAGAGAGAGAGAGAGAAAGAGAGGAAGAGAGAGGAAGAGAGAGGGAGAAGAGAGAGAGAGAGAGAGAGAGAGAGAAGAGAGAGGAAGAGAGAGGGAGAAGAGAGCGAGAGGGAGAAGAAAGAGCGAGAGAGAGAAGAAAGAGAGAGAGGAAGAAGAGAGAGAGAGAGAGAGGGAGAAGAGAGAGAGAGTGAGTGAGAGGGAGAAGAGAGAGCTGGGACGGTCTGGTGGGTTGAGCGTTATGGCAACGTTTTGGTTGGATATCTCAACGTGGTTTGGTTATGTGAACGTTACATGAACATTATAGCAGTGTTTCTCAGTGCATTCTGTCTCGAGGTAATCCAGTGTAATCTAGGTTAGCAGCTGGTAGATAGTACAGCATATAAATGTAATTACTAGAGACAGTATAGACTACACTGTCAGAGACAGTATATAGGTTAGATTACTAGAGAAAATGTATAGGTTAGATTAGTAGATGTAGTATATAGGTTATATTACTATAGACATTATATAGGCTAGATTACTGGAGATTTCTAGGTTAGATTAGTAGAGACGATATATAGATTAGATTACCACAGCAGTATATAGGTTAGATTACTACAGACAGTATACAGGTTCGATTAGTAGAGACAGTATATAAATTAGATTTGTAGAGACAGTATACAAGTTAGGTTAACACAGACAGCATACAGGTTCGATTAGTAGAGACAGTATATAAATTAGATTAGTAGAGACAGTATACAGGTTAGATTACTACAGACAGTATACAGGTTAGATTAGTAGAGACTGTATATCAATTGGATTAGTAGACAGTATACAGGTTAGATTGTTAGAGACAGTATACAGGTTAGATTACTACAGACAGTATATAGGTTAGATTAGTAGTGACAGTATATAGGTTAGATTAGTAGAAACAGTATAGAGGTCAAATTAGTAGAGACAGTATATAGGTTAAACTTGTAGAGACAGAATTCTCTTCGATTATAATCACAGCCGTATATATCCCCCCCAAGCAGACACATCGATGGCTCTGAACGAACTTTATTTAACTCTCTGCAAACTGGAAACCATTTATCCGGAGGCTGCATTCATTGTAGCTGGGGATTTTAACAAGGTTAATCTGAAAACAAGACTCCCTAAATTTTATCAGCATATCGATTGCGCAACCAGGGGTGGAAAGACCTTGGATCATTGTTACTCTAACTTCCGCGACACATATAAGGCCCTGCCCCGCCCCCCTTTCGGAAAAGCTGACCACGACTCCATTTTGTTGATCCCTGCCTACAGACAGAAACTAAAACAAGAGGCTCCCACGCTGAGGTCTGTCCAACGCTGGTCCGACCAAGCTGACTCCACACTCCAAGACTGCTTCCATCACGTGGACTGGGAGATGTTTCGTATTGCGTCAGATAACAATATTGACGAATACGCTGATTCGGTGTGCGAGTTCATTAGAACGTGCGTTGAAGATGTCGTTCCCATAGCAACGATTAAAACATTCCCTAACCAGAAACCGTGGATTGATGGCAGCATTCGTGTGAAACTGAAAGCGCGAACCACTGCTTTTAATCAGGGCAAGGTGTCTGGTAACATGACCGAATACAAACAGTGCAGCTATTCCCTCCGCAAGGCTATCAAACAAGCTAAGCGTCAGTACAGAGACAAAGTAGAATCTCAATTCAACGGCTCAGACACAAGAGGTATGTGGCAGGGTCTACAGTCAATCACGGACTACAGGAAGAAATCCAGCCCAGTCACGGACCAGGATGTCTTGCTCCCAGGCAGACTAAATAACTTTTTTGCCCGCTTTGAGGACATACGGTCTCTCCTTCACTGCAGCCGAGGTGAGTAAGACATTTAAACGTGTTAACCCTCGCAAGGCTGCTGGCCCGGACGGCATCCCCAGCCGCGCCCTCAGAGCATGCGCAGACCAGCTGGCCGGTGTGTTTACGGACATATTCAATCAATCCCTATACCAGTCTGCTGTTCCCACATGCTTCAAGAGGGCCACCATTGTTCCTGTTCCCAAGAAAGCTAAGGTAACTGAGCTAAACGACTACCGCCCCGTAGCACTCACTTCCGTCATCATGAAGTGCTTTGAGAGACTAGTCAAGGACCATATCACCTCCACCCTACCTGACACCCTACCCACTCCAATTTGCTTACCGCCCAAATAGGTCCACAGACGAGCCACTGCCTGTTCACCCCGCTATCATCCAGAAGGCGAGGTCAGTACAGGTGCATCAAAGCTGGGAACGAGAGACTGAAAAACAGCTTCAATCTCAAGGCCATCAGACTGTTAAACAGCCACCACTAACATTGAGTGGCTGCTGCCAACCCACTGACACTGACTCAACTCCAGCCACTTTAATAATGGGAATTGATGGGAAATGATGTAAATATATCACTAGCCACTTTAAACAATGCTACCTTATATAATGTTACTTACCCTACATTATTCATCTCATATGCATACGTATATACTGTACTCTATATCATCGACTGTATCCTTATGTAATACATGTATCACTAGCCACTTTAACTATGCCACTTTGTTTACATACTCATCTCATATGTATATACTGTACTCGATACCATCTACTGTATCTTGCCTATGCTGCTCTGTACCATCACTCATTCATATACCCTTATGTACATATTCTTTATCCCCTTACACTGTGTATAAGACAGTAGTTTTGGAATTGTTAGTTAGATTACTTGTTGGTTATTACTGCATTGTCGGAACTAGAAGCACAAGCATTTCGCTACACTCGCATTAACATCTGCTAACCATGTGTATGTGACAAATAAAATTGGATTTGATTTGATTTGATATACAGTGGGGCAAAAACGTATTTAGTCAGCCACCAATTGTGCAAGTTCTCCCACTTAAAAAGATGAGAGAGACCTGTAATTTTCATCATGGGCACACTTCAACTATGACAGACAAAATTAGAAAAAAAATTCCAGAAAATCACATTGTATTGTAATTTATTGTATTGTAATTTATTTGCAAATTATGGTGGAAAATAAGTATTTGGTCAATAACAAAAGTTTATCTCAATACTTTGTTGGCAATGACAGAGGTCAAACCTCTTCACAAGGTTTTCACACACTGTTGCTGGTATTTTGGCCCATTCCTCCATGCAGATCTCCTCTAGAGCAGTGATGTTTTGGGGCTGTTGCTGGGCAACATGGACGTTCAACTCCCTCCAAAGATTTTCTATAGGGTTGAGATCTGGAGACTGGCTAGGCCACTCCAGGACCTTGAAATGCTTTTTACGAAGCCACTCCTTCGTTGCCCGGGCAGTGTATTTGGGATCATTGTCATGCTGAAAGACCCAGCCACGTTTCATCTTCAATGCCCTTGCTGATGGAAGGAGGTTTTCACTCAATATCTCACGATACATGGCCCCATTCATTCTTTCCTTTACACGGATCAGTCGTCCTGGTCCCTTTGCAGAAAAACCAAAGCATCATGTTTCCACCCCATGCTTCACAGTAGGTATGGTGTTCTTTGGATGCAACTCAGCATTCTTTATCCTCCAAACACAACGAGTTGAGTTTTTACAAAAAAGTTATATTTTGGTTTCGTCTTACCATATGACATTCTCCCAATCTTCTACTGGATCATCCAAATGCTCTCTAGCAAACTTCAGTCTGGCACTGCAGGATTTGAGTCCCTGGCGGCGTAGTGTGTTACTGATGGTAGGCTTTGTTACTTTGGTCCCAGCTCTCTGCAGGTCATTCACTAGGTCCCCCCGTGTGGTTCTGGGATTTTTGCTCACCATTCTTGTGATCATTTTGACCCCACGGGGTGAGATCTTGCGTGGAGCCCCAGATCGAAGGAGATTATCAGTGGTCTTGTATGTCTTCCATTTCCTAATAATTGCTCCCACAGTTGATTTCTTCAAACCAAGCTGCTTACCTATTGCAGATTCAGTCTTCCCAGCCTGGTGCAGGTCTATAATTTTGTTTCTGGTGTCCTTTGACAGCTCTTTGGTCTTGGCCATAGTGGAGTTTGGAGTGTGACTGTTTGAGGTTGTGGACAGGTGTCTTTTATACTGATAACAAGTTCAAACAGGTGCCATTAATACAGGTAACGAGTGGAGGACAGAGGAGCCTCTTAAAGAAGAAGTTACAGGTCTGTGAGAGCCAGAAATTTTGCTTGTTTGTAGGTGACCAAATACTTATTTTCCACCATAATTTGCAAATAAATTCATTAAAAATCCTACAATGTGATTTTCTGGATTTTTTTTCTCATTTTGTCTGTCATAGTTTGTAACGGCTTCCTTGTGGTGAAGTAGAGTCGGACCAAAATGCAGCGTTGTGATGATTCATGTTTGTTTAATGAAGGAAAAATTATACATGAATAAACTACAAAATAATGAAATGTGAAAACCTAAACAGTCCTATCTGGTGCAAACACAGAGACAGGAACAATCACCCACAAACACACAGTGAAACCCAGGCTACCTAAATATGGTTCCAATCAGAGACAATGACTAACACCTGCCTCTGATTGAGAACCATATCAGGCCAGACATAGAAATAGACAAACAAGACATCCAACATAGAATGCCCACTCAGGTCACACCCTGACCAACCACAACATAGAAACATAGAAAGTAAACTATGGTCAGGGTGTGACAGTACCCCCCCCAAGGTGCGGACTCCGGTTCAAAACCTGAACCTATCGGGGAGGGTCTGGGTGGGCATCTGTCCGCGGTGGCGGCTCTGGTGCTGGACGTGGCCCCCACTTCACCGTAGTCTTAGTCCCCCACCTTGTCCGCTTCCGTGACCTCCTAGCCACGGCAACCCTACTTAATAACACGGTACAGAGGGGCAGTTTGGGACAGAGGGGCAGCTCGGGACAGAGGGGCAGCTCGGGACAGAGGGGCAGCTCGGGACAGAGGGGCAGCTCGGGACAGAGGGGCAGCTCGGGACAGAGGGACTCTTCAGACTCCGGCAGCACAGGAGAGGAGGAAGGCTCTGGCATATCCTGGCTGACTGGCGGATGTGGAAGAGTCTGGCAGACTGGCGGATCTGGAAGAGTCTAGCAGACTGGCGGATCTGGAAGAGTCTGGCTGACTGGCGGATCTGGAAGAGTCTGGCTGACTGGCGGATCTGGAAGAGTCTGGCTGACTGGCGGATCTGGAAGAGTCTGGCTGACTGGCGGATCTGGAAGAGTCTGGCTGACTGGCGGATCTGGAAAAGTCTGGCTGACTGGCGGATCTGGAAGAGTCTGGCTGACTGGCGGATCTGGAAGAGTCTGGCTGACTGGCAGATCTGGAAGAGTCTGGCTGACTGGCGGATCTGGAAGAGTCTGGCTGACTGGCGGATCTGGAAGAGTCTGGCTGACTGGCGGATCTGGAAGAGTCTGGCTGACTGGCGGATCTGGAAGAGTCTGGCTGACTGGCGGATCTGGAAGAGTCTGGCTGACTGGCGGATCCTGGCAGACTGATGGCTCTGGCTGCTCCATGCTGACTGGTGTCTCTGGCTGCTCCATGCTGACTGGCGGCTCTGGCTGCTCCATGCTGACTGGCGGCTCTGGCTGCTCCATGCAGACTGGCGGCTCTGGCTGCTCCATGCTGACTGGCGGCTCTGGCTGCTCCATGCAGACTGGCAGCTCTGGCGGCTTCTTGCAGACTGGCAGCTCTGGCGGCTTCTTGCAGACTGGCAGCTCTGGCTGCTCCATGCAGACTGGCATCTCTGGCAGCTCCTTGCAGACTGGCAGCTCCTTGCAGACTGGCAGCTCTGGCTGCTCCATGCAGACTGGCAGCTCTGGCTGCTCCATGCAGACTGGCAGCTCTGGCTGCTCCATGCAGACTGGCAGCTCTGGCTGCTCCATGCAGACTGGCAGCTCTGGATGCTCCATGCTGACTGGCGGCTCTGACTGCTCCATGCTGACTGGCGGCTCTGGCTGCTCCATGCTGACTGGCGGCTCTGGCTGCTCCATGCTGACTGGCGGCTCTGGCTGCTCCATGCAGACTGGCGGCTCTGGCTGGCTCCTTGCAGACTGGCAGCTCTGCAGACTGGCAGCTCTGGCGGCTTCTGACTGCAGACTGGCAGCTCTGGCTGCTCCATGCAGACTGGCAGGTCTGGCAGCTCCTTGCAGACTGGCAGCTCCTTGCAGACTGGCAGCTCTGGCTGCTCCATGCAGACTGGCAGCTCTGGCTGCTCCATGCAGACTGACAGCTCTGGCTGCTCCATGCAGACTGGCAGCTCTGACTGCTCCATGCAGACTGGCAGCTCTTGCTGCTCCATGCAGACTGGCAGCTCTGGCTGCTCCATGCAGACTGGCAGCGCTGGACAGGCGAGGCGCACTATAGGCCTGATGCGTGGTGCTGGTACTGGTGGTACTGGGCCGAGGACACGCACAGGAAGCCTGGTGCGGGGAGCTGCCACCGGAGGGCTGGGGTGTGGAGGTGGTACTGGATAGACCGGACCGTGCAGGCGCACTGGAGCTCTTGAGCACCGAGCCTGCCCAACCTTACCCGGTTGAATGCTCCCGGGTGCCCTGCCAGTGCGGCGAGGTGGAATAGCCCGCACTGGGCTATGCAGGCGAACCGGGGACACCGTGCGCAAGGCTGGTGCCATGTAAGCCGGCCCAAGGAGACGCACTAAGAGACCAGCTGCGTAGAGCCGGCTTCATGGCACTTGGCTCGACGCTCACTCTAGCCCGGCCGATACGCGGAGCTGGAATGTACCGCACCGGGCTATGCACCCGCACTGGGGACACCGTGCGCTTCACAGCATAACACGGTGCCTGTCCGGTCTCTCTAGCCCCCCGGTAAGCACAGGGAGTTTGCGCAGGTCTCCTACCTGGCGTAGCCATACTCCCTGTGAGCCCCCCCCAAGAAATTTTTGGGGCTGACTCTCGGGCTTCCGTCCGCGCCGCCGTGCTTGCTTCGCCAACTCCATTCTCCGATAACCTTCCGCGCACTGCTCCATCGAATCCCAGGCGGGCTCCGGCACTCTCCCTGGGTCGACCGCCCACCTGTCTATCTCCTCCCAAGAAGTATAGTCCATACTCTTGCCGTCCAAACCTTCCTCCCATGTCCATTCCTCTTTTCGCTGCTGTTGCTTTTGCTGTTGCCTGTTACCACGCCGCTTGTTCCTGTTGTGGTGGGTGATTCTGTAACGGCTTTCTTGTGGTGAAGTAGAGTCGGACCAAAATGCAGCGTTGTGATGATTCATGTTTGTTTAATGAAGGAAAAATTATACATGAATAAACCACAAAATAATGAAATGTGAAAACCTAAACAGTCCTATCTGGTGCAAACACAGAGACAGGAACAATCACCCACAAACACACAGTGAAACCCAGGCTACCTAAATATGGTTCCCAATCAGAGACAATGACTAACACCTGCCTCTGATTGAGAACCATATCAGGCCAGACATAGAAATAGACAAACAAGACATCCAACATAGATGCCCACTCAGATCACACCCTGACCAACCAAAACATAGAAACATACAAAGTAAACTATGGTCAGGGTGTGACATAGTTGAAATGTACCTATGATGAAAATTACAGGCCTCTCTCATCCTTTTAAGTGGGAGAACTTGCACAATTGGTGGCTGACTAAATCATTTTTGGCCCACTGTAGGTTAAATTAGGAGAGACAGTATATAGGTTAAATTAGTAGAGACAGTATGTAGGTTAAATTAGGAGAGACAGTATATAGGTTAAATTAGGAGAGACAGTATATAGGTTAAATTAGGAGAGACAGTATATAGGTGAAATTAGTAGAGACAGTGTGTAGGTTAAACTAGTAGAGACAGTATATAGGTTAAACTAGTAGAGACAGTATATAAGTTAAATTAGTAGAGCCAGTATATAGTTTAGATTTATGCAATGAGGCCTGAGGGGATGTTTTATACAGTATGGCCAATATACCACAGCTAAGGGCTGTTGTTTTGTACGACGCAACGTGGAGTGCCTGGATACAGCCCTTAGCCGTGGTATATTGGTCATACAGTATATCACAAACCCCTGAGGAGCATTATTGCTATTATAAACTGGTTACAAACACGTCTTCTACCGCTGCTGTGTCTTCTACCGTACTTCCCATTCTCTTTGCTGATGATACCAATTAGATTTTATCACACAAAAATGTTGATTCACTAATTAATGAAACCAACTCAGGCATGGACACATTTTCTGAATGGTACCGGATAAACAAAAAATAAATCCAATTTTATTGTATTCACTAGTAAGAATAAGAAATATTGTAAAATAAATTGCCAGAATCTTAATTGTTGGGAATGAAATGGAAAGTCACATCCACTAGATTCCTCTGAGTTCTAATTGATGAAAGTTATCCTGGAAAGATCATATTCAACTTGTCTGCAGCAAAGTGATGAAATCTGTTGGTATCATCAGAAAGATTAGTGGTCAGGCTTGCTTCTTAACTCTATACTATAGCTTTATTTACTCATATCTCATTTACTGTACTACTGGGCCAGTACATATGCCTCCTACCTACACAAAAGGACTCATCATACACAAGACATAAACTAGCAACCTCCTCTAATTACCTGGAACCATCTGCACCTTTGTTTAACAAACTCAATATCTTGTCTATTTACAACATTAATGTATGCCAATTATGCACTTTCATCTACAAGTACTTCCCAGACAGTTTAACTAAACCCTTCAATGGATTATTCCAGGTTCATTCTGAAATCCATCTATATAATACCAGACACTGTGATAACCTTCACCCTCCCCACTACCACACCTCACATAGTTAATTCTCTATCAGATACAGAGGTGCCATACTCTGGAATTCTCACATTGCCAAAACATCATCATCCCTCGATAACTCCAAGCGAAGACTGCAGGTCAGCCTGATGAACCAAACTACTCCGTAATCTCCTCCAAAAAGCCTAACTCTCACACACTCAAGTGCACACACACATTTAAACAAAACATTTTGGGGGGTATTTTTTTCGTCTTTACAGATCAATTAATTTATAAATTTTTAATTAGTATGTTTGTTATCTGTTTTATCAAACCTTTTTTATTTTGGTACTTATGTGTTGTATATATTATTTTGGTACTTATGTGTTGTATATATTATTTTGGTACTTATGTGTTGTATATATTATTTTGGTACTTATGTGTTGTATATATTATTTTGGTACTTATGTGTTGTATATATTATTTTGGTACTTATGTGTTATATATATTATTTTGGTACTTATGTGTTGTATATATTATTTTGGTACTTATGTGTTATATATATTATTTTGGTACTTATGTGTTATATATATTATTTTGGTACTTAAGTGTTGTATAGTGTTTGTTGTGATGTGGTTTTCATAAAAATGCTTTCATTAAAAAAACACTGTTTCCAACCACACTTTAAAAAAAAATCTGTATATATTTATTTATTTTAATCTTTATTAGGCAAGTCAGTTAAGAACAAATTCTTATTTTCAATGACGGCCTAGGAACAGTGGGTTAACTGCCTGTTCAGGGGCAGAACGGCAGATTTGTTCCTTGTCAGCTCAGGGATTTGAACTCGCAACCTTCCGGTTACTAGTCCAACGCAATGCCTTGTCATATATGGTCTGATAAACCACGGCTGTCACCACGGCTGTCCATTCAGCATTCAGGGCTCGAACCACCCAGTTTGTAATAATAGATATTCGACACCAGATATATAGTCTGTAGATGAGGTGATCTCCCGTTTACTATTGAAAGCGTATAAAAACTCTCTCACACACACACACACACACACACACACACACACACAGATACACACACACACCACACGCAGACAATCCCGCTGACATTATCCCCCCCACACTCACACATTTATACACTTGACGCCAGACGTCAAGGGGCATGTTATTACACTGATCATCATGTTCCTCCATCAATAGAATTCATGTGGTGACGGTGAGAGAGCAGTCGGGCTGTGACTCAGGTGTGTGAAAGAGAGGGAGAGCGAAAGGGAGAGGGGGGAGATAGAGAGTGGGAGTGGGAGAAAGAGAGATAGAGAAAGAGGGGGGTAGAGAGAGCGAGAGAGGGAGGGAGAGGGAGGAGAGAGAGAGAGAGAAAGAGAGCGAGTGAGAGGGGGATAGAGGGGGAGTGGGAGAAGGAGAGATAGAGAAAGAGGGGGAGTGGGAGAGAGAGAGAGAGAGAGAGAGAGGGGGAGAGAGAGAGAGGGGTGGAAGAAAGCTAAATAGGCAGAGAGAGCGAGGGGGAAGAGGGGGAGAGGAATAAAGAAAGAGAGGGGAGAGAAAGAGAGAGGGGGAGAGAGAGAGAGAGAGAGAGAGAGAGAGAGAGAGAGAGGAAGGGAAAGGAGACAACTAGTCAGTTGCACAACTGAATGCATTCAACCAAAATAAGTATTCTCTGAATCAGAGAGGTGCGGCACTTTAACCTCATAGTCATTGTATAATTTGAAATCCAAAGTGTACAGAGCCAAAACAACAAAATGTGTCACTGTCCCAATAATTGGAGGGCACTGTAGTTCTCTGGGGCAGGGATGGACTGGAACTAGAAAACGGCCTGGACATTTTTAACACATTTATTGCCTCAAAGCACCCATTGTTGGCCAAACAATGATAGTTCTGTGCAAAGCCCCCAATTTAGACAGGCCCCCCGGGCTAAAGATGTACAAGCACATCTGACATTTGCCTATACTGCCCTATGGCCAGTCCGTTTCTGCTCTGGGAGTTCCAGCTAGATCGCGAAAAAGCACTGTTGTTTCAGTGTGTACAGCTAGGGACCAGAGTACTCCCTGATCACATGACCTGACCAGGACCCTGGTTAGAAGCTAGTTTTTCACATTGTGAAGAAAACCCCATAGTTTGATATGACAGGTATAAGTTGAGTTGGGTGTGATATAATGTACTGTATTAGGTCATTCTTGGCAGTGAGGGAAGCAAAAGTAATTCCGCTACCCAAGAATAGTAAAGACCCTTTTACTGGCTTAAATAGCCAACCAATCAGCCTGTTACCAAAAAATGGTGTTTGATCAGATACAATACTATTTAACTGTAAACAAATTGACAACAGACTTTCAGCACGCGTATAGGGGAGGACATTCAACAAGCAGCACACTTACACAAGTGTTCTAGATCAGCTCTGATAAGTAGTCAAATATATATTTGGACTTTCTGGTTAATTTAGGAAGCTAATCTTGACTATGGGTTGTTGTTTGTCAAGATAATTATACCATTACAATTTCAAGTCTATATTTCTTGAAAATATGAAGTTATTTCAGAATATTAAAGACAGCTGGCTGCCTCACTGATCCAGCTTTCTGGAACAGCCCTCATGTGACATCTGTCCCATCTGCTGATTGGCTAGGAAGCCATGTTAGTAATCAATCTGTGATTAGCTGTTTCAGTGAAAAATGTCTGCCATCTCTCTCTCTCATGCACACAGATCATTGCCCATCTAATTTGATTATATAAAAATTTCTCCTGGGTCCCATAAAGATATTTGCATGTGAAGTTTTCCTGAGGGAGAGAGAGGGAGAATGTTTCATTTGTCAAACCCTAACTTGCCGATTTGGATGTAGCATTTCATAAAGGGAAACTCAGCTGTTTAATATGAACGCTGAGTCGCTGTATCACCTACAGATTCCCAGATACATAGTGCTCTGTGGTTGAAGGCTCTCTTTCTGATCAAAGCTGAAACAGCCACAAGAGTCAGAACAGACTACAGTTACAATATCCACTAAGCCAAAGTAGTCACAGTCAGAGCAGACTACAGTTACAATATCCACTAAGCCAAAGTAGTCACAGCCAGAACAGACTACAGTTACAATATCCACTAAGTCAAACTAGTCACAATAGTGAGGGTACAGTTATTAAAGATAGTTTAGGAAAAAAGACATCTTGTTTACATGGTGTCTAACAGTACAATATTTACAAGTCACAAGTCAAAGAACAGACGGAATAGTACAACAAAGTACAGTCACCCGAGACAAAGTACAACGGTCAGTAGTCACAATGGTCAGAGTAGTCACACTGAGGCTTTAATTATATACACTGCTCAAAAAAATAAAGGGAACACTAAAATAACACATCCTAGATCTGAATGAATGAAATATTCTTATTAAATACATTTTTCTTTACATAGTTGAATGTGCTGACAACAAAATCCCACAAAAATTATCAATGGAAATCAAATGTATCAACCCATGGAGGTCTGGATTTGGAGTCACACTCAAAATTAAAGTGGAAAACCACACTACAGGCTGATCCAACTTTGATGTAATGTCCTTAAAACAAGTCAAAATGAGGCTCAGTAGTGTGTGTGGCCTCCACGTGCCTGTATGACCTCCCTACAACGCCTGGGCATGCTCCTGATGAGGTGGCGGATGGTCTCCTGAGGGATCTCCTCCCAGACCTGGACTAAAGCATCTGCCAACTCCTGGACAGTCTGTGGTGCAACGTGGCGTTGGTGGATGGAGCGAGACATGATGTCCCAGATGTGCTCAATTGGATTCAGGTCTGGGGAACGGGCGGGCCAGTCCATAGCATCAATGCCTTCCTCTTGCAACAACTGCTGACACACTCCAGCCACATGACGTCTAGCATTGTCTTGCATTAGGAGGAACCCAGGGCCAACCGCACCAGAATATGGTCTCACAAGGGGATCTCATCTCGGTACCTAATGGCAGTCAGGCTACCTCTGGCGAGCACATGGAGGGCTGTGCGGCCCCCCAAAGAAATGCCACCCCACACCATGACTGACCCACCGCCAAACCGGTCATGCTGGAGGATGTTGCAGGCAGCAGAACGTCCTCCACAGCGTCTCCAGACTGTCACGTCTGTCACATGGGCTCAGTGTGAACCTGCTTTCATCTGTGAAGAGCACAGGGCGCCAGTGGCAAATTTGCCAATCTTGGTGTTCTCTGGCAAATGCCAAACGTCCTGCACGGTGTTGGGCTGTAAGCACAATCCCCACCTGTGGACGTCGGGCCCTCATACCACCCTCATGGAGTCTGTTTCTGACCGTTTGAGCAGACACATGCACATTTGTGGTCTGCTGGAGGTCATTTTGCAGGGCTCTGGCAGTGCTCCTCCTGCTCCTCCTTGCACAAAGGCGGAGGTAGCGGTCCTGCTGCTGGGTTGTTGCCCTCCTACGGCCTCCTCCACATCTCCTGATGTACTGGCCTGTCTCCTGGTAGCACCTCCATGCTCTGGACACTACGCTGACAGACACAGCAAACCTTCTTGCCACAGCTCGCATTGATGTACCATCCTGGATGAGCTGCACTACCTGAGCCACTTGTGTGGGTTGTAGACTCCGTCTCATGCTACCACTAGAGTGAAAGCACCGTCAGCATTCAAAAGTGACCAAAACATCAGTCAGGAAGCATAGGAACTGAGAAGTGGTCTGTGGTCACCACCTGCAGAACCACTCCTTTATTGGGGGTGTCTTGCTAATTGCCTATAATTTTCACCTGTTGTCTATTCCATTTGCACAACAGCATGTGAAATGTATTGTCAATCAGTGTTGCTTCCTAAGTGGACAGTTTGATTTCACAGAAGTGTGATTGACTTGGAGTTACATTGTGTTGTTTAAGTGTTCCCTTTATTTTTTTGAGCAGTGTAGTTGTTGTTAAGTTATATGGTGTTACAATAGAGCGTTTAAAAAAATTGTGTGTTAAAATAGACTTGTTAAAGCAGACAGCGTTATAATTAAGAAATAAGGCACGAGGAGGTGTGGTATATGGCCAATATATCACAGCTAAGCACTGTTATTATGCACATTGTAAAGCGGAGTGCCTGGATACAGCCCTTAGCCGTGGTATATTGGCCATATACCACAAACCCCTGAGGTGCCTTACTGCTATTATAAACAGGTTACCAACGTAATTAGCAGTAAAAATAAATGGTATATGGTCTGATATACCACGTCTGTCAGCCAATCAGCATCCAGGGCTCAAACCACCCAGTTTATAATGGAGTGTTGATAGCTATGTGTCTAATCTTTGGTTTTGACGTCAGTTCATAAACTCACACTGTGGCCTTGCTTAAATAGATGGTGTTGGAAAAGTGTGTTAAAACACATGGTTTGAAGATAAAGTGTTTTCTAGGACACTGTTACAACAGAAAGGATCATAATGGAGTGTTGATAGCTACGTGTCTAATCTTTGGTTTTGGCGTCAGTTCATAAACTCACACTGAGGCCTTGATTATCTCTGTCTGGCTTCCTGGAGCTCACAGACAGACCTGCTGATTGGGGAGCTGCAAATCAGGGGTGTGACATGCTGTGGTAGTGTTGCCCGGGGATTGGCTACCTACAGTAAAGATCTGATTTTCTTCCCTTCTCCCACTCTTTGTGCTCTCATAAAGACCCATATAAAGGCTAATTCTACTTTAGAACAGGCCAGTAAACAGATCGAATAGAATAGAAAATAATAGAATAGAATATTATGGAATAGAATATAATATAATACATATGTGATTGTATTCTATGTTATTTTGGGTTACAAATAATAACCACACTCGGCCAAAACCAAAGAAATACAAAACATAGAATGCCCACCCCATATCACACCCTGACCTCACCAAATAGAGAAATAAAACGGCTCTCTAAGGTCAGGGCGTGACACGTAAATAACATGAAAGATAAGTGTAGAGTATTCTATCCCAGTCCCAGAGGATAGCACATGAATGAATTAATGAAAACTATTATTTCCAAAGTGGTCCTCCTGGGACAGTGAGTGTTTTGAGGTCCAGGAGTGATAGGCTTAATCTGGGTCTGGAAAAGGAGCCCTGGACTGCAGGTCTGTCTGGCCAGAGTCCAGGCAGAACATCCCACGGATGAGTGGTGAACTGGGCTCCATCCCAAATGGCCCCCTGTTCCATACATAGTGCACTACTTTTGATCAGAGCCCTGGTTAAGAGTAGTGCACTATGTAGGGAATAGGGGGCCGTGTGGGACGGAGCCCTGGAGAACCCTGACCTCTCAGAGAAGACAATTGCATTACAGTCACATTACATTGGAGAAGGAGCAGTGTCAATCAGTCACAGCCCAGCACTGTGTGTGTATCCAAAATGGCACCCTATACCCTATATAGTGTACCATAGGGCTCTAATTAAAATTAGTGCACACTACAGTATATAGGGAATAGGTGCTATTTGGGACACAACCAGTAAAAGATCTTAGTACACATCTGTAATGACAGTTGTTTCCCTTTATATTATATTAGGGACGACACTTTCTGAGGTTCTAGTTGCAGGCTGTAGCTTTGTAATACCAACACTTATATTGACTATACAACTAGAAGTATGTCATGTCCCCAACATTTTACTAAATGGGGGGAAAAAATGTTGCAAGGGTTCATATGTGCAATATGTGGGATGTATTTGTAGCCTAAGGAGACTTTGCATGGAGATTATATGTTAATTCTACAGAGACTTAATCCCTACACCAGGCTTTTTAGCTCCTTACGTTACTAAATACACTGAAAATACTGTAAACGAAACATTCAAATCAGTCAATATAAATTAATTATTAGGCCCTAATCTATGGAGTTCACATGACTAGGAATACAGATATGCATCTGTTCGTCACTGATACCTTAAAAAAAAAGTTGGGGCTTGGATCAGAAAACCAGTCAGTATCTGGTGTGACCACCATTTTCCTCATGTCCTTCACATAGAGTTGATCAGGCTCTTGATTGTGACCTATGGAATATTGTCCCACTCCTCTTCGATGGCTATGCGAAGTTGCTGGATATTGGCAGAAACTGGAACAAGCTGTCATACACGTCGATCCAGAGCATCCCAAACATGCTCAATTGGTGGTGACATGTCTGGTGAGTATGCAGGCCATAGAAGAACTGGGACATTTCAGCTTCCAGGAATTGTGTACAGATCCTTGCGACATGGGGCCGTGCATTATCATGCTGAAACATAAGGTGATTGCGGCGACAGTGGGCCTCAGGATCTCGTCACAGTATCTCTGTGCATTCGAATAGCCATCCATAAAATGCAGTTGTGCCAGTGGCCATCGAAGGTGAGCATTTGTCCACTGAAGTCAGTTACAAAGCCAAACTGCAGTCAGGTCAAGACCCTGCTGAGGACGACGAGCACGCAGATGAGCAGTTTGTGCAGAAATTCTTCGGTTGTGCAACCCACAGTTTCATCAGCTGTCTGGGTGGCTGGTCACAGATAATCTCGCAGGAGAAGAAGACGGGTGTGGAGGTCCAGGTCTGGCGTGGTTACACGTTGTCGGTTGGACATACTGCCAAATTCTATAAAACGTTGTTGGAGTCGGCTTATGGTATAGAAATTAACATTAAATTATCTGGCAACAGCTCTGGTGGACATTCCTGCAGTCAGTATGCCAATTGCATGGTCCCTCAAAACTTGAGACATCTGTGGCATTGTATTGTGTGACAAAATTTAGAGTGGCCTTTTATTGTCCCCAGCACAAGGTGCACCTGTGTAATGTATAATCAGCTTCTTGATATGCCACACTTGTCAGGTGAATGGATTATCTGGCAAAAGTGAAATGCTCACTAGATTTTTGTGTGTATAGAACTTTTCTGGGATCTTTTATTTCAGCTCATCAAATCAAATCAAATCAAATGTATTTATATAGCCCTTCGTACATCAGATGATATATCAAAGTGCTGTACAGAAACCCAGCCTAAAACCCCAAACAGCAAGCAATGCAGGTGTAGAAGCACGGCGGCTAGGAAAAACTCCCTAGAAAGGCCAAAACCTAGGAAGAAACCTAGAGAGGAACCAGGCTATGTGGGGTGGCCAGTCCTCTTCTGGCTGTGCCGGGTGGAGATTATAACAGAACATGGTCAAGATGTTCAAATGTTCATAAATGACCAGCATGGTCCAATAATAATAGGGCAGAACAGTTGAAACTGGAGCAGCAGCACGGCCAGGCGGACTGGGGACAGCAAGGAGTCATCATGTCAGGTAGTCCTGAGGCATGGTCCTAGGGCTCAGGTCCTCCGAGAGAGAGAAAGAAAGAGAGAAAGAAAGAATTAGAGAGAGCAGACTTAAATTCACACAGGACACCAAATAGGACAGGAGAAGTACTCCAGATATAACAAACTGACCCTAGCCCCCCGACACATAAACTACTGCAGCATAAATACTGGAGGCTGAGACAGGAGGGGTCAGGAGACACTGTGGCCCCATCCGAGGACACCCCCGTACAGGGCCAAACAGGAAGGATATAACCCCACCCACTTTGCCAAAGCACAGCCCCCACACCACTAGAGGGATATCTTCAACCATCAACTTACCGTCCTGAGACAAGGCCAAGTATAGCCCACAAAGATCTCCGCCACGGCACAACCCAAGGGGGGGCGCCAACCCAGACAGGAAGATCACATCAGTGACTCAACCCACTCAGGTGACGCACCCCTCCCAGGGACGGTATGAAAGAGCCCCAGTAAGCCAGTGACTCAGCCCCTGTAATAGGGTTAAAGGCAGAGAATCCCAGTGGAAAGAGGGGAACCGGCCAGGCAGAGACAGCAAGGGCGGTTTGTTGCTCCAGAGTCTTTCCGTTCACCTTCCCACTCCTGGGCCAGACTACACTCAATCATATGACCCACTGAAGAGATGAGTCTTCAGTAAAGACTTAAAGGTTGAGACCGAGTTTGCGTCTCTTACATGGGTAGGCAGACCGTTCCATAAAAATGGAGCTCTATCGGAGAAAGCCCTGCCTCCAGCTGTTTGCTTAGAAATTCTAGGGACAATTAGGAGGCCTGCGTCTTGTGACCGTAGCGTACGTGTAGGTATGTACGGCAGGACCAAATCAGAGAGATAGGTAGGAGCAAGCCCATGTAATGCTTTGTAGGTTAGCAGTAAAACCTTGAAATCAGCCCTTGCCTTGACAGGAAGCCAGTGTAGGGAGGCTAGCACTGGAGTAATATGATTACATTTTTTGGTTCTAGTCAGGATTCTAGCAGACGTATTTAGCACTAACTGAAGTTTATTTAGTGCTTTATCCGGGTAGCTGGAAAGTAGAGCATTGCAGTAGTCTAACCTAGAAGTGACAAAAGCATGGATTAATTTTTCTGCATCATTTTTGGACAGAAAGTTTCTGATTTTTGCAATGTTACGTAGATGGAAAAAAGCTGTCCTTGAAATGGTCTTGATATGTTCTTCAAAAGAGAGATCAGGGTCCAGAGAAACGCTGAGGTCCTTCACAGTTTTATTTGAGACGACTGCACAACCATTAAGATTAATTGTCAGATTCAACAGAAGATCTCTTTGTTTCTTGGGACCTTGAACAAGCATCTCTGTTTTGTCCAAGTTTAAAAGTAGAACGTTTGCAGCCATCCACTTCCTTATGTCTGAAACACATGCTTCTAGCGAGGGCAATTTTGGGGCTTCACCATGTTTCATTGAAATGTACAGCTGTGTGTCATCCGCATAGCAGTGAAAGTTAACATTATGTTTTCGAATGACATCCCCAAGAGGTAAAATATATAGTGAAAACAATAGTGGTCCTAAAACGGAACCTTGAGGAACACCGAAATTTACAGTTGATTTGTCAGAGGACAAACCATTCACAGAGACAAACTGATATCTTTCTGACAGATAAGATCTAAACCAGGCCAGAACTTGTCCGTGTAGACCAATTTGGGTTTCCAATCTCTCCAAAAGAATGTGGTGATTGATGGTATCAAAAGCAGCACTAAGGTCTAGGAGCACGAGGACAGATGCAGAGCCTCGGTCTGATGCCATTAAAAGGTCATTTACCACCTTCACAAGTGCAGTCTCAGTGCTATGATGGGGTCTAAAACCAGACTGAAGCATTTCGTATACATTGTTTGTCTTCAGGAAGGCAGTGAGTTGCTGCGCAACAGCCTTTTCTAAAAATGTTGAGAGGAATGGAAGATTCGATATAGGCTGATAGTTTTTTATATTTTCTGGGTCAAGGTTTGGCTTTTTCAAGAGAGGCTTTATTACTGCCACTTTTAGTAAGTTTGGTAGACATCCGGTGGATAGAGAGCCGTTTATTATGTTCAACATAGGAGGGCCAAGCACAGGAAGCAGCTCTTTCAGTAGTTTAGTTGGAATAGGGTCCAGTATGCAGCTTGAAGGTTTAGAGGCCATGATTATTTTCATCATTGTGTCAAGAGATACAGTATAGTACTAAAACACTTGAGTGTCTCTCTTGATCCTAGGTAATGGCAGAGTTGTGCAGACTCAGGACAACTGAGCTTTGAAGGAATACGCAGATTTAAAGAGGAGTCCGTAATTTGCTTTCTAATAATCATGATCTTTTCCTCAAAGAAGTTCATGAATTTATCACTGCTGAAGTGAAAGCCATCCTCTCTCATGAAACATGGAACCAACACTTTACATGTTGTGTTTATATTTTTCTTCAGTACACATTGAAAAGCACATTGTGAAAGTAACATCTGAAATAATTTCCTAGCTATCACCATATAAAGTAGCACGCCGGTTGAATGCAAAATGGTCTGTTGTTGATGCCAAGCGACCCAGCCCTTGTTGTTAGACCTACTGGCTCACGGTCACAGCCCAGCAGTAAAGGCTAACGCTGATGCTATGTTTCACAGCCCATTTCACGTGAGCATTGTGTGTGTGTGTGTGTGTGTGTGTGTGTGTGTGTGTGTGTGTGTGTGTGTGTGTGTGTGTGTGTGTGTGTGTGTGTGTGTGTGTGTGTGTGTGTGTGTGTGTGTGTGTGTGTGTGTGTGTGTGTGTGTGTGTGTGAGAGAGAGTGTGAGAGAGAGAGTCTGTCTCTGTGGTCATAAGACCATGAATGCATCAGTGGTTAAACCCCTGAATTGATGTGGAGCAGCTGCCGGCTTAAGCTCCACAACAGCCCCCTCTCACTGGCTGCCTCTCCTGGCCAGTGACAGTCAATCACAACCACCATCTCACAGCTAGCCAATCACATCCAGCAATTCATAGCTACTCGTTCACAGCTAGCCAATCACATCCAGAAATTCATAGCTGCTCGCTCACAGCTAGCCGCTCACATCTAGCCAATCGCACCCAACCAATCAAATCCAGCCACTCCTTGCTAGCTGCTCACAGCTAGCCAATCAGATCCAGCCACCCCTCGCCAGCCATTCACAGGTAGCCAATCATGGGGGGCCTGATTTGGGATTTAGATAAGCGTGCACAATTTGTGTAAGGCATGCGTTGATGTTGGACAATGGGAGACTTAAGTGAAAACTCAAGATAAGCGCATGGATCTAATTTCAGAATACCATCCAGAGAGAGAGGCTTTGGGGTTCATCCCTGTGTTGCTCAGTCCGGGCACCTAATCCCACAGTTCTGGTGTAAATCTGAATTGGCACACTATTCCCTTATTCCCTTAGTATTGCACTACTATTAGCTAAAGCCCTCAGCTCTGTTATTTCAATGATTGTAGTGCTCTACTTCTGCCTTAGAGCCCTATGGCAATAAAAAACATATTACGTCAATGATCAACTCTCATAATGTAAATCATAATAATGATAATATGTACAATATTTCCCCCATACCTTTCTATAATAGCTATCTTTGTGAGCCAGAATAGAAAGCACCAGCCTCTGGGGGCATGGTGTGTAATGGGTCAGAAACAGAACATATCTCAGTCTGCCCTGGTAGAGATACCAGGACTGATCTGGGTCAGGGAGTAATGACGTTACTATATCGAACACATTAAAACCATGCACACTCAGTACTATCTAGACCCAGTCACCGGGTTCAGACCCACTCATTTCACTGAGTCTCTAATTTGAGATGAATAAATATAGCTAGTTAGCGTGGTTAGAGTGTAATTGTGTATTTACCTCGGGCGAGCAAGAGAGCCGGGCCTCCACAGCAGTATGTGGGGACATTGTGTGTTGGAGCATTATGATGTGTATGTGTGTGTGTGGTGTGTGTGGTGTGTGTGTGTGAGGTGGCTTATCAGAGCATTTTTACTACTGAAGTAATTATAGCCTGCCTCCTGCTGTAAAAAAGGATGCGAATCAATGTGGCCATTGGCTCTATTGACAGTGAGAAATCCATACACACACACATACACACACAGCCTACACATTCACGCAAACACACACGCAAGATATGCATTCACACACATACACGCATGTATGCAGACATATACACAAAACTACACACACACACACACACACACACACACACACACACACACACACACACACACACACACACACACACACACACACACACACACACACACACACACACACACACACACACACACACACACACACACACACACACACACCATAAAAGCACTAGCAGAAGATTCTAATGGTGGACAGTTCACTTAAATTGATTTTTATTGTGATGCATGGGCCTCTTACTTTATTTTACCCAAATTAAATCAAGCATACTCATTGGTTGTGGATTGTGTGAATCCCATCCTACTACAGTCTTTGACGGTCCACAGTGAGCCTGTGACGATTTTCCCAGTGTGAAACTGTAGTTATTATGGATTTTTGTGTGTGGCTCACTGCGCAGGGTTTCACCTCAATGATATCAGATTAATCCTTCTTCATGATAAGAGCATTGATGTTTTCTTGCTTTGTACAATCCTAATATCTCTGTGTGCTATATTATCTGATGATAAAGTATCTGTGTCCTAGCATATCTGTGTGCTAGTATCTCTGTGTGCTAGTATCTCTGTATGCTAGTATCTCTGTGTGCTAGTATATCTGTGTCCTAGCATATCTGTGTGCTAGTATCTCTGTGTGCTAGTATCTCTGTATGCTAGTATATCTGTGTGCTAGTATTTCTGTGTGCTAGTATGTCTGTGTGCTAGTATATCTGTGTGCTAGTATCTCTGTATGCTAGTATATATGTCTGCTACTATCTCTGTGTGCTAGTATCTCTGCATGCTAGTATCTCTGTGTGCTAGTATATCTGTGTCCTAGCATATCTGTGTGCTAGTATCTCTGTGTGCTAGTATCTCTGTGTGCGATTATATCTGTGTGCTAGTACCTCTGTGTGCTTGCATATCTGTGTGCTAGTATATCTGTGTGCTAGTATCTCTGTCTGCTAGTATATCTGTCTGCTAGTATCCCTGTGTGCTAGTATATCTGTGTGCTAGTATATATGTCTGCTCGTATCTCTGTATGCTAGTATATCTGTGTGCTAGTATATGTGTCTGCTAGTATCTCTGTGTGCTAGTATATCTGTGTGCTAGTATATATCTGTGTACTAGTATATATGTGTGCTAGTATCTCTGTATGCTAGTATATATGTGTGCTAGTATTTCTGTGTGCTAGTATATCTGTGTACTAGTATATCTGTGTTTGCTGGAGTGTCTGTGTGCTAGAGTATCACTGTACTAAATTATGTATGTGTGATAGTACATCTTTTCTATAGTTCCAATGTGTTATAGTATCTGTGCTAGAGTATCTCTGTTATAGTATCTATATGCTACAGTATCTTTCTTCTATGCCTTTACTAACAGTTCCTATTGTTTCTCTCTTTTTGCAGAGCAATGCATCTGGTCCTGTGGAGAGCCAGTGGATTTCACAGTGATTCCCGTCCACCACTCGGATATACAGAGTTGGAGTTTTGACACAAGCTCATCTACGCAAGCCTGTCAGAGTTGTGTCTGCCTGGGGGTTGACGCTCCCTCCTCCCTCCTCCCCCTCCTCCAACAACACCACCGCTGGCTCCTCCACCACTGGCTCCTCAGTCCGAGCAGAGCTGCTCCACTGCATCTTTAATAGACGTCTCTCAAAGCATTGCCTTCCATGGTTTCTGCCCTGCTCCAGACCCTATCATCTTATATCGTGAAGATTTGCAAAGGAATGTTTACAAAGAAATTGGCGAATCCCACAAAGAAGAAAGAGAGTAGCGACAATAAAGAGCCCAAATTGACCACCATTGATTTGCATGACCAAGGTAACCTGACGCAGACACTCTCCACAACTCTGAAAACCACAGTGAAAAATATCAGCAAATGCTCTTCGGCGCGTAACATCTCTCTTGAATTAGACGACGGAAAAAACGACTGCTCATCTCTCTCACCGACTTTCAGTTACCGTGTAGCGATAGCGAACGGACTCCCGAAAAACACTCTTCTGCTGAACAATAATGAGAGTATCTTCCAGGAGATCCTCTCTATCAATAGCGAATACTCTGACTCCCTGAGCGAGGCCAAACCTGTGCGTAGATTCGATGAGCAGAAATCTCACACCATGCCAGTGAGACGGAACAGGAAGAGCCTCATTAGTCTGGCGCCCTCCGATGGCAGCTCAGAGGGTGAGAGGGTGGAGCGGTCAAGTCTGCACACTCTCCGACTTGGCGCGCTACGCAAGCTGAGGAAATGGAAAAAGAGTCAGGAGTGCGTGTCTTCGGACTCCGAGGTGAGCAACTGGAGGAAGACCCTGGGTATCCGGAGCAAGTCCCTGGACCGGGCTGGGAGGCAGCAGAAGTCGACCTCTGCCTTAGAAGCCGGCTCCAGCTCTACAGGCTGCATCAACCAAACCCAGGATGTGATGGAGATGATCTTTAAGGAGCTGCAGGGCATCAGCCAGATCGAGACAGAGCTTTCAGAGCTCAGGGGACACGTCAATGCCCTGAAGAACTCCATCGACGAGATCTCCTCCAGTGTGGAGGTGGTGCAGACCGAGATCGAACAACTGCGTACTGGCTTTGTCCAGTCCCGGAGAGAGACGCGAGACATCCACGACTACATCAAGCAGGTCAGCCACCAGGCCAACAAGGCCAGTCTGAGGTTCATAAACGTCCCTGAGGAGAAGCTGGAGAAAACTGAAAGTCTCATCTATCACATTCTAAAGGACAAAATGGGATTTGCTGATGCACATAAAACACTTAAAATAGAGCTAGCCCATCGGTTAGGGCAACAAAGAGAATGTTCCAATGCAAAACCTAGGCCTATTATTGTAATATTCTCAACCCCCTCAGATAGAGATTTAGTTTTGAAAAAATGCTACAAACTGAAGGGGACTGGTATATCTGTATCCACTGATAGCTTAACGACTCATGATGTGAAGGAAAAGAAAGATAAAGGAGAAATGTCCTCTTCTCAAACCTACGAGAGCATGGACATTAAGGTCTCAGCCAAGGACAAAGCTGAGAGTGATGACTGGGACTCTATGGACAGTGACAAGGAGCTAGACGAACTAAACAGGAACAAATATGCAATGGTGGTGTCTAAGCCCGTTCACAAACATAAAGCAGATAAAAAGAGGCACGGTCACCATGAGCACGGTAGCCGGTCTGCGGATGAGGCAGGCTACTCTGCCTCAGTTCACTACGCTGATGACTCCTATGATGAGTCTGACAAAGCCTCCAAGCCCTACTATGGGGACCTCACCCCCGGCTGGCTTTCTCAGAGCGACTACTCCACACCCAAGCTCAGCCGCTCCGAGTCTGACTGCTCCAAGCTCTGCCAGTCCTACTCTGAAGACTTCTCAGAGAGCCAGTACTTCAGCCGGCCCAATGGCAGCTCTCTACTATCCTCCTCAGACCAGGAGCTGTGGCAGAGGAAGCAGGAGGACATGGCGTCATCATGGTATGCCAGCCAGACCCTCAGCCAGGAGAACCCTCCGTACGCTGAGCCCAACGAGGCCGAGACCACCGAGACCATCGACAGTGGGGTGAGCAATGGGCTGATCTGCATGTCTGGGGATAGGAGCCATTACAGCGGCTCACAGCTGTCTCTGCAGGGAGACCTCTCCCCATGGAAGGACTGGCCTCACCTGGAGCAGGGAGCAGACTCTGGGCTGGACGCTTCCACAGAGCAGAACCTGGTGTCTGAGGTCAGCAGCCCCTTTGACCCAGCTGCCATCCCTGGCTTCCCTGAGAACATCACCAAGTGTCAGGAGGTGGACCTGGCATTTGAAGGGGAGGAGACTTTCATGTTGGATATGGTGGAAAGCACCCTCTTGGACACTGCCCCACTGGAGATCACCCAACTAGAGAGTCCCCGGCTGAGTAGTGCTCCCCCGACTACTCTTTATACAGCCCCTATCGTAGCGAAAGAACCTGTTGTAACACCACCTGTCCATAAGCCTAAAGCTAAAGAGACTGCTAAAACACTTCCTAAAGACACTTATAAAGCAGCTCCTAAAGCTAAAACACCTCCTAAAGAGTTAGCTAAAACTGTTCCTAAAGAGATTGCTAAGACTATTCCGAAAGAGGTTGCTAAAACTATTCCTAAAGAGGTTGCTAAAATTATTCCTAAAGAGGTTGCCAAAACACCTAAAGAGGTTGCTAAACCCATTCCTAAAGAGGTTGCTAAAACACCTAAAGAGGTTGCTAAAACTATTCCTAAAGAGGTTGCTAAACCTATTCCTAAAGAGGTTGCTAAAACTATTCCTAAAGAGGTTTCTAACACTATTTATAAAGTGACTTCTAAACCGGCAAAAGAGGTTGCTAAATCAATTGCTGAAGAAGCTGCTAAAACTATTAAACTAAGAGAAACAGCCAAAATGATTCCTAAAGAGAATGTTAAAACACCTCCTAAAGAAATTGTTAAAGCTATTCATACAGAGGCTCCTAAAACACCTCTGAAAGACACTCCCAAAACAAGCCCAAAAGAAACTCCCAAAACAAGTCCAAAAGACACTCCCAAAACAAGTCCAAAAGAGGCTGTGAAAATACTTCCCAAAGACACTTCTAAAACTCGTCCAAAAGAGACACCTAAAATGGTTCCTAAAGGGGCATCTAACACACTTCCTAAAATGGCAGCTAAAGAAGCCCCTGAACTATCCACCCAAACATTCCCTGAGCTTGATGTCAAACACAGCTTCCAACCGAGCCAGACCAAGTCATCCACCATGTACCGTAGCCAGAGCGAGATCCGGTCCGAGAAAGTTGTAGAAGAGGTGCCCAAGTCCTGGAGCAGCCGCCTCAGCATCGACCTCACCGACAAAGCTCCATCCTTCAGCTTTGGGTTCGGCTCCACCCTGAAGAAGGCAAAATCAGCCCTGGAGGTGGTGTGGAAGTCAGGCCCTCCACCTAGTGCCGCTCCCCCAGAGCCACCCCCAGACTCAGGCTCCTTCATGGGTCGCTTCTGCACACTGTCCACCTCCACGGCCAACGACTCCAGCACCACCATCGACTCAGACGTCTACACAGATTCCTTCGTCTACAAGGCTGAAGATGAAGATGAGGCTACCGCTGGTGACCAGCTGGAGGACAACGAGACCGCCTATGTCGGGGTGATGGAGCAGGTCCTGGCCAACCTGGAGAACCGGTCCAACGCCAACGACACAGAAGAGACAGAGGAGTTTGAGGAGCCCATACTGGATTATGATCCTGATGCCTCTCAGGATTATGTCTCTGAAGACTATGAGGCTACCACCCAGGATTACGAGGACTCTGATGAAGTTGAGGCCACCCAGGAGGCTGCAGTCGTTCTGGAGTATGACTGTAGTCTGGACGAGCATTACGACGAGGAGTACAGTGAGGATTACGTTGATGATGCCATGACGGGGGACACAGCAGAGGACACAGCAGAGTATGAGGCCATGGTGGAGTATGTCGAGGTGGAGGAGCCTGACGAGGAGGAAGAAGAGGAGGAGGAGGAGGAAGAGGAGTTAATGGAGGACATGGAAGAGGGGGATGAGATGGAGGAGACCTCCGAAGCGTCTGCGTCGGAGAGGACGGAAAACCTAGAGGATGAGAACAAAAACATTCCGGAGAAGGAGGAGATGCCTGCAGAGGCTCCGCCCAAAAAGCGAATCCGTCCTACGTTTAAGGAGGCTGCGCTGAGGGCCTACAGGAAGCAGATGGATGAGCTGCAGCAGCAGATCCTGGCTGGAGGTAGCTACACCTTCTCTTTACTACATTTTACTTCACTTTACTACTCTACACTTTACTACACATTACAACCTGATCTGGTTCGTACTGTATAACCAACTGCTATGGTAGTTGTCATGCCAAGTTTGACCATTGGATCTTGCAAGACAGCACAAACAGATCTGGGACCAGGCTGCTACACTTTGTCTTCTCTCTTTACTCATCTTTGGCATTGTACCAGTGTAGTGCAGAAAGTTTTACTCAGTTCAGGTCATAAGGTTCAAATTATGGTATGTATCATACAGTTAACAGTGCAGTAGCATGTAAAGTATGCACTATAAAATAGATATGTTTGTGTACTATCTGACTTTGATCCATGACATTTGAACACAGACATTTATCTGAGATGTGGAATGATTGGTGTCAGTTGAACATGTCTTTGGTAGAGAATCAGACTGAGGCCTGTAGTGGAATATGTATGAGCGCCTGGAAACCCCCAGCATCTGTTCCACCGGTGTTGGGATTTCAGGGACTTTTAGGTTGACTTTGACTGTTTGATTTGCTCCTGGCATCTTCTGGAATTGGTCATTGATTTTGTGCTTGATGCTAATATGAAGGGACGACTGTTTTCTTTGAAGGTGGGCAAGGTTAGTGTCAGGGTTAGAGGTATGTATAACATAATCCTCATGGTGCAGCACTTTACAGCTGACTTAAACGGATGGATTTTTATTTTAGAATACAAGCGGCTTTTTTCAGTTGGAGAGTTTTAGTGAGTATGTCTCTTCCTCATGAACATTTTATGGATCTAAAACGGTACAACACCCATGTTCCAGGGAACAATGCAATCAGATTAGCGCAGACTCAAACAACATGGATTCCATCCATTATCATCGACCATCAGGGATATTCGGACAATGAAAGCAAAAGAACTCACTGTTTCTGACAGCTTAGAAATATGAACTAAAAACTGAACCTCAAATTCAAGGTGTGTGTGTTTACCATGCCTGGAGCCACATTACCCTTTCCATTTAGTGAACTAGGTCTATTCTCCACATTACCCTTTCCATTTAGTGAACTAGGTCTATTCTCCACATTACCCTTTCCATTTAGTGAACTAGGTCTATTCTCCACATTACCCTTTCCATTTAGTGAACTAGGTCTATTCTCCACATTACCCTTTCCATTTAGTGAACTAGGTCTATTCTCCACATTGCCCTTTCCATTTAGTGAACTAGGTCTATTCTCCATATTACCCTTTCCATTTAGTGAACTAGGTCTATTCTCCACATTACCCTTTCCATTTAGTGAACTAGGTCTATTCTTGTGAATTCCGTCAATGCTTTTAGTGGAACATTGACCCACTTTTAAGAGTTTGATAATGTCAAAATATGATTTGTCTTATTGCTCTGCTATTACATTTCCCCTTTGGGATCTGCTAAATAATCAACCGGTATACCTTAGACTATGGCTGGAATCTCATGAAACCTGCTGAAATTATATTATTATTTTGCTAAAAAATGCTCATTTTGATTAAAGTGAATATTAGATCTGTTTTGTTACACCTCAAAAAAACATGATTTAATGAATCTGATTAGACTTACTGGAATAATGCTTTTTTCTGCAGCTCAGGTTTGCAGACAAAACCGCAAGCTTAATCAGACAAACATATGGCCAAAGAAAAATGATTTCTCGGTCTGTATAAGTGGTTATTATTGATTTAGTGTCACGGTTTTCTTCCTGGGAAGGAGAGGAGGACCAAAATGCAGCGTGGTTATTTATAAACATCTTTAATGAAAGATGAAACCGTGAACACTATACAAAATAAGAAACCGTGGAAAAACCGAAACAGTCCTAAGTGGTGCAAAACACAGGGACAGGAACCATCACCCACAAGATACCTAAAGAATATGGCTGCCTAAATATGGTTCCCAATCAGAGACAACGATAAACACCTGCCTCTGATTGAGAACCACTCCAGGCAACCATAGACTTACCTAGAACACTCAACTGAACACAACCCCATAGACTACAAAACCCCTAGACAAAACAAAACACATAAATCACCCATGTCACACCCTGGCCTAACCAACATGATAAAGAAAACACAGAATACTAAAGCCAGGGTGTGACATTTAGTGAAGCAAACAATGAACTGTTTTAAGTGGAATGAAGAAAGGTTTTTAAATCAGAGCTATGGCGGGGCCTGTCTCTTGTTTAATTGAACAAGCTCTTGACCTACATGTGGTAGCAGTTATAGTGCACAGCTACACTCACAGCACAGCATACGCACACACACACACACACACACACGCATGCACACACACACACACACACGCACACACACACACACACACACACACACACAAACACACACACACACACACACACACACAAACACACACGCATTCACAGTTACAGCAGTAGATCATGTACACAGTATATTGGATACAACGAACTCACACTAAATGAAATATACAGTATAGGCTAATGGATACAGCATACTCACACCTATATATTATGTAAGGACACAACATACCCCTTTATTATAGATACATTATATTAAATATAAATACATACAGTACATATTTTCAAAGACTTGATCTTTAAGCAGGGGGGCGTACTTTGCACTTGGGCACTATTCCTTGGTAATTGGTTCCATTACCAGGCAAGCTAAAACAAACACACTTCAACCATTGTAAAGTATTAGACACTTGTATTTTACCCAGTTCAGATATGGCTACAGCTACAGCTAATGCTGCTGCTGTTGTTATTACTTGTTATTTTGTCATTGCTAGTTATTTTGCTATTGCTAGTTATTTTGCTTTTGCTAGTTATTTTGCTTTTGCTAGTTATTTTGCTATTGTTTATTCTATTGCTATTGCTAATTCTGTTTCTAGTTATATTGTCATTGCTACATTTATTTCTATTGGTAACTAAAATGTATTTAGCAATTGCTAGAGCCTAATCTATTTTTATTTCTACAGCTACGACTATACTGTACATGCATGAATACAGCTACAGCTACTTACAGCTACAGCTATTGCTACTAACACTGCTATTGTTAGTGTTAGTGTTACAGCTGCCATTACTGTATTGAGATGCTAATTTGGGCTCCCAAGGGCATTCTCTAACCAGGTCAGCCTTGCTTAAAATATTTATATGAGTTTTGTATGGTAGTGTACTGTAGCCTCTTTCTACTACTACTGCTACCACTGTTGGCTGCGGATGGTTTCTCCTGGGAGAGGCAGAGAAAGGCAGACCCTGGTCCTGGCACACTGTGCCACATTCTATAAGCGTCTATATATAAAAGATGCCAATAAAGTGGCATTAAAAAGGAAAGCAGGAGAGGGAGTTGTGTTGTTATGTTAATTGTTGTGATAGGGTCCTACTAACTCTAGGCCTAGATTGCTGTTCAAATCTCAGTTGACTGGCTCTGTGGCTCTGCCCTGGCTCCAGATCTGCAGTAGTCAGAAACTAACTAGCCATAGGACAGTCAGGCAAATGCTAGATGGGCTAATCCATCTATAGCCAAGTTGGCCGGTCTAAATTGGGTTTTTATGCACATAATTATTAATATTTGGCTAATAATGGGGGCCTCAAGGTAAAAATTGTCTGGTATGTTTGGATTTCTGGTCCCAGTCTGTCCCTGGCAGCAGACGTTCCAGTGGTTTAGGCTGTGGGAGGGATTATCAACAGAGATTCTGAGCTAACGTGGAGCGTCTTCCTCCCTCCTTGAGAATGGCTGGAGTCCCTCTCACTCCCTTCCTTGAAAAACGGCTGTATAGCTTTGACTCTGTCTTTCTCTCTCACTGGAAATGGCTGAGGCTTTGAGTCCGTCTCCCTGCCTCTGTCTGCCACAGCCACAACACAAGAGGAAGCAACCCAAATGCAATTGGACTCCTTTAGTGATGGTGTTACATGATGCAGAGAGTTTGAGTGCTGCAGCCTATGGGATACCACGGATTCTGGGCAGGCCCCACTTGAATTTCTAGTAGCTACAGATTTATGGACATAGCCACTACTTCTACCATGTACGACCACGCCACAGATCCTACAAGCATTCAGACTGACAGGGCGTACTAGACTACTGTCCATAACTAGCACTGGCATAACACAGTTTCTCTGGACCCCCTACAAGATCGGAGTTGCCCCCCCCTCCATTTTCTCATGTTAAACCAAACATTTCACAAAGCTATGCATGGTGTCGCATGGTATCGCAATGCTGCCATTTTTAGACTGCTGGCTGGTGGAAATAATGTAATTACTTGTTCAGTAATTAAAGTTGGAAATTCTAACATTTCAGATTATAAGATAAATGTTTGATGCCACAGCATACTAATCAGCTACCAATATAACTATCCTGTATATGCTACTTGAACCTGCAGGACATGAGCCGTCCTCACGCTTTCTCCCAGCTTGGATAGAAAGTAGTTGTGCGTAAAACCAGCCTATTATTGCCAAATAATACAGTCAATTACCCTTCCTTATGCAGTGTACTGTCTATCGCTAAATACCATATTTAGCTGCTATTTATACAAAATATTTTATACAAATTACACATAAAATAACCTAACAATGAGGAAAAAATAAGTCGACTTGAGAATAAATCCAGCCACTATTTATTGGTGAACTTTTGTCTGGCTAATAGCCTACACCAATGGGCTGCAATATTCAAGGTAAATTAAATCAAATCAAATGAATTCCTACTTGAAACACTCCCCTGATCTCCTGAAGTCCTCCTTATTTGTGTGCAAATGTTTTTACCTGTAAGTCCAGGTAGTGGACTGTTTTGCATACTGAGTATTGCCAACCTAGACAGTCTTTCCTGAGACATTTTCCATTATTCTGCATTTCCATTGTGTTGCACACAATTTAAACTTAGTCTTGAATGATGCATGCCAAGATATACCAGAGATAAGGGACTGTTGATATTGAAACCCCACAACTCAAATGCAGGTTCACTAGTATGAATGAAAGCGAAAACCGCTTTTTTTGTTCAAGCCCTCAAGAACTGTTGTCTGCTAAAGACGATACTTTGTTTGCATCTGGCAATTTATTGACTGTCCAGTATCCAGATTACCTGTCCCCAGAGCTTCTTACGCAGTAAATCTCTTTTCGTAACGTGTTGAGGCCGGCAATTAAGGATAATGAGAGGCTCAATTAAAGCTGTTGCAGAACTGCTGTATTTGAAGCACCACTCCCCCTGCAGCTTACCTGATGTTGCTATGGCAATCATGCTGTTTTTACTATCCCTGTAACTGTTACTACTGCAGAGAGATTGTTTTCTAAGCTAAAACTCATAAAGACCTACTAAGAAGCATTAGGCTGTCGGTCTGAAGTGAGCTTTTGAACACCTGAGTAAGCTCCACTCATTACAATGGCACCATCGTAGCCTTGACCACAACATTTGCTCACCGATATTCCCTTCTACTTGCAGTCAGTTAAATGCTTTCTTTTCAAGGCCTGAGGCACTTTTTCAGTCACACTCCTGAAGCCCAAGAAACAAACACATAGCTTCCTAGTACATATGGAAATTAAAAAGTTGATGAATTAATTTTTGGAGGGTTACTGTCAAAATGACATTGATGACAGGTGCAATGGTCCCCAGAGCTTGTGGGACCTCCTGCCTTGTGGGGGAGGTCCCACAAGGTGGTGTCCGGTACGCCAGTGATAACTAATGCAATGGTGCACTGAATCTGTTTCATTGCTTTATCATGGTTTCTGTAATATCATTATTATGTTAAATGTCATCAGCGTGAGAATGTGTGATGAGTCATGAGATGACTCTCTTCTCTCCCTCTTTTCTTTCTCTTATTTTCTCTTCCTCACTCTCACTTCCCTCCTCTCCCTTTCTCTCCACTCGCTCCCTTCTCTCTCTTCCTCTACTATTCTCGTTCCCCCCTCTCACCCCTCTCGCTGTTACTTTTTCTAATTATTTGTGTGTTGGTATTGAGGCCCAGCCTCACAGACCCTGGTAGGAAGGGTCAGTAGGCCTACCTGGTTATATTGTCAGCCTGCAGAAGACTATTACGAAGTGTGGAATTGCACACTTCCCATCATGGACTCCCTCCAGCCAATTTTTAAACCAATCCAATGCCTTTAAATCTATGAATTGAATCTGGAATTGTGCGGGTGTGGGATGGAGAATTTGGCCAAAACATAAGGCTCCTAATGGGAAGCGCTTCAGCACCTGATTATATTACTAGCCTGAAGACGGCTAGCTTCTGGTTATATTGTTAGCCTGAAGACGACTAGCTTCTGGTTATATTGTTAGCCTGAAGACGGCTAGCTTCTGGTTATATTGTTAGCCTGAAGACGACTAGCTTCTAGTTATATTGTTAGCCTGAAGACGGCTAGCTTCTGGTTATATTGTTAGCCTGAAGACGGCTAGCTTCTGGTTATATTGTTAGCCTGAAGACGGCTAGCTTCTGGTTATATTGTTAGCCTGCAGAAGGCTAGCTGCTGGTCATTATGTATTGTTACCAGGAAAGCTATCTTCTGGTTATATTGTTTGCCTGCAGAAGGCTAGCTGCTGGTCATACTGTATTGTTAGCCTGCAGAAGGCTAGCTGCTGGTCATTATGTATTGTTACCAGGAAAGCTATCTTCTGGTTATATTGTTTGCCTGCAGAAGGCTAGCTGCTAGTTATACTGTATTGTTAGCCTGCAGAGGGCTAGCTACTAGTTATACTGTATTGTTAGCCTTCAGAGGGCTAGCTACTAGTTATACTGTATTATTAGCCTGCATCAAAGCTAGCTGCTGGTCATACTGTATTGTTAGCCTGCAGAAGGCTAGCTGCCTGGCATACTGTATTGTTAGCTTTCAGAGGGCTAGCTGCTAATTATACTGTATTGTTAGCCTGCATCAAGGCTAGCTGCTGGTCATACTGTATTGTTAGCCTGCAGAAGGCTAGCTGCTGGTCATACTGTATTGTTAGCCTGCAGAAGGCTAGCTGCTGGTCATTATGTATTGTTACCAGGAAAGCTAGTTGGTGAGGGAGATAAAAGTCTCCAACTTCAGCGATTTTTGCAATTCGTTCCAGTCACAGGCAGCAGAGAACTGGAACAAAGGCGGCCAAATGAGGTGTTGGCTTTAGGGATGATCAGTGAGATACACCTGCTGGAGTGCGTGCTGCGGGTGGGTGTTGCCATCGTGACCAGTGAACTGAGATAAGGCGGAGCTTTACCTAGCATGGACTTGTAGATGACCTGGAGCCAGTGGGTCTGGCGACGAATACATAGCGAGGGCCAGCCGACTAGAGCATACAGGTCGCAGTGGTGGGTGGTATAAGGTGCTTTAGTGACAAAACGGATGGCACTGTGATAAACTGCATCCAGTTTGCTGAGTAGAGTGTTGGAAGCTATTTTGTAGATGACATCGCCAAAGTCGAGGATCGGTATGATAGTCAGTTTTACTAGGGTAAGTTTGGCAGCGTGAGTGAAGGAGGCTTTGTTGCGGAATAGAAAGCTGACTCTAGATTTGATTTTCGATTGGAGATGTTTGATATGAGTCTGGAAGGAGAGTTTACAGTCTAGCCAGACACCTAGGTACTTATAGATGTCCACATATTCAAGATCGGAACCATCCAGGGTGGTGATGCTAGTCAGGCGTGCGGGTGCAGGCAGCGAACAGTTGAAAAGCATGCATTTGGTTTTACTAGCGTTTAAGAGCAGTTGGAGGCCACGGAAGGAGTGTTGTATGGCATTGAAGCTCGTTTGGAGGTTAGATAGCACAGTGTCCAAGGACGGGCCGGAAGTATATAGAATGGTGTCGTCTGCGTAGAGGTGGATCAGGCAATCGCCCGCAGCAAGAGCAACATCATTGATATATACAGAGAAAAGAGTCGGCCCGAGAATTGAACCCTGTGGCACCCCCATAGAGACTGCCAGAGGACCGGACAGCATGCCCTCCGATTTGACACACTGAACTCTGTCTGCAAAGTAGTTGGTGAACCAGGCACGGCAGTCATCAGAAAAACCGAGGCTACTGAGTCTGCCGATAAGAATATGGTGATTGACAGAGTCGAAAGCCTTGGCAAGGTCGATGAAGACGGCTGCACAGTACTGTCTTTTATCGATGGCGGTTATGATATCGTTTAGTACCTTGAGCGTGGCTGAGGTGCACTCGTGACCGGCTCGGAAACCAGATTGCACAGCGGAGAAGGTACGGTGGGATTCGAGATGGTCAGTGACCTGTTTGTTGACTTGGCTTTCGAAGACCTTAGATAGGCAGGGCAGGATGGATATAGGTCTGTAACAGTTTGGGTCCAGGGTGTCTCCCCCTTTGAAGAGGGGGATGACTGCGGCAGCTTTCCAATCCTTGGGGATCTCAGACGATATGAAAGAGAGGTTGAACAGGCTGGTAATAGGGGTTGCGACAATGGCGGCGGATAGTTTCAGAAATAGAGGGTCCAGATTGTCACGCCCAGCTGATTTGTACGGGTCCAGGTTTTGTAGCTCTTTCAGAACATCTGCTATCTGGATTTGGGTAAAGGAGAACCTGGAGAAGCTTGGGCGAGTAGCTGCGGGGGGGCGGAGCTGTTGGCCGAGGTTGGAGTAGCCAGGCGGAAGGCATGGCCAGCCGTTGAGAAATGCTTGTTGAAGTTTTCGTTAATCATAGATTTATCGGTGGTGACCGTGTTATTTAACTGACAGAAAATGATTGGTGGTGGACAGCGGTACGCTAAACCAATGATAACTTTTATGTCTCTCCATAACCCTAAAGTAAACTGGGCCCTGACCAAAAGCAGTGCACTATATAGGAAATAGGGTGGCAATGGGATGCAACAATGTATCACTCTGTCAATGTTGCTGTAGGACTTAGCCCTAGTATATCACTGAGTGTTGTTTTTTATGCGTGGCAGTATTTGATCTTGATTATGCTGACACTTATCAGTGGCAGAACATTAGTGAAGTCATTACACTGCCCTGTAATGTGTAGCGCTATCTCTTTAAGGCTATAACATTATCAGCAACGGTTCAACACGTAGGACACTGTCCGGTGTAGCCCTGTGTATTGAAAGGAAGTTTGTAGTTTACTTTAGGGTTATAGAGAGACATAAAAGTTATTTTGGGTTAGCGTACAGCTGTCCACCGCCAATCATTTTCTGTCAGTTAAACATGCAGTGCACTGCATTATTAAAAACACTATAATCAAAACCATGTCTAACAGAATTTCAGAGATCACACCTGCTAAATAACTTACAGTATCAGTCCATGTATTAGTGTATTGTATTGTCATTCCTCCATATAGTACATGGTATATTGGTATGACGCTAGTTAATTCAGTACATTGTACATTGGTGTGACACCAGCTAATTCAGTATATCGTACATAGGTATTTCTATTGTACATTGTATGGGGCAGAAACTGGATTATTTCACTGTGTTACAGTGTGTCTATTCACAGTTACTATCCCTCCGGCACAAACTGACGGTCTCTGTCTGTATAAATTTGCTGGGAAAAACTGAAGTAAAAAATACTGTACTGAAACATCTCTATAGTACTGAAATATGTTTATCCCTATATACCACTTTAATTTAGCAGATGTTTTATCCAAAGGGATTTCCATTCCAGTGAGTGCATGTATTTTTATTATGCGTATGTGACCCCTGCAGGAATTTAACCTCCGACCTTGGCGTTGCTGCTAATGATGATAATAATAATAATAATAATAAATTGCATTTGTAGAGCGCTTTTCATATATAGACATAAATCACAAAGCTCTAGTAACTGAGCAACAGGACCACCACCAGATATGGCTGTATCTATGTACTGTAGTAAGAGACTGAACTGAACAACATCTATAGTACTGGATCATATAGTGCTACATGTAGTACTATATCTAGTACTCTATCTATTCTGTTAGGAACTGAACTCATGTTAGAGACTTAACTGAACCACATCTATAGTACTGGATCATATAGTGCTACATGTAGTACTATATCTAGTACTCTATCTATTCTGTTAGGAACTGAACTCATGTTAGAGACTTAACTGAACAACATCTACAGTACTGGTTCATATAGTGCTACATGTAGTACTATATCTAGTACTCTATCTATTCTGTTAGGAACTGAACTCATGCTAGAGACTGAACTGAACAACATCTATAGTACTGGATCATATAGTGCTATATGTAGTACTATATCTAGTATTCTATCTATTCTGTTAGAAACTGAACTCATGTTAGAGACTTAACTGAACCACATCTATAGTACTGGTTCTTATAGTGCTATATGTAGTACAATATCGGGTACTATATCTATTCTGGTCGGAACTGAACTCATGCTAGAGACCAAACTGAACAACATAGTATTGTATCTAGTTATGGCACTGTACACATTTATAATACTGAATGTATTTTGAGACAGAACCACATAGTATTGTATCTAGTTATGTTACTGCATACATGTATAATACTGTATGTATTTAGAGACATAAACACATAGTATTGTACCTAGTTATGGGACTTTATACATGTATAATACTGTATGTATTTAGAGACATAAACACATAGTACTGTATTATTGTATCTAAGTTCAGACTGTTTAAGAAGCTCCTGTCTAACTTCCTATGCTTCTTTCCTTCTTTCTCTTTTCAGAAAAACCTCCACCACACAACAAGGTTTAAAATCATTGTTGAATCAAATTCATGTAGACCCACATGATTTCCATCTTTCCATCTGTGTGTGTGTGTGTGTGTGTGTGTGTGTGTGCGTAGGTGCGTGTGTGTGACCATGTTATAGTTGCATTTGAAAGTGCTACATGTGCCTTGTGGACCTTTACTGTTGATTGTTTATGTTTCTCTATCCCTTCTTTTTCTGAATGATTTTGGTGGTAACGTCTTGTATTCACTACTGTGTGTGTGTGTATCTGTGTGTCTGTGTGCACGTGTGTGTATCGATTCTGTGTGTGCTTGCGTCCATTTCCAAATGTATGTTTGTTTTGTGTGTGTGTGTTTGTGTTTAGGTGGGGAAGGGATCAGAGAGGATGAAGTGTTATAAAACAAATTGTGGCCCTGAGCACCACGAACGACACATTCTATTGTCTTAGTGTTGAATACCAGCTCAGGAAATCACATTGAAATGGAATCATTTTCAACTTGCCCTGAGGGGGATCTCCATTCCCTGCCTCTGTGCTCTACTTAGCCTCCACACACACACACGCACACACACGCACACACATACACACACACACACTACTTCAACTCTCCTCCCTCTGTAGTTTATTTCTTTAATACTTCTGTCCTGATCTGACCTCCAGATGGACAGTACTTTTCCAAATTGGGCTTTTGTTTTCCGTTGTGTGTGTTTGCTGTGTGTGTGTGTTTGCTGTGTGTGTGTGTGTGTGTGTGTTTGTGTTGCCTCACCTCCTATTTGTGAATGGTTCCATGCCACAGTATGTTTAGCTGTGTGTTGTCGTACTTCTCTTCTCTCTGCAGCCTCTCAATGTGCTGGATCCCAAAGTACTGGGCCTACAGGCTGTCGGAGGGTGAGTGACTTCTGACTGTCCCAAATGGCACCCTATTTCCTATATAGTGTACTACTTTTGATTAGAGACCTACTAGCTCTGGTCAAAAGTAGTGTACTATATAGGGAATAGGGTACCATTTGGGACATTCGCATCGACTAAACATGGAAGGTTTCCCAAAGTCTGCGTAGCTAAAATAGTTATTTCTTTCCATAACCCATGCAGCCGTACAGCTGCAAGAGAGCAACTATATTCAAATCGGTGTTTGACAGTTAATCTTCTGTCCATGAACAAACTGAATTTGTAAATTAAAGCACTTCAATGTTCTATGAGAGGTGTGCATCTAGCGGGGTGTCCCAAATGCCACCCTATTCCATAGTGCACTACTTTTGACCAGAGCCATATGGGCCCTCGACAATACATTCTTAGATAAAAGTGCTATCTGAAGCCTAAAAGCCTTCATCAGCTGTCCCCATAGGAGAACTATTTGAAGAACCCTTTTTGGTTCCAGGTAGAAATATTTTGGGTTCCATGTCAAACTCTTTCCACAGAAAGGGTTTTACATGGAAAGGGTTCTACTTGGAACCAAAAAGGGTTCACCTATCGGGACAGCCGAATAACACTTTTGAAAGCCTTTTTTCTAAGAGTGTAGGGTGCCACTTGGGATGCTCACTATATTGTTAAAATAAATACAATTCTTCTTTAGCAGAACACCAACCCTTGGTCTGGGTCTGGGTCTGGGTCGGGTCTGGGTCTGGGTCTGGGTCGGGTCTGGGTCTGGGTCGGGGTCAGATCTGGGTCTGGGTCGGGTCTGGGTCTGGGTTGGGGTCAGATCTGGGTCAGGTCTGCTCTAGATGGGTAGGAATGTTTTGATTCTATTCCTCCTCCCTAACTTGTACATTTGTTCTTCAGATCATTCAGTTTATTCACCCGTCAACTTTTTCTCTCTGTCTCTCTCTCTCTGTCTCTCTGTCTCTCTCTCTGTCTCTCTGTCTCTCTCTCTCTCTCTGTCTCTCTGTCTCTCTGTCTCTCTCTGTCTCTCTGTCTCTCTGTCTCTCTGTCTCTCTCTCTGTCTCTCTCTTTCTCTCTATCTCTCTCTCTCTCTCTCTCTGTCTCTCTGTCTCTCTCTCTCTGTCTCTCTCTCTCTGTCTCTCTGTCTCTCTCTCTCTGTCTCTCTGTCTCTCTCTCTCTTTCTCTGTCTCTCGCTCTCTGTCTCTCTCTCTCTCTCTCTCTCTGTCTCTCTGTCTCTCTGTCTCTCTCTCTGTCTCTCTCTTTCTTCTCTCTCTCTCTGTCTCTCTGTCTCTCTCTCTCTCTCTCTCTGTCTCTCTCTCTCTGTCTCTCTGTCTCTCTCTCTCTGTCTCTCTGTCTCTCTCTCTCTTCTCTGTCTCTCGCTCTCTGTCTCTCTCTCTCTCTCTCTCTCTCTGTCTCTCTCTCTCTCTCTCTCTCTCTCTGTCTCTCTGTCTCTCTCTCTGTCTCTCTGTCTCTCTCTCTGTCTCTCTCTCTCTCTTTCTCTCTCTCTCTCTCTTGCTCTCTCTCTCTCTCTCCCTCTCATTCCATCATTGGCTGGCATACTACACACATAGTATGTGTGTTGATATACTGTGGGTCTGTGTGTTTGTTTGTTTGTGCTGCGTGCTTGCTCGCTTGACTGTGTGTGTGTTTCTCTCTCTCTATGTGTGTGTGTTGATGTATGAGTCATTGTTTCTGTGCTGAAGCAGACTGTTTAATGTCTCTGTGGGCAGCTGATTAACACATCGGAGCTTTGGGGGAGAGAGCTGTAATTTGGTCCTGAACCCTCAGGCCTTCCATCCCCACTCACAGACAGCCAATCCAAACATCACTCCACTTAGCCTATACTTAACTAGAGAGGCACTAGCAACTTATAGCAGTTATACAGTATTTACTTACCAGGAAGTCATTGGCTGTGTCCCAAAATCAAGACGGGTGCTCTAGATAGTTATTGTCAGGAGAAAACTATTGTTAAGCCTGTCACAAAATCTACAACACACTCTAGTAAGAGCTCTTTTTAGAGTCTTCCCCAGTCCCCCTTTCTCTCTCCACCCAGCCTCTCTCCCACAGCCCAGTCCTGACTCTGACATGGCCCAGCTTCTCTCTCTTTCCCCGAGCCTCTCCCCCAGTCTCTCTCCCCCAGTCTCTCTCCCCAGTCTCTCTCCCCCAGCCTCTCTCCCACCGTCGCTCTACACCCAGCCTCTCTCCTCCAGCCTTTCTTCCCCAGTCTCTCCCCCAGTCTCCCCCTCCCAGTACCCCCAGCCTCTCTCCCCAGTCTCTCTTCCCTGCCTCTCTCCATCCAGACTCTCTCCACCCAGCCTCTCTCCACCCAGTAACACTCCACCCAGTCTCTTTCCTCCCAGTCTCTCTACACCCAGTCTCTCTCCACCAAGTCTCTCTCCCCCAGCCTCTCTCCCCAGTCTCTCTCCACCCAGCCTCTCAGAAACATGGATGAACGTCTAATTCTGACGTGAGACTGTGAGAGTTAGTTGCACCACACACATGAATGCACACAGACAGACAAACATTAACAAGTATGTTTCAGCACAGGAACAGTGACTCCTACATTAACATATTACACACACACACACACACACACACACACACACACACACACACACACACACACACACACACACACACACACACACACACACACACACACACACACACACACACACACACACATGGTCATTGCTATTTAAAGCTGCTCTCGCCAGCTCACAGTAGTGTCCTGTCAGTTTTGACAAGTGTCTCCTCTCACTTGCTGAAGCTGTCTGCTACACTACCTTACCAGTCGAGAGAGAGAGAGAGAGAGAGAGAGAGAGAGAGAGAGAGAGAGAGACACACAGACAGACAGAGAGACACAGACAGACAGAATATCCCTAGCCTGGGCCCTCTGGTCAGGCAGGGTAGCAGGGAAACCTGTAGGGAGAGAAAGGAGCATGAGGTATGACTTGTGTGTTAGCCAGCCCTTGTAAATCACCATTCCCCTGTTTAGCCTGGTAATGCCCCCTCTACACGGCATTATTATGATATTAATAGGCCTTAAACCTGTCTGCTTCCAACAGAGCTGGCTGCATTCTTTATGGCATTGACAGCATGCCAGATTTACGCCGCAAGAGGACCTTACCTATTGTCCGAGACCTGGTGAGTTATCTGCCTCAATAAGGTTCTGTGTGAGTTATATTATGGCAGGTTGGTGGGTCTGTCTGACTGTTTCTACATTACAGAAACGACAGCACCAGCCAGACAAGCTGGGATTTTGTTGTTGTTCCCCTGCCTGCCATTGGAGTCTGCTGTGTTGTATGAGTATGAGTGTGTCCCAAAGGGCACACTATGCCCTACATAGTGCACTATTTTTGACGGGTCCCCTGTGGATCCTGGTCAAAAGTTGTGCACTGGAAAAGGAGTAGGGTGCCATTTGGAACTGATCGGATGTGAAATCTAACTGCTAGCCTGTTGTAATTCATCCTACAGTTAGTTAGTGGCGAAAGAGAGAGCAGTGTTATTGAACGCCAGCGTGATTCATCATATTGATGGGACGGTACGGTTTGCTTTGTGTGAACATATCGTGAGGCCCAGACAACTGAGGCCCATACTTTATTGCAATTTATGGAATATGAATTATGTGGTAGAGTAGTCTACAGTCTTACCAATGGCTTCATCCCAAATTGCATCCGATGCCCTTTATAGTGAACTATAAAGTAGTGCATCGTAAAGGGAATAGGGTGCCATTTGGGGGGGACATTGTGTTAGTGCAGTCTACCATGCTGGGATAGGGTTGGCACCAATTCCTTTCCAATTCACTCCCTATTTGTGTTCAATAAGGATTTTTCTAGTTTTGAATATCAGTGAATCACCTAAATTAAATGAATTGAAATGTAATGGATCCCAACCCTGGTAGTATGGTTTCTCAGTTAGTTCAGTTAGTAGGTAGTAATACTTGTCTAGTAGGGCAGTAAATAGTAGTTGTAGTTATAGATGTTGTTGCAGTAGTAGTAGCAGCAGCAGCAGCAGTAGTAGTAGTAGTAGTAGTAGTAGTAGTAGTACCAGCAGTAGTAGTAGTAGTATTAGTAGAAGTAGTAGTAGCAGCAGCAGCAGTAGTAGTAGTATCAGCAGTAGTAGCAGTAGTAGCAGTGTAGCAGTAGTAGTAATAGTAGTAGTGGTAGTTGTATTAGCAGTAATAGTAGTACTAGTAGCAGTGTAGCAGTAGTATCAGTAGTAGTAGTACTAGTAGACACAGCAGTAGTAGCAGTGTATTAGTAGCAGCAGCAGCAGTAGTAGTAGTAATAGTAGTAGTAGTAGTAGTAGCAGCAGCAGCAGCAGCAGCAGCGATATTAGAAATAGTAGTAGTAGTAGTAGGTAGTAGTAGTAGTAGTGGTAGTTGTAATAGCAGTAGTAGTAGTAGTAGCAGTAGTAGTAGTAGTAGTAGCAGTAGTAGCAGTGTATTAGTAGCAGTAGTAGTAATAGTGGTAGTGGTAGTTGTATTAGCAGCTGCAGTAGTAGTGGTACTAGTAGCAGTGTAGTATCAGTAGTAGTAGTACTAGTAGACACAGCAGTAGCAGCAGTATTAGTAGTAGTAGTAGTTGTATTAGCAGCAGTAGTAGTATAGTAGTAGTAGTAGTAGCAGTGTAGTAGTAGTAGTAGTAGTAGTAGTAGTAGTAGTGTAGTAGTAGTAGTATTAGTAGCAGTGTAGTATCAGTTGTTGTAGTGGTACTAGTACTAGTAGTATTAGTATTATTAGTACCAGTGTAGTAGTAGTAGTAGCAGTGTAGTAGTAGTAGTAGTAGTAGTAGTAGTATTAGTAGTAGTAGTAGTGGCAGTGTAGTAGTAGTAGTTGTTGTAGTGTTATTAGTACTAGTAGTATTAGTAGTATTAGTACCAGTGTAGTAGTAGTAGTAGTAATAGCATCAGTGTAGTAATAGTATTAGTAGTAGTAGTAGTATTGGTATTATTAGTACCAGTGTAGTAGTAGTAGTAGTAGTAGTAGCAGTGTAGTAGTAGTTGTTGAAGTGGTATTAGTACTAGTAGTATTAGTATTAGTATTATTAGTACCAGTGTAGTAGTCGTAGTAGTAGCAGTGTAGCAGTAGTAGTGTAGTAGTGGTAGTAGTAGTAGTTGTAGTAGTAGCAGAGTAGTAGTAGTAGTAGTATTGATATTATTAGTACCAGTGTAGTAGTAGTAGTAGTAGTAGTAGTAGTAGTAGCAGTGTAGTAGTAGTTGTTGAAGTGGTATTAGTACTAGTAGTATTAGTATTATTAGTATCAGTGTAGTAGTCGTAGTAGTAGCAGTGTAGCAGTAGTAGTAGTAGTGGTAGTAGTAGTAGTAGTAGTAGCAGTGTAGTAGTAGTAGTAGTAGTGTAGTAGTGGTAGTAGTAGTAGCATCAGTGTAGTAGTAGTAGTAGTGGTAGTGGTAGTTGTAGCAGTAGTAATAGTAGTAGTAGTAGTAGCAGTGTAGTAGTACTTGTTGTAGTGGTATTATTACTAGTAGTATTAGTAGTATTAGTACCAGTGTAGTAGTAGTAGTAGTAGTAGTAGTAGTAGTAGTAGTAGTAGCATCAGTGTAGTAGTAGTAGCAGTGTAGTAGTAGTAGTAGTAGTAGCAGCAGTGTAGTAGTAGTTGTTGTAGTAGTAGTAGTCGTAGGAGTAGTAGTAGTAGCAGTATAGTAGTAGTAGCAGTGTAGTAGTATTAGTTGTAGTAGTAGTAGTAGTAGTAGTTGTAGTAGTAGTAGCAGTGTAGTAGTAGTAGTAGTAGTAGCAGTGTAGTAGTAGTTGTTGTAGTAGTAGTAGCAGTATAGTAGTAGTAGTAGTAGTAGTAATAATAGTTGTTGTAGTAGTAGTAATAGTTGTTGTAGTAGTAGCAGTAGTAGTCGTAGTAATAGTTGTTGTAGGAGTAGTAGTGATGGGTTCAACTGTTGGTGAAGTCTTTCTTGTGCTTCAGTGTCTGTTTTCATGATTCATCATATATTATCTTCCAAATCAGGTTCGATTTCTTACCACCCTATTGAGATATTATACATAAAATATAACCTTTAACATAGATCATAACAGACATCATGGGAATTATGAAACACACATTCTGAGCTCTTAGTATCCATGTACAATATTTCAATTTCATTCCTGGTGAAAAAGTACATCTGGTAGAAATGATAATATATTAGCTTGATGTTAATTTAAGGCTTATATAGTTTCTGATAGCTGTTTATAACACAGTGAAGAACATGAGTTGATGCTGTATTTGTCCATATTTCTCATGAAAATTAATAACCAACAATGTCTTGGTGAGTATGAGGTTGTCGTTGTTGTTTCTGGGTTTTTGAGTGGATATTTGATATTTGCCAATTCCTTACACAGACCCATAACAGCTATGGGGAATATTTTTCAGTGAGTTGTCAGATTTCAGGCAAACCTTCCAAGCCCAAACTTTGACATTTTAACAGGAGTTGAACGAACAAGACAATTAAGTAATATTATTTGAAATGTTGACAACTCAACCCAAAAATATATATATCTGAGGACTTCATTGACTTCTGATTTAACTGTTCTGAGGCTTTTAAATCATTGTAAAAGCAACACTGTAAGAAGAACCTTTTACCCCCCGCCCCCACCCCACCCCCCGGATGAAGTCAGTAATCACTGTTCTAATTGGTCCCCCCTGTCATGTCTCTCCTCTGTCGATGTACAACACATTGGCTGTGGGATTGCTTCAGGGCAGCAACAGCGATCTGATTGGCTGGGACAGGAGGGATCCCCACCAATCACAGTGGGATGCAAAACATATTTACATTTAAATACATATTTAAAATGACTTCTTAGCTAACCATAAATATCTCCACACTCAGTAACATCCGAACTCAGGGTTTTAATATGTACTAGTAATGCCTGACTCAGATTGTATTGTTACTTGATAATGCCTGCAGCAACCCGAGCATAATAGCGGTGCATGTTGACCACTTACACTTACATCAACACTCTGGGTTCATGTAGAGGTGACATCCCCCTGCTTACAGAACCCATGGCTGCCACGAACATGGCTGAACCAACACAACACCATGGTCATGGATGCCCCATGGATCTTTACCATAGCTGGGCTGTAGACACGGCTAGACCTGGGCCGGACAGCCCGCTGGCTGGAGACCTACCGGGCATGCAGGCTTCCCCAACCCAACCTCCAGACGAAAATGTGTGCAGGGCACAACCTTGTAGGGGGAAAGGGGAAAGGGGGAAATGTTGTCGGCACGTTTATTCTACCTATAAAGACACATTTACATCAAGAGGTTAGGTTGGGTTTCCCAGTGGGCAAAACTCGTTGAAAGGTTATAAACTGGATGTAATGACATCATTTTAATCAGCGTGACGTAATTACAACCATATTACAACAAGTACATATTTTCCAGTGGAATAAATCGTTTGAAATTGTTTCAATAAAACAAGATCAACTGTAAACTGGTTGTAAGGATGGCATCATATCAGCCAACTTTGCCCACTGTTTTTTACTCCAGCCCTGCTCCAACACACCTGACTCCACTAATCAGCTGCCTCATCGGCCTCTTTGATTAGCTGAATGTGGTGTGTTAGCTTGAGCAGGGCTGGAGCAAAAGCCTGCACCTGCAGTAGCTCTCCGGGAGAAGGATTGGCCTCCCCCGGGCTAGAGGATGGTAAAGACTGAGTCAATATTGTCAGCTGTCCATGTCTGCATTTTCCTATATTCCTCTAATATCAATTTGGTCCAGACCTGTATGTGCACTAGCCAACATAACATACTGTATACTGTGTGTGTATGGTGGCCATGACGACGGACTTCATGGGAGTTGGCTAGAGCACATGCAGATGTGGCACCAACCTCTTTTCTAGCACATGGGTCGGCAGCCCTGTTCCTGGACTGCCACAGGTACTGCAGGATTCTGTTCCAACTAGGCACCTCACCTGACCAACTGAGCTAATTGATCAGTTCAGTGATGGCCTAAAACCATTACACACCTGGTCTTCCAGGTTGGTTAAATCAAAAACATGAAGCGCCTGTGGCACTCCAGGCCAGGGTTGCCTACTAATGCCCTAGTATAATGATATATATGTAACTTTATCTATCTATCTCCTCTCCACACTCTTGTTTAGTGGATATTAATGTTACCATGTAATGTACATGTTAGTTAGTTAGTGTACTGTGTATGAGTCAGTGGTGTAAAGTCCAACTGGCATCACTGTAAACGTACCTGTACCTGCGTGTACCTGTTTGTCCTGTTTGGTGTTCGTCTGTTGGTGTGTCTACCAGACTAACTAACGTGCAGAAGTGACAGCGGAAATATTATGATGAAATGCTTCATCCTACAGAGATGGGGCCAGGAGTTCTTCCCAGACCACAAGACATGACCAGGAAAGACTCTGGGCGCTAGCTGTGATACCTAGCTGTAGTTTTGTTCCTGGTCAGGTCATGTGGTCAGGAAACAAATCACCTGGACCTATACATGTACTGAGACCAACACTACAAATACCAAGCATGAGTGCAATTCTGTAATGTTTAATGCATGTAAAGAATATGATTCTATAGATTGTAGAGCTCTAAATGACTGAGATGAATTGTTCCATAGAGCTGACTTGTAATGCATGTCACAGATTGTCTTAGCTCTGAAGCTCTCAGTTCAACCATGCTGTGGCTATTATCTGTGTGACATCAGGGCTTCATTTGAAATGCCATCCTTTTCCCTTTATAGTGCACTTCTATCAGCCCTGGCACCCTATTACCTAGAGAGTGCACTACTTTTGATCAGAGCCCTGTGGGACCTGGTCAAAAGTAATGCACTATATAGACAATAGGCCAGATCCTTATAGAGTCTGGTCAAAAGTAGTGCACTTTATGGGGAATAGGGTGTCATTTGAGATAATGCCCATGTCTGCCTGCCAGACAGACAGCTTCTAATTGCATCTCTTGCTTTTTCTTTTCATTGCGTCTGTGGAAACCATCAGGCTATGGTAAGTCAAAGCCCTTTACAAAATGATAACATTATACAAAATATATCTGGGTAAGTTGTTCTATTTCTCTCTGTCTTCACTTGTTGTTACGGCCTTGATAATGAACAAGAAGCTCGCTAGAGGTACATTCTTTGTAGTAGACATCCTGAGATGTCTGAATCGGAAAGACAGACCTGTGTTATAATTTGTAAATAGTTGATCTGTGCTTGACTGAGCTTGCATGGTTTAATGGACCGATAGAATAGTCCCAAAATTCCTAACCCCATTCCCCGACCAGCTTGCTCTCAAGAAAGACTAAAGAAAACGGTCAAAATATTTGAAAGATTTCAAATAGCATTTGAACCCAGGTCTACCTCCGTGAGGGTCTGTGGCGGTTGGGGCCGGGACGTGAAGACTATTATTTTGTTGCTCCATCTCTTATCTTCTCAGTTGGTGTGGCTGTTATGGCCGCGAACAAGACAAAGATTAGTTTGTGACACCGTAGTCTTTTTCTCCTCAGTGTCGTCAGTGTCCCCAAAGGATAGCCAGAGGCCAGAGAGAGCATAGATAAGGCTGGCTGTGCACAGGCTGATTAAACAAACTAGATTAACCAATCAACAAACAGAGAAGCCCCAGATCAGACAAACTGAGAGAGTGCTGGTTCTCCTCTCTCTCTCTCTCTCTCTCTCTCTCTCTCTCTCTTTCTCTCTCTCTCGCTCGCTCTCCCTACCTCACTCTCTCGCCCGCCTGCTCTCTCTCTCTCTGTGTCTGTCTGTCATTTTGTTTATCTTACAAAGTCATGAATCCATGTCAGACATGCACAGAAACAAAACTCATTTAGCAGTTGAAGATGAGTTTGATCTCTTTGCTGCAGTAAAGTTTAACTGATTAGATATAGACAGGGCTAATCTCTCTGTGCTGACTCCAAATGGCACCCTATTTCCTATAGAGTGCACTGCTTTTGAGCAGCGCCCATAGTGCTCAGGTCAAAATACTGTACATTACACAGGAAATATGGCATCTTTGGGAATGCATCCTGATTCTGGCTCTACAACTATAGAGACCGGCTGAAAGTGAGGAATAGACAGTTATTTCTATGGCAGACACCACAGTGATATGATAGTCAAGTACAGCATTAGAAAGTATTTGACCCCCCCATGGCCCTGCTTCTAAAGGACAGTGACAATCTTATTGCAGTGCTAGAAAACCACTTTGTTTGATTATTAATATTGTGTCATGGTTCTTAGTTGCATCTATTTATTATCTTCTTGTCCCTGTCTTACTCTCCCTCTCTCTCTCTATCTTTCTCCCCCTCTCTCTACTCCTCCTCCTTCCTCTCTCTCTCTCTCTCCCTCTCTCTCTCTATCTTTCTCCCCCTCTCTCTCCCTCCTCTCTCTCTATCTCTCTGTCTACTCCCCCTTCCTCTCTCTCTCTCTATCTTTCTCCCCCTCTGTCTACTCCTCCTCCTTTCTCTCTCTCTCTCTCCTCTCTCTCTCTCTCTCTCTCTCTCTCTCTCTCTTTCTCTCTATCTACTCCCCCTCTCTCTGTCTCTCTCTTTCTCTCTCTCTCTCTTTCCCAGACTCTCGCTGCTCGAAAGGCAGGCATCTCGTTCGCCCTGGTGACTAGATCGACTCTGAACAACGAGGACCTGGTAGGTCGCCCCACTCACTGCCTGCATGTAAATCACTGGACAATCAGATCCCCCAGGGGTAAAGAGGGGGAGGGACTAATGTGAGGGACTAATGCATGTGTGTGTGTGTGTGTGGGGGGGGGTGTTAAGGAGGCACACAGAGCTGGAGGTTGGGGGGCTTTGACACATACAGACATGGACCCCTGCAGCCGTGTTAAAACTGTCAGTGTGTGTGTGTGTGTGTGTGTGTGGGTGGGTGGGTGGGTGTGTGGGTCTTTCATTGTATCTGTCCACAAGTGTGTGTGTGTTCAGAGATGAATGTCACAAGAGCTGCATGGCATTGTACTGGAACTGTCCAGGAAGTGTCCAGCTAGAAGATAGATATGGTCAGACTAAATGACTAGATTAGGCTGTTTCATCACTGTAGAGAGTAGATTAGCTTTATTAGCTTGTCAGTACAGTAGGAATGAACAGGTGGAGAGTAATGCGGCTGAGAGACAATCTGTTTAATGATAAACACTGCTGTACTGTGCTGTACAAGAATCAGAAAGAGAGAGAGAGAGAGACATCTTAATCGATGGAGGGAGAATTTGTTTTCCTTTCCGCTGACCTCCAGAGCTTTCTGCTTTAATTGATTGCAATCCTCATCTCCTTCCCTCCCTCCAATCCTCTCCTCCCACTAAATAAATAAAGATAGTTGGATGGGATGCTACATTTCCTAATATCACTAGTGCCGTACCAGTAATGCTTTCTATCACAATACAGTCTATCACAGAAATTGACATTATTGTAGGTAACTATTACGTTAACGTATAACGTTTGTAGGTAACATTATTACACTGTCAAAGTAATGTTCATTATATTGTTAATAAAGTCATGTAGTTTACTGTATTACAGTTGTGTAGTTCAGTGGTTTTCAAACCTCTACCCAGGGACCCTCAGATGTTTAGGATTTTTTTTGTAGCCCTGAACTAGCTCACCTGATTAACCTATTCAAGGTCTTGATATTTAGTTGGCTAGTTGGATCAGGTGTGATAGTTTTAGAATTGTTCAAATATAATGGCTGGGGGTCCCCGAGGAGAGTTTTGAAAACCCTTGTGTAAACCTCTTAAGGATCCGCCCCAATTTTTGCATAAAATGACAAACTCAAATCTAACTGCCTGTAGCTCAGGACCTGAAGCAAGGATATGCATATTCTTGAAACCATTTGAAAGGAAACACTTTGACGTTTGTGGAAATGTTAAATTAATCGAGGCGAATATAACACATTACATCTGGCAAAAGATAATACAAAGATAAAAAGTATTTTTTTTTGTTGCACTATCATCTTTGAAATGCAAGAGAAAGGCCATAATGAATTATTCTAGCCTAGGCGCAATTTAGACTTTGGCCACTAGATGGCCACTAGATATCAGTGTATGTACAAAGTTTTAGTATGATCCAATGAACTATTGCATATCTATTCAAAATGTTGTATCAAGACTGCCCAAATGTGCCTAATTGGTTTATTAATACATTTTCATGTTCATAATTGTGCACTCTCAAACAATATCATGGTATTATTTCACTGTAATAGCTACTGTAAATTGGACAGTCCAGTTAGATTAACAAGAATTTAAGCTTTCTGCCCATATCAGATATGTCTATGTCCTGGGATTTTGTTTTGTTTCTTACCATCTCATGCTAATCACATTAGCCTACATTAGCTCAACCGTCTGAGGTCGGGTCACCGATCCTGTAAAGGTTCATCAGAGTATAGCTGCTGAATGTGCGATCTGTCGTCCCATGTGTAGCTGCATATTATGGGATCTGTAGTCCTTAGTGTAGCTGCAGATTGTGGGATCTGTAGTCCCGAGTGTAGCTGCGGATGGGAAATGTAGTCCTAAATGCAGCTGCATATAATGGGATTTGTAGTCCCGAGTGTAGCTGCATATGGGAGTAGTAGTCCTTGGCGTAGCTGCAGAGTATTTTGTGGTTTTAAGTAGGGCGAGCAGATGTTGGTGTTTTATCTGCTAAATTGACAAATGAACATCCCAAAGAGAACTGTATCTCAGATTACACCTTAAACACCCATATGCTGCGGAGAGGAAGAGGATAGGGAGGAGAGGAGACAGGAAAGAGGGAAATGATGGGAAATGATGTAAATATATCACTAGCCACTTTAAACAATGCTACCTTATATAATGTAACTTACCCTACATTGTTCATCTCATATGCATACGTTGATACTGTACTCTATATCATCGACTGCATCCTTATGTAATACATGTATCACTAGCCACTTTAACTAAGCCACTTGGTTTACATACTTATCTCATATGTATATACTGTACTCGATATCATCTACTGTATCTTGCCTATGCTGCTCTGTACCATCACTCATTCATATATCCTTATGTACATATTCTTTATCCCCTTACACTGTGTATGACAGTAGTTTTTTTTGGGAATTGTTAGTTAGATTACTTGCTCGTTATTACTGCATTGTCGGAACTAGAAGCACAAGCATTTCGCTACACTCGCATTAACATCTGCTAACCATGTGTATGTGACAAATAAAATTTGATTTGATTTGATTTGGGAAGAGAGATTAGAGGAGATAGGGAGGCAAGGAGAGGAAAGAGGATAGGGAGGAGAGGAGAGAGGAAAGAGGGAAGAGAGATTAGAGGAGATAGGGAGGCAAGGGGAGGAAAGAGGATAGGGAGAAGAGGAGAGAGGAAAGAGGGAAGAGAGATTAGAGGAGATAGGGAGGCAAGGAGAGGAAAGGGGATAGGGAAGAAAGGAGAGTGCAGTGACGGCGTCACAGTGAGCCAGTTGTGTATCTCTAATGTCATTAATCCAGCAGCAGGGAGATTGACAAACTAGTCCACTCAGGACAGATGTTTTAGCCAACTACCCTCCTCCCCCTCTCTCTCGCTTGCCCTCCCTCTCTTTTCTCTCTCTCTCTCTTTTCTATTCTCTCTTTCTCTTTTCTCCCTCTTTTATCTCTTTCTGCTTTGCTTTTTGGAGCAGAAATATCAGGCAGAGAATGAATGTCTGTGTGTCCATCTTCAGAACTGGACATCTCTACATATAAAAAATGCACACTAACTGGACAATACATTGACCCCGCACATTGACTCTGTACCGATACCCCCTGTATAAAGCCTCGCTATTGTTATTTTACTGCTTTAAATACATTATTGCTTATTTTTGGGGGTATTTTTCTTAAACCTGCATTGTTGGTTAAAGGCGTGTAAGTAAGCATTTCACTGTAAGGTCTACACTTGTTGTTTAATCAGAACATGTGACAAATAACATTTGATTTGATTTGATTTGACATTGTATACACTGTCATTGGGGAACTTGCCAAGTTGATATCTACCGTAGTTGGTAATTATTGACTACATATCCATTTATTATACATCTATAAGCATTTCATGAGCTTGTTATAACAGGTCCCAACCACAATATTAAAGGTTCATGGAATATATCCATAGCATATCTATACCGCATTCATGTCATTCTATGGAAGAGCTCATATTTAGGTATCTTAATAATAGAGGCATTATAACAATGACAGCATAGTGTCATCATTATGTCTGTTATCAGAAGTGTGCTTCTGCCATACCAGTGTTAGTGAATATATAGCCTGCACCAGCTCCATGCTCCTCACCGGCCGGTATCGGCCCATGATTTACCTTCTTCTTTTTCAATGGTGCTTGAAGATTCTGCCACGCTGCTATGGCAGAAGCACACTTTTGAGAACAGCCAAAATGATGACACCACTCTGTTAATGTAATGATGTATCTATTAAGATACCTAAATATGAGCTCTTGCATAGCATGACATGAATGCGCTGTAGATATGCTATGGATATATTTTGTTAATATTATATTATTATTTGTTAATAATGCCGTTGTGACCTGTTATAACACATTCATGAAATGCTTTTTTTTCATGAAATGCTTATAGATGTGTAATAAACACACTATGGAAGACTGCCATGACACATTATCAGACGAAGATGTTACATAACATGATACAGATACGGTAGACGTTCAACCTCTCTCTCTCTCTCTCTCTCTCTCTCTCTCTCTCTCTCTCTCTCTCTCTCTCTCTCTCTCTCTCTCTCTCTCTCTCTCTCTCTCTCTCTCTCTCACTCTCTCTCTCTCTCTCTCTCTCTCTCTCTTTCTCTCTCTCTCTCTTTCTCTCTCTCTCTCTCTCTTTCTCTCTCTCACTCTCTCTCTCTCTCTCTTTCTCTCTCTCTCACTCTCTCTCTCTCTCTCACTCTCTCACTCTCTCACTCTCTCTCTCTCTCTCTCTCTCTCACTCACTCTCTCACTCTCTCACTCTCTCTCTCTCTCTCTCTCTCTCACTCTCTCACTCTCTCTCTCTCTCTCTCTCTCTCTCTCTCTCTCACTCTCTCACTCTCTCTCTCTCACTCTCTCACTCTCTCACTCACACACAGATACATCAGCTAAAAGACATGCAGACAGCTGGTAGCCGGCAGGTTTTGTTCTTAAAAGTTACAGTGAGGATGTGACTCACCTGATAGTTATCCACGTCTGTATTAAACAGGCTTGTTAGACGTAAAATATAAGAGGAATGAGAAAGGGTAGAGGGGGATGCTCTTATCCAGGGCTCTCCTCTGGGGCTATAGTTTTAGAGGGCTCAGCAGCCTGCTCTGTGGTGTGTGTGTGTGTGTCCTACCTGCGTGTGTCTGTGTGTGTGTAATGCGGCTCAGCAGCCAGCCATGTGATGTCACAGAGATCACTTCTCTGCAGCTGCCTCCTCAGATGAAACACCAGTCATTTCTCTCAGGACACAGTGTATGTGAGTGGGTGTGTGAGGATTGCTGGACGGCCTGTGGCTGTAAGACTTGTTGTCATTAAGGCCCTGTGGTGCTGGCTGCATCAGCAGCGAGACCAGTGTGTGTGTGTGTGTGTGTGTGTGAGAGAGAGAGAGAGAGAGAGAGAGAGAGAGAGAGTACAGTAATTTATATTAGAGTGAGGGGAAGGAAGGGAAGGAGGAGTGGAGGCTGGGAGAGGAAGAGAGAAAGAGGGAGAGAGGGAGGAGAAGTACTCAATGGAGAAATCGTTGTTGTGTCAGGGAGGGCAGTATGTCACCTCTCTATGTCTCTCTCTCACTGTAAAAGGCAAATTTACTGCACCCATTGATTCTTTCAGTACAGTGGCTGGCAACACTCGCTAGGGATTCAAGCCTCTGCTTTCATTCTCCAGCAGGACGGCTGATCACAGCAAAACACACACACACACATCACACATGCATGCACGCACGTCAATTCATAGAGCTTTATTGGCATTGGAAACATGTTTACATTGCCCAAGCAAGTTGAATAGATAATTAACAAAAGTGAAATAAACAATCAGAAAGTAACAGTAAAGATTACACTCATAGTTTGCGTTCCATTTCAGGTCAGGGCTCAGTGCAGGTCAGTCAAGTTCTTCCACACCGATCTCGACAAACCATTTCTGTGTTAACCTCGTTTTGTGCACGGGGGCATTGTCATGCTGAAACAGGAAAGGATCTTCCCCAAACTGTTACCACGAAGTTGGAAGCACAGAATATCATTTCATGCTGTAGCTTTAAGATTTCCCTTCACTGAAACGTAGGGGCCTAACCCGAACCATGAAAAAGCCCCAGACTATTATTCCTCCTTCACCAAACTTTATGGTTGGCACTATGCATTGGAGCAGGTAGCATTCTCCTGGCATTCGCCAAACCAAAATTCGTCTTTTGGACTTACAGATGGTGAAGTGTGATTTATTGCTCCAGAGAACGCATTTCCACTGCTTCAGAGTCCAATGACTACGTACATATGCTCTGTACGTAGTCAAAGCTTTCCTTAATTGTGTGTCAGTCACAGTGGTTAGGTATTCTGCCACGGTGTACTCTCTGTTTAGAGCCTAATAGCAGTCCAGTTGACTTAGTTTTTTCATTAATTACTTGACACATTGGAAATAATTATCTTTTTTATTTTCTCATGATTTGGTTGGGTCGAATTGTGCTGCTGTCCTGGGGCTCTGTAGGGTGTGTTTGTGTTTGTGAACAGAGACCCAGGACCAGCTTGCTTAGGGGACTCTTCTCTAGGTTCATCTCTCTGTAGGTGATGGCTTTGTTATGGAAGGTTTGGACATGCTTATAATGGCTCTTTTCTGTATTTTTATAATTAGGTATCTTCCTAATTCTGCTCTGCATGCATTATTTTGTGTTTTATGTTGTACACAGAGGATGTATTTGCAGAATTCTGCATTCAGTCTCAATTTGTTTTTTTGTCCAAGTTTGTGCTATCTTGGTTGGTATTCGAGCCCCAGACCTCACATTGTTAGAGGGTAATGGGTTCTAGAACTGATTCAAGTATTTTTTGCCAGATCCTAATTGGGATGTCAAATTGTATTTTCCTTTTGATGGTGTAGAAGACCCTTGTCTCTCAGATGGTTCACAGCTTTATGGAAGTCACCTGTGCTGCTGATGTTTTGGCTGAGGTAGGTATTAGATGTGTGCTGATCTCGTCCTACTGGTAATCATGCCCGTTTTATCACACTTGATACTCATAATCAGATCCACTTTTGATTGGAAAACCCATAAATGAGCTTTAAATGCAGGTAAAGCCAATACTTTACTGAGCTATCACAGCTCAGAGTACATTGTTATGTTCCTTCACGCATTCACACACATTGTTCAAAGGTAAACGACCCCAACAGATGAAAATGCTCATTTACTTACTTAGTCCTATTCAATTATCAACGAAATAGGCTAATAAATAGCCTAGTGCATGGCTAGCTACTACTGCCTGCATTTATTCCAGACACAGGTTTAGATGAAGGTAGGCTAATTCACTTGCCCCATCTATTGTTTCACCTTCGAGAGGAGCAACACTTCTCTCCCGACACTTATGCGTCAACATTTGTACAATAAATCTAGATTTGTCATTTTATTTTCTAATGACCTGTCGCTTGGTAAACATGCGAAGGAGAATAAATAATTATAGCAAGCAAGCATGGGCCGGGATCACGACATAACGACAGACGTCGTCAGCATTGGAATAGTTATAAACACAGACAAAGTAGGCCTACTAAACAACACAGACAAAGTAGGCCTACTAAACAACACAGACAAAGTAGGCCTACTAAACAACACAGACAAAGTAGGCCTACTAAACAACACAGACAAAGTAGGCCTACTAAACAACACAGACAAAGTAGGCCTACTAAACAACACAGACAAAGGAGGCCTACTAAACAACACGGACAAAGGAGGCCTACTAAACAACACAGACAAAGGAGGCCTACTAAACAACACAGACAAAGGAGGCCTACTAAACAACACAGACAAAGGAGGCCTACTAAACAACACAGACAAAGGAGGCCTACTAAACAACACAGACAAAGGAGGCCTACTAAACAACACAGACAAAGGAGGCCTACTAAACAACACAGACAAAGGAGGCCTACTAAACAACACAGGCAAAGGAGGCCTACTAAACAACACAGACAAAGTAGGCCTACTAAACAACACAGACAAAGTAGGCCTACTAAACAACACAGACAAAGTAGGCCTACTAAACAACACAGACAAAGTAGGCCTACTAAACAACACAGACAAAGGAGGCCTACTAAACAACACGGACAAAGGAGGCCTACTAAACAACACAGACAAAGGAGGCCTACTAAACAACACAGACAAAGGAGGCCTACTAAACAACACAGACAAAGGAGGCCTACTAAACAACACAGACAAAGGAGGCCTACTAAACAACACAGACAAAGGAGGCCTACTAAACAACACAGACAAAGGAGGCCTACTAAACAACACAGACAAAGGAGGCCTACTAAACAACACAGACAAAGTAGGCCTACTAAACAACACAGACAAAGTAGGCCTACTAAACAACACAGACAAAGTAGGCCTACTAAACAACACAGACAAAGTAGGCCTACTAAACAACACAGACAAAGGAGGCCTACTAAACAACACAGACAAAGGAGGCCTACTAAACAACACAGACAAAGTAGGCCTACTAAACAACACAGACAAAGTAGGCCTACTAAACAACAGACAAAGTAGGCCTACTAAACAACACAGACAAAGGAGGCCTACTAAACAACACAGACAAAGTAGGCCTACTAAACAACACAGACAAAGTAGGCCTACTAAACAACAAAGTAGGCCTAGACAAAGGAGGCCTACTAAACAACACAGACAAAGGAGGCCTACTAAACAACACAGACAAAGGAGGCCTACTAAACAACACAGACAAAGTAGGCCTACTAAACAACACAGACAAAGGGCCTAGACAAAGCCTACTAAACAACACAGACAAAGGAGGCCTACTAAACAACACAGACAAAGTAGGCCTACTAAACAACACAGACAAAGTAGGCCTACTAAACAACACAGACAAAGTAGGCCTACTAAACAACACAGACAAAGGAGGCCTACTAAACAACACAGACAAAGGAGGCCTACTAAACCACACAGACAAAGGAGGCCTACTAAACAACACAGACAAAGGAGGCCTACTAAACAACACAGACAAAGGAGGCCTACTAAACAACACAGGCAAAGGAGGCCTACTAAACAACACAGACAAAGGAGGCCTACTAAACAACACAGGCAAAGTAGGCCTACTAAACAACACAGACAAAGTAGGCCTACTAAACAACACAGACAAAGTAGGCCTACTAAACAACGCCCAGTATCAGATAAAAACAACCATATGTCGACGGGACTGAACTAGATGGAACAACAATGACTAGCTATGGATTCTGATTGACACACGATGTATGGAGAAGGGAAGGTAAGTGAGGGAAACAGAGCCGCCCTTGTCGGTCTGGGGAAATGAGACCAGAGGGAGAGCGACTTGTTCTAATCCAATCGTTGCAGCAGGCTCAACCGATACCCCGCCCGTTTATTTAGATACAGAATAACTAGCCAATAGTTGTTTCGAGCACACATCGCGTCACATTGTTTGAGTGCTGTCAACTGAAAAGCATTTGTAAACTTGTAAACTAAATTTGTAAACTTTCCTGAACCAACACTTCCACTTGAACCCCTCCCCCTTCTAGCTCTGACTTTGCTGAAAGCTACTTTATTGAGGAAAAGTGTACTTACTATGCCTGTGATATGTGGTTGTCCCACCTAGCTATCTTAAGATGAATGTCCAAACTGTAGGTCACTCTGAATAAGCGCGTCTACTAAATTACAAAAATGTAAAGCCAAATCTCGGTTAGAGCCCCCAAAAGGCTATAGGTGGCGCTGTGTGTGTGCTCGCTCGTGCATGCGTCCATGAGTAGGTGTGTGTGATTGTGTGAGCGTGATTGATAGTCTGTGGGCCACATGGTGGACTAGGGCCCTTCATATGTCTTACCTCTCCACCTATCAGCAGTGAAAGACACAGGAATATACATTTAATATAGCCAATCAATAAACAAACCCAAAACAACTCACACTCATTCAAAACAGGGTGTTTATGTGGCTGTAGTAGTAAGGCTGAGGCTATGGCATGGAATGGCATGCAATGCTTGGTTGATATATACAACCATGTGTTCCTGGTGTTAGCTGATACATTGTTCCTTTACTCTTTGATTTCTGGTAGAACATGGTTGAGTTGTGCAGTAATAAAACACACTGGTGTCATCGAGCCACTTAGCTAAAGGATGCTCTTTCAACACTAATCATGGAATGACACCCTTGCCCCTATATACTGTGCACTACACGGAGAATATGGTTCATATGGTTAGAAAGTTGCCTATGGCTGTAGAGTAGAGGTTCAGCATAATGCACATTACTTGGAGTGTACATTATGGAGATTAGCATATCATTATGGACTGAAAATCAGCCTGGTCGCTCAAGAGCCACTTAGAAATCTGAAGTCTGTCCAAGTACCCAGGACATGGGGATATGCCTTCCAAACCGGCCACTAGGGGCAACGGTGAGCACTATTACCATCAAGTAGGCTTTGGTTTTGCAAGGGCGTTGTAGACAGGGGTGGTGGATAGGCGTAAGAAAGGTGCTCCGGCTCCGAGGGTTGCTTGTCCAATCCCGTTGATAGACACTCGTTTTAGTTGTTTTTGTTTGAACCCCAAATCATAACCCTTAACTTAAACATTAGGAATTAATACCTGAACTTATCCAGCCGCAAGGCACCGGTGACAGCAGTGGTGCAACCCGGGGGGCTGCTTCTATTTAACTTATTTATTTAGCCTCTATTTAACTAGGCAAGTCAGTTAGGAATATCAGGAGGAGCAACCCAGGGTCCAAAACACCTAGAAATTTGATGTTCGGAGCAACTTTGAAATGTGATGTTTGGAGAAATGTGGACAAACGTCAGAATCTGAAGTAAAATTGGTCAAACCGTGAGATCTTGTTGGGCAAGTAGCCTTATTAGAAAGTAGCCTATAGCAGTGTAGGGTCAGCATAATACACACTACTTGTAGTGCACTATATGGAGCATAGGATAGTGTTAAAAAGCAGCCTAAAGATGTGTGTGGTAAGCATAATGTACACTAACAGGGGAATTTAGTATTGTGGGCACAGCCATTATTATCATATTAGAAGGTAGCCTATAGCGATGGGGTTTAAAGCAACACAGTGCCATAGCTCATTTAGGTTTTAATGAGACTGGACTGACCCTGGGGACACTTGACCTTTACAGTGACCTCTGGCCTTAGACCTTCTCCCTTTACCTCTAGGGGTGTGTGTGTGTTTGTGTGTCTGTTTTATAATCTGACATCTGACTTCTCACTCCCACCTACTTTCTTTCTTCCCTCTTCCCTCTTCTTTCTTCTCTATTTTTATCCTTCTGTCTCTCTCTTCTCCTCTCTTTCTCCCTCCTCTGCCCTCTCCCCTCTCTTTCCCTCCTCCACCCTCCTCTCCTCTCACCCTCTTTCTCCCTCCTCCACCCTCTTCTCCTCTCCTCTCACCCTCTTTCTCCCTCCTCCGCCCTCTTCTCCTCTCCTCTCCACCCTCTCTCCTCCTCTCCAGAAACTGCACGTGTTTAGGAAGACGTTGCAGGCATTGATCTATCCCATCTCGTCTACGACACCTCATAACTTTGAGGTGTGGACGGCCACCGCCCCAACCTACTGCCACGAGTGTGAGGGCCTGCTGTGGGGCATCGCCAGGCAGGGTATGCGCTGCTCTGAGTGTGGTGTCAAATGCCACGAGAAGTGTCAGGATCTACTCAACGCCGACTGTCTGCAGAGTAAGGAAATACACTCTCACACACACACACACACAGGCTCACACCCAGAAACACAGGTTTGCACTCCCACTCGCTCGCTCACACACACACACACACACACACACACACACACACACACACACACACACACACACACACACACAGAATATGCATTCATATGTGGTTACGGATTCAAAGCAACAAGGGGAGAGTTCTATCTTCCTTTAGTTGCAATTTATTCCCCTATTACTTACAATGGGAGCTATGTGAGCACTGTCCACTGTCCTGTGGTGCTGAACTTCAGAATCCACATTCTGTTGCTGTCCACTTCAGTGGTGCTGAATCGCATATGTTTGCTTTTACAGCTTGTTTGTTTGTTTACTGCAGCACCATTGGACATTTTACTCCATATAGCATACACAAGCTGCCGTGTGTGTGTGTGTGTGTGTGTGTGTGTGTGTGGTCTCCTGCCTTACAGGGAGGGTGTCTCCTCTGACTCTCAGTATGACATTACTCTATGCCTCCCAGCCTGCTTTGAAGTGTAGCTAGCTCTCAAACGTGTTTGTGTTTGCACTAAAACACACCCACACCCTCTCCATCTTGCTACTGTAATGTTTATTTAAACTGATTCCCTCTGTTCTACAGTAGCAGGTCATGTTTTGTGTAGTATCTAGAGGTTTATCCTAGTGTTTTATGATTGGATGACAGTAGACGTGTGACATGTTAGCCCCAGGACCGTCACTCTCTGTAACTGGATTAGCTCCACTCTGAATGATAGAACTCTCTGTGTGCGTCCCAAATGGCCCTCTATTCCCTACATACTGCACTACTTTTAGTACTGCACTACTTTTAGTACTGCACTACGTTTAGTACTGCACTACTTTTAGTACTGCACTACGTTTAGTACTGCACTACTTTTAGTACTGCACTATTTTTAGTACTGCACTACTTTTAGTACTGCACTACGTTTAGTACTGCACTACGTTTAGTACTGCACTACGTTTAGTACTGCACTACTTTTAGTACTGCACTACTTTTAGTACTGCCCTATGTAGGGAAAAGAGTGTAATTTGGGACGAATACATAGTGTTTTATTCAAATGATGATTCATGTTTGATTTCAATCGCAGTTCATGACCTCGCCAAAGATGACATGCGAGATAACTCGATTAGAGGAGGCGAGAGAAGGGGTGAAAAGAGAGGGAGGGAGGGAGGGGAGAGAGGGAGAGGGAGGGAGGGGGAGGGAGGGGAGAAAGGGGAGAGGGAGAGAGGAGAGAGAGGGGAGAAGGAGGGAGGGAGGGGAGAGAGGGAGGGAGGGAGGGTCCAATTAAAGCATGAGGAGAAAGCATAAGTGTGTGTTTGAGAGATAGGCCGTAGCCAAGGTCTTTCTAACCCCTACCCCCTACTCACACACACAAACACACAGAATAAAGGAGGCTTCTAACTGTATTCTAATCACATACAGTATTTGTTCTCCTACAGACATTCTCCTCCTACAACAACTGCTTCCCATTGTGTTCTAGGGACGAGATACCCAAAAGAGAAAGGTAGAGAAAGAGAGTTAGAGATCACAAAGAGCATGAGAGAGGATTATCTGTGTGTTTGATAGATGGGCCAGAGGAAATCTAAGGGCGGTGGACAAGAGTTCTAAGTACAATGCTGTATCCTAATTTGTAATTGTGTGTGTGTGTGTGTGTGTGTGTGTGTGTGTGTGTGTGTGTGTGTGTGTGTGTGTGTGTGTGTGTGTGTGTGTGTGTGTGTGTGTGTGTGTGTGTGTGTGTGTGTGTGTTCTAGGGGCGGTGGAGAAGAGTTCTAAGCATGGCGCTGAGGACAAGACCCTGAACATCATCATGGCCATGAAGGAGAGGATGAAGATCAGGGAGAAGAACCGGCCTGAGGTGTTTGAGGTCATCCAGGAGATGTTTGGGATCTCTAAAGAGGACTTCACTGGACACCTGAAGACCGCCAAGCAAGCAGTGCTGGAGGGAACCTCCAAGTGGTCCGCCAAGATCAACATCACAGGTTAGTAGTACCAACACTAAGAACTAAGCCCTCACCCCTAGCCAAGCAAGCAGTGCTGGAGGGAACCTCCTAGTGGTCCACCAAGATCAACATCACAGGTTAGTAGTACCAACACTAAGAACTAAGCCCTCGCCCCTAGCCAAGCAGGCTATACTGGAGGGAACCTCCTAGTGGTCCACCAAGGTCAACATCACAGGTTAGTAGTACCAACACTAAGAACTAAGCCCTCGCCCCTAGCCAAGCAGGCTAGACTGGAGGGAACCTCCTAGTGGTCAACCAAGGTCAACATCACATCTTAACACAATCACTGAGGCCTGGTGCTGGGAAGGTTTGCTGGACTATAATAAATGTCTTCAGATCGTCTTGAGCAAGGCACATAGCTGGAAGGGCGATACACCACTGTGGCTGATTCTGTGCTCCGCCCTAAAGGTGATGTGTGTGTGCGTGTATTACCTTGCAGCGGTGCGACTAGAGCATACAGTTCCTCTGGGCTAAATTACACCAGGTTGGGCTGAGCTGAGCTATATTATTGCCCAGCTAGCATCCTGCCATTCCTTGTGTGTGTCAATCAATCCCCAAGAGACTGAGACAGAGAGAAAAACTGCCTCACTCTCCCATCTATCTCTATGGCCTTATCCAATGTCCTGTTTTAGAACCGGCTTATTGACTCTTTATTTATGTATTCATTTGATGAATACAGACACACATTGATTGTGTAGCACTTTGGCGGTAGATAGATAGGCAGCCGTGAGATGTGAATGTTCTGCATCAGCTAACTGCTACATCCCAGCCCTGGATCAGTGGATTTGTATAGACTGCTATAGGAAGGAGAATACAGTATACTTAATAAACTCCCTCTCTCCATCACTGCTTTTTTCCATCTTTCCACCCTTACCCCTCTCACTTTCTATATCTCTCATCCCCTCTCTCTCTGTCTCCTTCTCTCTCTCTCTTTTTTTCTCTCCATCACTCAGCTCTGTAGTTGCGGTACATTTTACTACATTATACAGAGCCAACATAGACATCAGCCGTTCTCTGCCTCTTTCTATTCTTTCCACCTCTTTCCACATCACTCTCGCTCTCTCTCTCCCCCTTTTCTCCCTTTCCACTCCTCCCTTTCCACATCCCCTTCTCTCTCTCTCCTCTACCCCTCTCTCTCCCCCTTTTCTCCCTTTCCACTCCTCCCTTTCCACATCACCTTCTCTCTCTCTCCTCTACCCCTCTCTCTCCCCCTTTTCTCCCTTTCCACTCCTCCCTTTCCACATCACCTTCTCTCTCTCTCCTCTACCCCTCTCTCTCCCCTTTTCTCCCTTTCCACTCCTCCCTTTCCACATCACCCTCTCTCTCTCCTCTACCCCCCGTCTCTCTCCCCCTTTTCTCCCTTTCCACTCCTCCCTCTCCCTTTCCACATCACCTCTCTCTCCTCTACCCCTCTCTCTCTCCCCCTTTTCGCCCTTTCCACTCCTCCCTTTCCACATCACCCTCTCTCTCTCCTCTACCCATCTCTCTCTCCCCCTTTTCTCCCTTTCCACTCCTCCCTCTCCCTTTCCGCATCACCCTGTCTCTCTCCTCTACCCCTCTCTCTCTCCCCCTTTTTTCCCTTTCCACTCCTCCTTTCCACATCACCCTCTCTCTCTGCTACCCCTCTCTCTCCCCCTTTTCTCCCTTTCCACATCACCTTCTCTCTCTCCTCTACCCCTCTCTCTCTCCCCCTTTTTTCCCTTTCCACTCCTCCCTCTTCCTTTCCACATCACCCTCTCTCTCTCTCCTCTACCCCTCTCTCTCTCCCCCTTTTTCCCTTTCCACTCCTCCCTTTCCACATCACCCTCTCTCTCTCTGCTACCCCTCTCTCTCCCCCTTTTCTCCCTTTCCACTCCTCCCTCTCCACATCACCTTCTGTCTCTCCTCTACCCCTCTCTCTCTCCCCCTTTTTCCCCCATTTCCCTCTTCCACATCACCCTCTCCTCTCCGCTACCCCTCTCTGTCTCCCCTTTTCTCCTTTCCACTCCTCCCTTCCACATCACTCTCTCTCCTCTACCCCTCTCTCTCCCCCTTTTCTCCCTTTCCACTCCTCCCTCTCCCTTTCCACATCACCCTCTCTCTCTCCTCTACCCCTCTCTCTCTCCCCCTTTTTTCCCTTTCCACTCCTCCCTTTCCACATCACCCTCTCTCTCTCTGCTACCCCTCTCTCTCCCCCTTTTCTCCTTTCCACTCCTCCCTCTCCCTTTCCACATCACCTTCTCTCTCTCCTCTACCCTTCTCTCTCTCCCCCTTTTTTCCCTTTCCACTCCTCCCTCTTCCACATCACCCTCTCTCTCTCCGCTACCCCTCTCTCTCTCCCCTTTTCTCCCTTTCCACTCCTCCCTTCCACATCACTCTCTCTCCTCTACCCCTCTCTCTCCCCCTTTTCTCCCTTTCCACTCCTCCCTTTCCACATCACTCTCTCTCCTCTACCCCTCTCTCTCTCCCCCTTTTCTCTCTTTCCACTCCTCCCTTTCCCTTTCCACATCACCCTCTCTCTCTCCCCCTTCTTCTCCCCCTTTCTCCCTTTCCACTCCTCCCTCTCCCTTTCCACATCACCCTCTCTCTCCCCCTTTTCTCCCTTTCCACTCCTCCCTCTCCCTTTCCACATCACCCTCTCTCTCTACTACCCCTCTCTCTCTCCCCCTTTTTCTCCCTTTCCACTCCTCCCTCTCCCTTTCCACATCACCCTCTCTCTCCCCCTTTTCTCCCTTTCCACTCCTCCCTCTCCCTTTCCACATCACCCTCTCTCTCACCGCTACCCCTCTCTCTCTCCCCTTTTTCCCTTTCCACTCCTCCCTCTCCCTTTCCACATCACCCTCTCTCTCTACTACCCCTCTCTCTCTCCCCCTTTTCTCCCTTTCCACTCCTCCCTCTCCCTTTCCACATCACCCTCTCTCTCCCCCTTTTCTCCCTTTCCACTCCTCCCTCTCCCTTTCCACATCACCCTCTCTCTCACCGCTACCCCTCTCTCTCCCCCTTTTTCCCTTTCCACTCCTCCCTCTCCCTTTCCACATCACCCTCTCTCTCTACTACCCCTCTCTCTCTCCCCTTTTCTCCCTTTCCACTCCTCCCTCTCCCTTTCCACATCATCCTCTCTCTCCGCTACCCCTCTCTCTCCCCCTTTTCTCCCTTTTCACTCTCTCTCTGCCATTTCTTCCCTATCTCTGTCTATCCCCTGTATCCCCTCGCTCTTCTCCCTCTCATCCCCTCTCTCTCATTGTATTGTAGTTCTTGCTGCCGGGGGCAACACAAGGCTGTAGCTTCTCATTTGTGGTGTCTTTGAGAGCCCGGCCCACCAGTCTCTGTCAGCGACAGCAGAGGGGCTGGCTGGGGGAGTTATGTACCATGAATAATACAGAGTGTCACTCATACATATTTAATGCCCAGTGTCCTTTTACCTTTTATGGGGCTGGGAAATACTACTTCCTTTCTGAGATGGATGGTTAAGGGTGTGTGGAGCAGGGTGTGTGGAGCAGGGTGGGTTTTAGCAGGGTGTGTGGGGGGAGCGGCTAATGGGGTATAGGTTGTGTGTCTGTGTTGGTGAGGGTATGTGTCTGTGTGTGTGTGTGTGTGTGTGCCTCACCCATAGCCTGGGAAGACAAATAGTCTCTGCGAGAGTAGCTAACCTAAGTATATTTTGTCTTTCAGCAAGTTGCTGTTGTTGATATAGTCTGGCTTGGGCATTTTTATTGATTTGTTTTCTATTTAACCTTTATTTTACTAGGCAAGTCAGTTAAGAACTAATTATTATTTACAATGATGGCCGACCAAAAGGCAAAAGGTCTCCCACGGGGGCTGGGATTAAATAAAAATATAGGACAAATGCCAAGTTGAAGATGCAACATATCACAGATATGGCAAAGGTCTTAAAGCTATAATATGTAACTCTTTGGGCGACCTGACCAAATTCACATAAAAATGTGAGTTATAGATCTGTCATTCTTATTGAAAGCAAATTTAAGACGCGGTAGATCTGTTCTATGTGCAGAGATTCTATGCTTCCTGTTCTTAAGTCTTAGTGTTTGCATCTTTTACTATCGGTTTTGTACAGCTTCAAACAGCTGAAAAACTATATTTGGGGTTATTGAAAACATGTTTAACAGAGATGTAGATGGTACAATGATTCTCTATACAAACTATACACTGAGTACAAAACATTAGGAAACACCTTCCAAATATTGAGTTGCACCCCGTTTTGCCTTCAGAACAGCCTCAATTCATCTGGGCATGGACTCTACAAGGTGTCAAAAGCATTCCACAGGGATGCTGGCCATGTTGACTCCAAAGCTTTCCACAGTTGTGTCAAGTTGGCTGGATGTCCTTTGGGTGGTGAATCGTTCTTGATACACACGGGAAACTGTTGAGTGTGAAAAACCAGCAGCATTGCAGTTCTTGACACACTCAAACCAGTGAGCCGGGCACATACTACCATACCCCGTTCAAAGGCACTTAAATATTCACCCTCTGAATGGAACACATACACAATCCATGTCTCAATTGGCTCGAGGCTTCCAACTCCTTATTTAACCTGTCATTTCCCCTTCATCTACACTGATTGAAGAGGATTTAACAAGTGACATCAATAAGGGATCATATCTTTCACCTGGATTCACCGGCTGGACATGCTTTCCTCCTGGCTGCCCCAACCCCGGCCAACAGCTCCGCACCCCCCGCAGCTACTTGCCCGAGCCTCCCCAGCTTCTCCTTCACCCAAATCCAGATAGCAGATGTTCTGAAAGAGCTGCAAAACCTGGACCCGTACAAATCAGCTGGGCTAGACAATCTGGACCCTCTCTTTCAAAAATTATTTTCCGCCATTGTTGCAACCCTCTTCAAAGGGGGTGACACTAAACCCAAACTGTTATAGACCTATATCCATCCTGCCCTGCCTTTCTAAATTCTTCGAAAGCCAAGTTAATAAACAGATCACTGACCATTTCGAATCCCACGGTACCTTTTCCGCTGGGCAATCCGGTTTCCGAGCTGGTCACTGGTGCACCTCAGCCACGCTCAAGGTACTAAACGATATCATAACCACCATCGATAAAAGACAGTACTGTGCAGCAGGCTTCTTCAACCTGGCCAAGGCTTTCGACTCTGTCAATCACCGTATTCTTATCGGCAGACTCAATACCTTTGGTTTCTCAAATGACTGCCTCGCCTGGTTCACCAACTACTTCGCAGACAGAGTTCAGTGTGTCAATTCGGAGGGCCTGTTGTCCGGACCTCTGGGAGTCTCTATGGGGGTACCACAGGGTTCAATTCTCAGGCCGACTCTTTTCTCTGTATATATCAACGATGTCGCTCTTGCTGCGTGTGATTCCCTGATCCACCTCTACGCACCCGCCCGCCCGACTAGCATCACTACTCAGTTCTGACCTAGAATATTCTATCCTGACCTAGAATACGTGGACAACTACAAATACCTAGGTGTCTGGCTAGACTGTAAACTCTCTTTCCAGACTCATATCAAACATCTCAAATCTAGAATCGTTTTTCAATTTCGCAACAAAGCCTCCTTCACTCACACCGCCAAACATGCCCTAGTAAAACTGACTATCCTACCGATCCTCGACTTCAGCGATGTCATCTACAAAATTGCTTCCAATACTCTACTCAGCAAATTGGATGTAGTCTATCACAGTGCCATCCGTTTTGTTACCAAAGCACCTTATACCACCCACCACTGCGACCTGTATGCTGTAGTCGGCTGGCCCTCGCTACATATTCGTTGCCAGACCCACTGGCTCTAGGTCATCTAGAAGTCTATGCTAGGTAAAGCTCCGCCTTATCTTAGCTCACTGGTCACAATAACAACACCCACCCGTAGCACGCGCTCCAGCAGGTATATCTCACTGGTCATCCCCAAAGCCAACACCTCCTTTGGCCGCCTTACCTTCCAGTTCTTTGCTGAGAGTGACTGGAACGAATTGCAAATATTGCTGAAGCTGGAGACTTACATTTCCCTCACTAACTTTAAACATCAGCTATCTGAGCAGCTAACCGATCGCTGCAGCTGTACATAGTCCATCTGTAAATAGCCCACCCAATCTACCTACCTCATCCCCATATTGTTTTTATTTACTTTGCTGCTCTTTTGTACACCAGTATCACTACTTACACACCACCATCTGCTGGTCATCATCTGCTCATTTATCACTCCAGTGTTAATCTGCTATATTGTAATTACTTTGCTACTATGGCCTATTTATTGCCTACCTCCTAACACCATTTGCGCACACTGTATATAGACTCTTTTTTTTATTGTGTTATTGACTGTATGCTTGTTTATTACATGTGTAACTCTGTGTTGTTGTTTCTGTCACACTGCTTTATCTTGGCCAGGTCGCAATTGTAAATGAGAATTGTTCTCAAATAGCTTACATGGTTAAATAAGGTTTATGTCTTGGAAAGAGAAGGTGTTTCTAATGTATTACTGTATTCAATAATTGCTTGTTTTATCACATAAACTTAGCCAAACTATTAGAATTTTAGCAACCAGGAAATAGAAGAGGGATTTCTGCATATTCCACCTTTAACACATCACACAAAATTGATGACGTAGTACACAGTAGAATGACGTAGTACACAGTAGGATGACGTAGTACACAGTAGGATGACGTAGTACACAGTTGGATGACGTAGTACACAGTTGGATGACGTAGTACACAGTTGGATGACGTAGTACACAGTTGGATGACGTAGTACACAGTAGGATGACGTAGTACACAGTTGGATGACGTAGTACACAGTTGGATGACGTAGTACACAGTTGGATGACGTAGTACACAGTTGGATGACGTAGTACACAGTAGGATGATTTAGATAGGATGACGTAGTACACAGTTGGATGACGGTACACAGTAGGATGACGTAGTACACAGTTGGATGACGTAGTACACAGTAGGATGACGTAGTACACAGTTGGATGACGTAGTACACAGTTGGATGACGTAGTACACAGTTGGATGACGTAGTACACAGTTGGATGACGTAGTACACAGTTGGATGACGTAGTACACAGTAGGATGACGTAGTACACAGTTGGATGACGTAGTACACAGTTGGATGACGTAGTACACAGTTTGATGACGTAGTACACAGTTGGATGACGTAGTACACAGTTGGATGACGTAATACACAGGAAACGGAGACCTGTTTTGGCTCGTGAACACCACTTTCAAAACTGCTGGCTGAAATGACAGATGTTCAGGAGTGCATCTTTAAGTGCTGTATCTTTAATGAGACATCTCAGTATTATTCCCCCATAAAAAACACAAGTGCACTTGTTTTTTACTTGCACTGACTCTGCTGATAACTTCTTTACTGAGGAACAATGTATTTACAAAGACTGTGATATGTGGTTGTCTCAACAAGTTATCTTAAGATTAATGTAAGTCGCTCCGGATAAGAGAACCCTGCTAAATAAAATACAAATATATTTAAATGTAGTGTGTGTGTGTGTGTGCTTGTGCATGGTCATGTGCGATGGTGGTGGACTGGTCTCTCTTAGGTATCTGTCTGTTGGCGAGGCAGATATTCACTGCTTCCCCAACAAACAGATTGGCTATACTGGAGACACGTTTACATGGCTATGGTACCTATACATACATTAGACATAGGACAAGGCTCTACTAGTGCATAGCAAGTAATACAGCTATAAACCTGCAGGCTTTACGTGTTACCTATATTTTTATATGTATATTATTCTGTATATTAGTGCTGGACTGGAACAAAAGCCTGTTAAGTCTTACTGTTGTTATTTCTGTCTCCCCCCTACTTCCCCTGTCTCCCTTTGTCCTCCCCTGTCTTCCTCTGCCTTCCCGGTCTCCCCTTGTCTTCCTCTGCCTTCCCGGTCTCCCCTTGTCTTCCTCTGCCTTCCCGGTCTCCCCTTGTCTTCCTCTGCCTTCCCCCTACCTTCCTCTGTCTTCCTCTGCCTTCCCCTGTCTCCCCTGTCCTCCTCTGTCCTCCTCTGCCTTCCCCTACCTTCCTCTGCCTTCCCGGTCTCCCCTGTCCTCCTCTGTCTTCCCCTACCTTCCTCTGTCTTCCTCTGCCTCCCTCTATTCCCCCATCTCGCCCTGCCTCCCCCTCTCTCCTCTCCAGTGATGTGTGCCCAGGGTCTGCAGGCCAAGGATAAGACAGGTTCCAGTGACCCCTATGTGACTGTCCAGGTAGGGAAGACCAAACGGCGTACCAAGACCATCTTTGGGAACCTCAACCCTGTCTGGGACGAGAAGTTCTTCTTGTGAGTATGAACATACAGTATATCAACATTACTCAGCATTACTTATATCAGTATATACAACATTACTACAACCTGAGCCAGTGTACTACAGGCTGTATTATAGACGTGGTCCTTTGTGGCTTAGTCGGTAGAGCATGGCACTTGCAACCCGTTGGTTTGATTCCCGCTGGGGCCACTCATAGAGAAAATATATGCACCTGTCCAGGTGGTGTACATAAAGACTGCCTCAGGCTACAGAAACAGGAGGTATGCTCCTATCCTAGGGGCCATTCTGGCTCAGACAGGGCTACCTTCTTCAGCTGTAATACAAGCACTCCAGCAGACATTGTTATCACAGACATGTAGAACCTACAACACCAACAAATGAGGGGAGAGGAGATGGAAAATAATTCAAATGCATTTCACTGACAAATGTGTTATTGACATGAATATCATCTATAGCGCATTTGGAAAGTATTCAGACCCCTTGACTTTTTCCACCTTTTGTTATGTTACAGCCTGATTCTAAAATGGACTAAATACATGTTTTTGTTAATCAATCTACACACAATACCACATAATGATAAAGGAAAAACAGGTTTTTAGAAATGTTTGCACATTTATTAAAAATAAAGCACAGAAATACCTTCTTTACATAAGTATTCAGACCCTTTGTTATGATACCCAGAATTGAGCTCAGGTGCATCCTGTTTCCATTGATCAGTGAGATGTTTCTACAACTTGATTGTAGTCCACTTGTGGTAAATTCAATTGATTGGACATGATTTGGAAAGGCACACACCTGTCTATATAAGGTCCCACAGTTGACAGTGCATGTCAGACACAGATCTGGGGAAGGGTACCAAAACATTTCTGCAGCATTGAAGGTGGCCTCCCTCATTCTTAAATGGAAAAAGTTTGGGACCACCAAGACTCTTCCTAGAGCTGGCAGCCCAGCCAAACTGAGCAATCTGGGGAGAAGGGCTTTGGTCAGGGAGGTGACCAAGAACCCGATGGTCCCTCTGACAGTGCTCCAGAGATCCTCTGTGGAGATGAGAGAACCTTCCAGAAGGACAACCATCTCTGCAGCACTCCACCAATCAGGCCTTTATGGTAGAGGCCAGACAGAAGCCACTCCTCAGTAAAAGACACATGACAGCCTGATTGGAGTTTTCCAAAAGGCACCTAATGGACTCTCAGGCCATGAGAAACAAGATTCTCTGACCTGATGAAACCAAAATTGAACTCTTTGGCCTGAATGCCAAGCTTCATTTCACCCCCAGCTTTGAGTGTACAGCTTTGTTTGAGTTTACTGAAAGTATTATGAAGCTAACCCGTGTTATCTCAGGCCCTTTTTAAATAAACAACTTCTAAAATGGAGAGGGAACTTTTGATGATGTGTAGTGATGTTGTGCTACGTAGAGATTGACCCATGGTGTCATTAGAGAAGGTATTATGGTTTTAATCTGGCTCTCTATGAGTCTGAACTCTGAACTCTGAGTGGTGACAGACTGTCATGTTGATTGTGATGTTGATCATGTTGATTTAAGGTACACAGAGAACCGAGAACTAATGATATTATCTAACACAACCTAGAACACTGGAATATGGCTTTCTGTAAAACAACAGTATAGCACTATGAACGACACATTTCACATCAACGTCATGAGGCTTAAGGAGTCTGTTCTAAAGCCAGTATATCCTATTGTTGTATAAATACATCACAGTATCTGCAGTATCCTATATGGACTTCAAGCTGAAATACGCGTCAGGTTGAACAGCACCATTGTTCACCACAGCCGCAATTGTTGCTGTTTTTGTTTTGATAATAAAAGAGAAGAGGATCATCCAGCATCCTGAACACATTGTTGCAATACATCCTCTGCTTTTCTATGGCGCAGGAAGTGATGTGCACTAATGATGTGCACTAATGATGTGCACTAATGATGTGCACTAATGTCAGAGACAAGAAAACGTGTTTGTTGTTTGAAATAACTTCTTATTTTGTTGTAATATTACCAACGAATGTGGCAGTTTCACCAAGTATGGATTCCAGCTTTAAATAGAGACATAGATAGATAAAGATAAATCAAGCACCCCATTTCCATAGAAACCATAGCACTGGTGATTAGAATACCTGTATCTAGGAGACAAAGAGGCTTTGTTTAGAGCTGCCTTCCACCATGTTCTCTGTCTGCTGATGGAGGCACTGCGTGTGTGTCTGTCTGTCTGTCTGTCTGTCTGTCTGTCTGTCTGTCTGTCTGTCTGACAGAGAGAAAACAAGACATAGAGGGAAAAGATGTTATCCTCATGCCATGTGACAGGGTCTTGGGATCTTTGCTCTCTGCCTGGCAGGGACAGCCATCTGAGGGTGCCACTAACACACACACACACATGCACACGCACACACACACCCCCTTGGGTGGTGGAACACTAGGGACAACAGGGTTTCCTAAAGAGAGCCGGTGGGGCAGAATGATGTCAATCCCACCTGACAGACATTCCCCGCACCTCTCCCTTCTCCCTCCCTCTCCTCTCCTCTCCTCTCCTCTCCTCTCCTCTCTCTCCTCTCCTCTCCTCTCTCTCTCCTCTCCTCTCCTCTCCTCTCTCCCTCTCCTCTCCTCTCCTCCCCTCCCCCTCTCATCTTCCTTTCCCTCCCCCTCTCATCTCCTTCTCTCCTCTCCTCTCCTCTCCTCTCCTCTCCTCTCCTCCTCTCCTCTCCTCTCCTCTCCTCTCCTCTCCTCTCCTCTCCTCTCCTCTCCTCTCCTCTCCTCTCCTCTCCTCTCCTCTCCTTTACTCTCCTCTATTCTTCTCTATTTTACTCTCTTCTCCTCTCCTCTCCTGTCCCCTCCCCCTCTCATCTCCCTTTACTCTCCTCTATTCTTCTCTATTTTACTCTCTTCTCCTCTTCTCTCTCCTGTCCCTCTATTCTCCTCTCATGTCCCTTTACTCTCCTCTATTCTCCTCTCCTCTCCTCTCCTCTCCTCTCCTCTCCTCTCCTCTCCTCTCCTCTCCTCTCCTCTCCTCTCCTCTCCTCTCCTCTCCTCTCCTCTCCTCTCCTCTCCTCTCCTCTCCTCTCCTCTCCTCTCCTCTCCACTCCTCTCCTCTCCTCTCCCTTTACTCTCCTCTATTCTTCTCTATTTTACTCTCTTCTCCTCTCCTCTCCTGTCCCCTCCCCCTCTCATATCCCTTTACTCTCCTCTATTCTCCTCTCCTCTCCTGGCCCCTCCCCCCTCTCATCTCCCTTTTCTCTCCTCTATTCTTCTCTACTTTACTCTTCTATCCCTCTCCTCTCTCTTCCTCTACTCTCTTTCATTCTCCTCTCTCTCCTCCTTCCAGGTCTTTTATTTCCCACATACATCTAGCAGAGAGGACAACTCCAGACCACTCCCAAGCCTTTGAAGCCCCAATGACAACCCTAACCTAACAGCCACCCACACTATGTCAACCCTAGCCATTACATATGACTGTGACGTGACTACACTGAGTCTCCAGGTCTGTTTGTGCTCCAGGATAGTGTGAGGTCATATCAGGTTAGGTCAGAGCTGCTGCCAGTAGATAAAACAGCTGAGCGGCTCTCGAGAGGATGGGAGGAGGGAGGAGGGAAGAGGGCCACACAGCTTTTCACCTTCAAGGGCTTTATTCTAGATTTTTTACAGCTTTTTTTCTCTGATTTAGTCACCCTAATTTGGGCCATCCTACAAGGGTAAAAATGACAATAACTTTTGAACGAATTATGATAGAGGCATGATGTTTGGACACCCTAAACCAGTGGTTACCAAACTGTCGATCACAATTGACTGGTTGATCTCCAAGGCGTTCCTAGTCAATTACCAAACATTTCTGTAAAAACAACAACAATAAAGCCTTACGTTCCACATTTTTCTATTCCTTTTGTGTTGTAGGCGTCAGATGCACTTGATTCAACAGCCCTAATGACGGGAAGGCAAAGTGTCCCCATTTTGAACCTCTTCATGTGTCTGACGGTAGAACTCCGCTTACCCGGCAGGTCCAGAGAGGAAATCAAGTGCACCTACAGGCCTACCGCTGGCCAATAAGATAGTTCAGATCACTGTGTCTGCACAGTTTCCTCGAGCCATGGACTGTAAAAAACAAACTTGAGCGCACAGCAACGTTGATACTGTGAGAATTCAAATGACTATGACTAAAGAGACTCAAGAAATACAGCGTGTTTAAGTTGTTATTCAGCACTCTCAATGCTTTTATAAGCCATAATATGTGTGTTCTCCCTACACCCACTCACACTACCACCAGCACTGCAGCTGCAATGAATTAGAATAGCAAAGTGTTCTGATAACCATTGTATTTTTATTATAATAGCGACTTGTGTCTTTTTTTAATATCGCCCAAAACTAACTTTACTGGTGCTGTTTTTCTACACATGGTGCTTTGCTGTCCAGTGAGTGTCACAACGCTACAGACCGGATCAAGGTGCGTGTGTGGGATGAGGATGATGACATCAAGTCTCGCATGAAACAACACTTCAAACGAGAGTCGGACGACTTCCTGGGTCAGACCATCATCGAGGTCCGCATGCTCAGCGGGGAGATGGATGTGTGGTACAACCTGGGTATGTTCCAGAACCTTCTGCTTCCATGTTCCAGTTAAGACTGGTTCTATGTTCTAAATAAGACTGGTTCTATGTTCTAGAGAATAATGATTATATATTCACGATCAGACTGCTTCCATGTTCTAGGGAATACTGGTTCTATGTTCCAGATCATACTGCTTCCATGCTCTAGATAAGACTGGTTCTATATTCTAGATTAGACTGGTTCTATGTTCTCTATAAAACGGGTTATATGTTGTAGAGTAGACTGGTTCTATGTTCTAGATAAAAATGTTTCTATGTTCTAGATCATAATGATTATATGTTCCAGATCCAACTATATTCTAGTTAAGTTTGGTTTTATGTTCTAGATAAGACCGGTACCATTTTCTAGATAAGAGGATTGGTGCATCTGGTTTTGTGTTCTAGATAAGAGAACTGATATGTCTGGTTTTGTGTTCTAGATAAGAGAACTGATATGTCTGGTTCTGTGTTCTAGATAAGAGCACTGATAAGTCTGGTTCTGTGTTCTAGATAAGAGCACTGATAAGTCTGGTTCTGTGTTCTAGATAAGATAATTGATACGTCTGGTTCTGTGTTCTAGATAAGAGCACTGATAAGTCTGGTTCTGTGTTCTAGATAAGAGAACTGATAAGTCTGGTTCTGTGTTCTAGATAAGAGAACTGATAAGTCTGGTTCTGTGTTCTAGATAAGAGAACTGATAAGTCGATGGTGTCGGGAGCCATCAGATTGAAGCTCAACGTGGAGATGAAGGGAGAGGAGAAAGTAGCTCCACCCCACGGCCAGTACACCTGTTTACACGAGGTAAGACATCTATACTCACCAACTGGTCTGATGGATTTCTCCACTCTATGGAAACTGTTCCAGGAACTGTCTCCCTCTACTCCTCTTCTCTCATGTTATTCTCTTCATCCTGTCTTTCTCTCTTCCTTTAGAACCTGTTCCACCACCTGACGGAGGTAAAGAACAGTGGAGCGGTGAAGATCCCAGAGGTGAAAGGAGAGGAGGCGTGGAAGGTCTACTATGACGACGTGTCCCAGGAGATAGTGGACGAGTTTGCCATGAGATACGGAGTAGAGTCCATCTACCAGGCCATGACGTAAGGATGCTCTCTTTCTCTTTCTCCCTCTTTTCTCTCCTCTTGGTTCTCTGAAGGCTTACTGCTGTGCTGATGTAATACAGGAAAGCATGCCTCTGTGTCCTCAGTGTTAAAACTATAGAATCCATGGATTCAATTTCTATGGTTCAGAGTGCATGTGTGAGAGAGAAGGAAGCGCCTGGCTGCCTGTCTCTGTGTGTGTGTGTGTGAGAGAGAAGGAAGCGCCTGGCTGCCTGTCTCTGTGTGTGTGTGTGTGTGTGAGAGAGAAGGAAGCGCCTGGCTGCCTGTCTCTGTGTGTGTGTGCGTGTGCGCGTGCGTGTGTGCGTGCGTGTGTGTGTGTGTGTGTGTGTGTGTGTGTGTGTGTGTGCGCTGTCCGCTCTAAAGCCACCATGGGAATTCACAGGAAGTCATCATGGTTCTCAGTGATCTCTCTCCACCCTCGCCTCCCGCAAGTGCTTCTGGGTAATCTGGAGGCTGAGAGCACAATAATTAATTATGCTTCCCAATGTGAGCATCTGTGTGTGTGTGTGTGTCTCTCTCCCTCTCTCTCCCCCTCTCCCTCCCGCTCCATCTTTTTTTGTCTCTCTCGCTGTGTTTTGAAAGGCTATTTAATAAATCATTGATATGACTGTCCTTCCAGATAAATGGGCTGCTCATTTTTGAAAAACTTTGAAATGCACCTCAAGTTAACCTTTCCTTGTATCAGTATTAAACTTAAAATTAAAAAAATTAAAATCTCATATAAAGGTCGTGTCCCAAACACCACCCTATTCCCTAATAGCCCCATGAGCCCTGGTCAAAGTTGTGCACTATAAAGAGAATAGGGTGTCATTTGGGACACTCACTCACAGTCAATGCCTGACTGTAGAGCAGAATAGATACCTGTTAAGAGGCAGCCTTCTCCTTCTCTCTTACTATTCCCATGACCTACTTAGGTTTAGTTTAATGGATTCAGCTCAGGGAGGGAGAGAGAGAGGGAGGGAGAGAGGGACAGAGAGAGAGAGAGAGAGAGATGAACCTAGAGAAGAGTCCCCTAAGCAAGCTGGTCCTGGGACTCTGTTCACAAACAGACCCTACAGAGCCCCAGGACAGCAACACAGTTAGTCCCAACCAAATCACGAGAAAACAAAAATATAATTACTTGACACATTGGAAAGAATTAACAAAGAAACAGAACAAACTAGAATGCTATTTGGCCCTACACAGAGAGTACACAGCGGCAGAATACCTGACCACTGTGACTGACCCAAAATTAAGGAAAGCTTTGACTGTGTACTTACTCAGTGAACATAGCCTTGCTATTGAGAAAGGCCGCCGTAGGCAGACATGGCTCTCAAAAGAAGAGATGCTATGTGCCCACTGCCCACAAAATGAGGTGGAAACTGAGATGCACTTCCTAACCTCCTGCCCAATGTATGACCATATTAGAGACACATATTTCCCTCAGATTACACAGATCCAAAACGAATTAAAAAACAAATACAATTTTGATAAACTCCCATATCTACTGGGTGAAATACTCCAGTGTGGAATCACAGCAGCAAGATTTGTGACCTGTTGCACAAGAAAAGGGCAACCAGTGAAGAACAAACACCATTGTAAATACAACCCATATTTATGTTTATTTATTTTCCCTTTTGCACTTGAACTATTTGCACATTGCTACCACAATGTATATAGACATAATATGACATTTGAAATGCCTTTATATGCCTATACTTTTGGATATTTTGTGAGTGTAATGTTTACTGTCAATTTTTTATTGTTTATTTCACTATTGTTGATGATCTATTTGACCTGTTTCCCATTCCAATAAAGCCCTTTGATTTGAATTGAATGTAATTGAATTGAGTGAGAGAGGGGATAGAGGAGAGTCGACCCTGAAGGCCTTCTACACCAGCTCAGCAGACAGACCTGATCCAAATAGACCTTCTATAATGGATGGACCATCTAAACCACATAGCCCAGCGGTGGTCATCCCTTCATTTGGGAAGCTATACCCTTCTGGAGGATTTTGCTTCAACCCTACAACAACTAATTCCACTAATCAGTCGCTCCTGAGGACGTTGATGACCTGAATCTGGTGTTTTACAAGTTTCAACAAATCCGAACTTTGTTGCGTAGCATTGACGTTTCCTAGAAGTGTGTGATTAGCTGAATCAGATGTTTTTGAAGTTTCATCAACTCAGGCCTATAGGCATGGACATGATGTGTTCAGAGTGTGTATGTGTCTCTCTGTGTATATTGGTATTGGAGTGTTGCAGTGAACATGGTATTGGAGTGTTACAGTGAACATGGTATTGGAGTGTTACAGTGAACATGGTATTGGAGTGTTACAGTGAACATGGTATTGGAGTGTTACAGTGAACATGGTATTGGAGTGTTACAGTGAACATGGTATTGGAGTGTTACAGTGAACATGGTATTGGTGTGTTACAGTGAACATGGTATTGGAGTGTTACAGTGAACATGGTATTGGAGTGTTATACAGTGAACATGGTATTGGAGTGTTATACAGTGAACATGGTATTGGAGTGTTGCAGTGAACATGGTATCAAATCAAATCAAATCAAATTTTATTTGTCACATACACATGGTTAGCAGATGTTAATGCGAGTGTAGCGAAATGCTTGTGCTTCTAGTTCCGACAATGCAGTAATAACCAACAAGTAATCTAACTAACAATTGCAAAACTACTGTCTTATACACAGTGTAAGGGGATAAAGAATATGTACATAAGGATATATGAATGAGTGATGGTACAGAGCAGCATAGGCAAGATACAGTAGATGGTATCGAGTACAGTATATACATATGAGATAAGTATGTAAACAAAGTGGCATAGTTAAAGTGGCTAGTGATACATGTATTACATAAGGATGCAGTCGATGATATAGAGTACAGTATATACGTATGCATATGAGATGAATAATGTAGGGTAAGTAACATTATATAAGGTAGCATTGTTTAAAGTGGCTAGTGATATATTTACATCATTTCCCATCAATTCCCATTATTAAAGTGGCTGGAGTTGAGTCAGTGTCAGTGTCAGTGTGTTGGCAGCAGCCACTCAATGTTAGTGGTGGCTGTTTAACAGTGATGTTCTTGAGATAGAAGCTGTTTTTCAGTCTCTCGGTCCCAGCTTTGATGCACCTGTACTGACCTCGCCTTCTGGATGATAGCGGGGTGAACAGGCAGTGGCTCGGGTGGTTGATGTCCTTGATGATCTTTATGGCCTTCCTGTAACATCGGGTGGTGTAGGTGTCCTGGAGGGCAGGTAGTTTGCCCCCGGTGATGCGTTGTGCAGACCTCACTACCCTCTGGAGAGCCTTACGGTTGTGGGCAGAGCAGTTGCCGTACCAGGCGGTGATAGAGCCCGCCAGGATGCTCTCGATTGTGCATCTGTAGAAGTTTGTGAGTGCTTTTGGTGACAAGCCAAATTTCTTCAGCCTCCTGAGGTTGAAGAGGCGCTGCTGCGCCTTCTTCACGATGCTGTCTGTGTGAGTGGACCAATTCAGTTTGTCTGTGATGTGTATGCCGAGGAACTTAAAACTTGCTACCCTCTCCACTACTGTTCCATCGATGTGGATAGGGGGGTGTTCCCTCAGCTGTTTCCTGAAGTCCACAATCATCTCCTTAGTTTTGTTGACGTTGAGTGTGAGGTTATTTTCCTGACACCACACTCCGAGGGCCCTCACCTCCTCCCTGTAGGCCATCTCGTCGTTGTTGGTAAACAAGAAACCACTGTTGTGTCGTCCGCAAACTTGATGATTGAGTTGGAGGCGTGTGTGGCCACGCAGTCGTGGGTGAACAGGGAGTACAGGAGAGGGCTCAGAACGCACCCTTGTGGGGACCCAATGTGTTGAGGATCAGCGGGGTGGAGATGTTGTTGCCTACCCTCACCACTTGGGGGCGGCCCGTCAGGAAGTCCAGTACCCAGTTGCACAGGGCGGGGTCGAGACCCAGGGTCTCGAGCTTGATGACGAGCTTGGAGGGTACTATGGTGTTGAATGCCGAGCTGTAGTCGATGAACAGCATTCTCACATAGGTATTCCTCTTGTCCAGATGGGTTAGGGCAGTGTGCAGTGTGGTTGAGATTGCATCGTCTGTGGACCTATTTGGGCGGTAAGCAAATTGGAGTGGGTCTAGGGTGTCAGGTAGGGTGGAGGTGATATGGTCCTTGACTAGTCTCTCAAAGCACTTCATGATGACGGAAGTGAGTGCTACGGGGCGGTAGTCGTTTAGCTCAGTTACCTTAGCTTTCTTGGGAACAGGAACAATGGTGGCCCTCTTGAAGCATGTGGGAACAGCAGACTGGTATAGGGATTGATTGAATATGTCCGTAAACACACCGGCCAGCTGGTCTGCGCATGCTCTGAGGGCGCGGCTGGGGATGCCGTCTGGGCCTGCAGCCTTGCGAGGGTTAACACGTTTAAATGTCTTACTCACCTCGGCTGCAGTGAAGGAGAGTCTGCATGTTTTCGTTGCAGGCCGTGTCAGTGGCACTGTATTGTCCTCAAAGCGGGCAAAAAGTTATTTAGTCTGCCTGGGAGCAAGACATCCTGGTCCGTGACTGGGCTGGATTTCTTCTTGTAGTCCGTGATTGACTGTAGACCCTGCCACATGCCTCTTGTGTCTGAGCCGTTGACTTGAGATTCTACTTTGTCTCTGTACTGACGCTTAGCTTGTTTGATAGCCTTGCGGAGGGAATAGCTGCACTGTTTGTGTTCGGTCATGTTACCAGTCACCTTGCCCTGATTAAAAGCAGTGGTTCGCGCTTTCAGTTTCACGCGAAAGCTGCCATCAATCCACGGTTTCTGGTTAGGGAATGTTTTAATCGTTGCTATGGGAACGACATCTTCAACGCACGTTCTAATGAACTCGCACACCGAATCAGCGTATTCGTTAATATTGTTATCTGACGCAATACGAAACATATCCCAGTCCACGTGATGGAAGCAGTCTTGGAGTGTGGAGTCAGCTTGGTCGGACCAGCGTTGGACAGACCTCAGCGTGGGAGCCTCTTGTTTTAGTTTCTGTCTGTAGGCAGGGATCAGGGAGTCGTGGTCAGCTTTTCCGAAAGGAGGGCGGGGCAGGGCCTTATATGCGTCGCGGAAGTTAGAGTAACAATGATCCAAGGTTTTTCCACCCCTGGTTGCGCAATCGATATGCTGATAAAATTTAGGGAGTCTTGTTTTCAGATTAGCCTTGTTAAAATCCCCAGCTACAATGAATGCAGCCTCCGGATAAATGGATTCCAGTTTGCAAAGAGTCAAATAAAGTTCGTTCAGAGCCATCGATGTGTCTGCTTGGGGGGGGATATATACGGCTGTGATTATAATCGAAGAGAATTCTCTTGGTAGATAATGCGGTCTACATTTGATTGTGAGGAATTCTAAATCAGGTGAACAGAAGGATTTGAGTTCCTGTATGTTTCTTTCATCACACCATGTCTCGTTAGCCATAAGGCATACGCCCCCTCCCCTCTTCTTACCAGAAAGATGTTTGTTTCTGTCGGCGCGATGCGTGGAGAAACCCGCTGGCTGCACCGCCTCCGATAGCGTCTCTCCAGTGAGCCATGTTTCCGTGAAGCAAAGAACGTTACAGTCTCTGATGTCCCTCTGGAATGCTACCCTTGCTCTGATTTCATCAACCTTGTTGTCAAGAGACTGGACATTGGCGAGAAGAATGCTAGGGAGTGGTGCACGATGTGCCCATCTCCGGAGTCTGACCAGAAGACCGCTTCGTTTCCCTCTTTTTCTGAGTCGTTTTTTTGGGTCGCCGCATAGGATCCATTCCGTTGTCCTGGTTGAAAGGCAGAACACAGGATCCGCGTCGCGAAAAACATATTCTTGGTCGTACTGATGGTGAGTTGACGCTGATCTTATATTCAGTAGTTCTTCTCGACTGTATGTAATGAAACCTAAGATGACCTGGGGTAATAATGTAAGAAATAACACCTAAAAAAACAAAACACTGCATAGTTTCCTAGGAACGCGAAGCGAGGCGGCCATCTCTGTCGGCGCCGGAAGTAGTAAGTATTGGAGTGATACAGTGAACATGGTATTGGAGTGTTACAGTGAACATGGTATTGGAGTGTCACAGTGAACATAGTATTGGAGTGTTACAGTGAATAGCAGACCATTTGTTTGAGACACAGAGCGGTGACACCTTGGCCATCAGAACTTTGTGTGCATGCCTGCATGTGTGTGTGTGTGTGGGGGGGGGGCTCAGCCTGTCTCTTGTTGCTGGTATTTGGAGCAGCTCTTAAGATCAATGGAGTGAGGGGCGGCATGTTTGTTTGTGTGTATCGGTTCTAAAGGAACATTACAATTCCATTCAGAGTTTTCTAATCTTCCTGTTATTGACCTTCTAGCTGGTACCACTCTGCTGGGAATCACATGACATTACAACTCACAGAATGTGAATGAGCACAGTCTGCCTCTGTATTCTCTCCCTCTCTCTCTCTCTGTCTGTCTGTCTGTCTGTCTGTCTGTCTGTCTGTCTGTCTGTCTGTCTGTCTGTCTGTCTGTCTGTCTGTCTGTCTGTCTCTGTCTGTCTGTCTGTCTGTCTGTCTGTCTCTCTCTCTCTCTGTCTGTCTGTCTGTCTGTCTGTCTGTCTGTCTGTCTGTCTGTCTGTCTGTCTGTCTGTCTGTCTGTCTGTCTCTCTCTCTCTGTCTGTCTCTCTCTCTCTCTCTGTCTCGCTCTCTGTCTCTCTGTCTCTCTCTCTCTCTCTGTCTCTCTCTCTCTCTCTCTCTCTCTCTCTCTCTCTCTCTCTCTCTCTCTGCCTGTCTCTCTCTCTGCCTGTCTCTCTCTCTGCCTGTCTGACTCTTTGATTTAATCTTCTTTAATATCATTCCTCTACTAGTTGAATAATTGCCTCCTTTTCATGATCAAAGGAAAGTTACTACTTAAATCACACTTCAAAGAATAGTTAGTGTTTTGGCATTTTAATATCTTTCTCTCTCTCTCCCTTTCTCCCCACGCCCCCCCTATCTCTCCTTCCCTCCCTCTCTCCCCCTCTCTTTCCCTTCCTCTCTCTCTGCCTCGCTTCCACTCTGTCCCGTCCTCCCTCCCCTCACCTCTCTCCCCCTCTCTTTCCATTCCTCTCTCTCTGCCTCGCTTCCACTCTCTGTCCCGTCCTCCCTCCCCTCACCTCTCTCCCCTTCTCTTTCCCTTCCTCTCTCTCTGCCTCGCTTCCACTCTCTGTCCCGTCCTCCATCCCCTCACCTCTCTCCCCCTCTCTGTCCCTTCCTCTCTCTCTGCCTCGCTTCCACTCTCTGTCCCGTCCTCCCTCCCCTCACCTCTCTCCCCTTCTCTTTCCCTTCCTCTCTCTCTGCCTCTCTTCCACTCTCTGTCCCGTCCTCCCTCCCCTCACCTCTCTCCCCTTCTCTTTCCCTTCCTCTCTCTCTGCCTCGCTTCCACTCTCTGTCCCGTCCTCCCTCCCCTCACCTCTCTCCCCTTCTCTTTTCCTTCCTCTCTCTCTGCCTCGCTTCCACTCTCTGTCCCGTCCTCCCTCCCCTCACCTCTCTCCCCCAGGCATTTCTCCTGTCTGTCCTCTAAGTACATGTGTCCGGGGGTCCCAGCGGTGATGAGTAACCTGCTAGCCAACATCAACGCCTACTTTGCCCACACCACCACCGTCTCAACCAACATCTCTGCCTCCGACCGCTTCGCTGCATCCAACTTTGGGGTGAGAACACACACGCACGCGTACACACACACACTCACCTACACACACAGACTCACCTACACACACACACACTCAGCTACACACACTCACAGTGTGATTGCTTTACTAACTGAGAAATCTATATATCTGTTTTTCTCACAGAGAGAAAAATTTGTCAAACTTCTAGATCAGCTGCACAACTCTCTGAGGATTGATCTGTCCAAGTACCGGGTTTGTACTGTGTGTGTGTGTGTGTGTGTGTGTGTGTGTGTGTGTGTGTGTGTGTGTGTGTGTGTGTGTGTGTGTGTGTATGTGTAGCTGTGTGTGTGTGTGTGTGTGTGTGTGTGTGTGTGTGTGCTGTGTGTGTGTGTGTGTGTGTGTGTGTGTGTGTGTGTGTGTGTGTGTGTGTGTGTGTGTGTGTGTGTGTAAAACAGTGGGTGTCGGTGTATAATAGGATTATCTGTCCAGGGGTTGTACCTAGAGATTAACAGTTGTAATGATTTCTATCTCCAGGAGTCTTCTTCACTAGTCCTGTCCACTAATCCTGTTCACTAGACCTGTCCACTAGTCCTGTCCACTAGTCCTGTCCACTAGTCCTGTCCACTAGTCCTGTCCACTAGTCCTGTCCACTAGACTTGTCCACTAGTCCTGTCCAGTAGTCCTGTCCACTAGTCCTGTCCACTAGTCCTGTCCACTAGACTTGTCCACTAGTCCTGTCCACTAGACTTGTCCACTAGTCCTGTCCACTAGACTTGTCCACTAGTCCTGTCCACTAGACTTGTCCACTAGTCCTGTCCACTAGACTTGTCCAGTAGTCCTGTCCACTAGTCCTGTCCACTAGACTTGTTCACTAGTCCTGTCCACTAGTCCTGTCCAGTAGTCCTGTCCACTAGTCCTGTCCAGTAGTCCTGTCCACTAGTCCTGTCCACTAGACTTGTCCAGTAGTCCTGTCCACTAGTCCTGTCCAGTAGTCCTGTCCACAGTACTGTCAGTGGTTGAATTGTTGCTGGTGAAATGATGTGACATAAAAAACATTGCTTCCTATGTGGTGAATGTTTTGTCCTTGCTGTTTCTGTGTGTTTCTGTGTGTTTCTGTGAGTTTCTGTGAGTTTCTGTGAATTTCTGCGAGTGTGTGTGTCTCCCATTCAATTTCTACTGCAATGTGTAATTATAGAGGCAAAGACAGAGAGCGGGGCAGGTTTTCACTGTGTGATTATAGAGGTAAAGACAGAGAGTGGGGCAGGTTTTCACTGTGTGATTATAGAGGTAAAGACAGAGAGCGGGGCAGGGGTGTGATTATAGGTTTTTCACTGTGTGATTATAGAGGTAAAGACAGAGAGCGGGGCAGGTTTTCACTGTGTGATTATAGAGGTAAAGACAGTTTTCACTGTGTGATTATATAGAGGTAAAGACTGTGTGATTATAGAGGTAAAGACAGAGAGCGGGGCAGGTTTTCACTGTGTGATTATAGAGGTAAAGACAGAGAGCGGGGCAGGTTTTCACTGTGTGATAATAGAGGTAAAGACAGAGAGCGGGGCAGGTTTTCACTGTGTGATTATAGAGGTAAAGACAGAGAGCGGGGCAGGGGGGCAGGTTTTCACTGTGTGATTATGGAGGTAAAGACAGAGAGCGGGCAGGTTTTCACTGTGTGATTATAGAGGTAAAGACAGAGAGCGGGGCAGGTTTTCACTGTGTGATTATAGAGGTAAAGACAGAGAGCGGGGCAGGTTTTCACTGTGTGATAATAGAGGTAAAGACAGAGAGCGGGGCAGGTTTTCACTGTGTGATTATAGAGGTAAAGACAGAGAGCGGGGCAGGTTTTCACTGTGTGATTATAGAGGTAAAGACAGAGAGCGGGGCAGGTTTTCACTGTGTGATTATGGAGGTAAAGACAGAGAGCGGGGCAGGTTTTCACTGTGTGATTATAGAGGTAAAGACAGTAAAGACAGAGAAAGACAGAGAGGGGGGTTTTTCACTGTGTGATTATAGGAGGTAAAGACAGAGAGCGGGGCAGGTTTTCACTGTGTGATTATAGAGGTAAAGACAGAGAGCGGGGCAGGTTTTCACTGTGTGATTATAGAGGTAAAGACAGAGAGCGGGGCTGGTGTAAAGACAGAGCGGGGCAGGTTTTCACTGTGTGATTATAGAGGTAAAGACAGAGAGAGCGGGGCAGGTTTTCACTGTGTGATTATAGAGGTAAAGACAGAGAGCGGGGCAGGTTTTCACTGTGTGATTATAGAGGTAAAGACAGAGAGCGGGGGGCAGGTTTTCACTGTGTGATTATAGAGGTAAAGACAGAAGACAGATTATAGAGGTAAAGACAGGGGCAGGTTTTCACTGTGTGATTATGGAGGTAAAGACAGAGAGCGGGGCAGGTTTTCACTGTGTGATTATAGAGGTAAAGACAGAGAGCGGGGCAGGTTTTCACTTTGTGATTATAGAGGTAAAGACAGAGAGCGGGGCAGGTTTTCACTGTGTGATTATAGAGGTAAAGACAGAGAGCGGGGCAGGTTTTTCACTGTGTGATTATAGAGGTAAAGACAGAGAGCGGGGCAGGTTTTCACTGTGTGATTATAGAGGTAAAGACAGAGAGCGGGGCAGGTTTTCACTGTGTGATTATAGAGGTAAAGACAGAGAGCGGGGCAGGTTTTCACTGTGTGATTATAGAGGTAAAGACAGAGAGCGGGGCAGGTTTTCACTGTGTGATTATAGAGGTAAAGACAGAGAGCGGGGCAGGTTTTCACTGTGTGATTATAGAGGTAAAGACAGAGAGCGGGGCAGGTTTTCACTGTGTGATTATAGAGGTTTTCACTGTGTGATTATAGAGGTAAAGACAGAGAGCGGGGCAGGTTTTCACTGTGTGATTATGGAGGTAAAGACAGACAGGTTTTCACTGTGTGATTATAGAGGTAAAGACAGAGAGGCAGGTTTTCACTGTGTGATTATAGAGGTAAAGACAGAGAGCGGGGCAGGTTTTCACTGTGTGATTATAGAGGTAAAGACAGAGAGCGGGGCAGGTTTTCACTGTGTGATTATAGAGGACAGAGAGCAGGGCAGGTTTTCACTGTGTGATTATAGAGGTAAAGACAGAGACAGATTATGAGGTAAAGACAGAGGGGGGCAGGTTTTCACTGTGTGATTATGGAGGTAAAGACAGAGAGCGGGGCAGGTTTTCACTGTGTGATTATGGAGGTAAAGACAGAGAGCAGGGCAGGTTTTCACTGTGTGATTATGGAGGTAAAGACAGAGAGCGGGGCAGGTTTTCACTGTGTGATTATAGAGGTAAAGACAGAGAGCGGGCAGGTTTTCACTGTGTGATTATGGAGGGTAAAGACAGAGAGCGGGGCAGGTTTTCACTGTGTGATTATGGAGGTAAAGACAGAGAGCGGGGCAGGTTTACTGTGTGATTATGGAGGTAAAGACAGAGAGCAGGGGCAGGTTTTCACTGTGTGATTATAGAAGTAAAGACAGAGAGCAGGGCAGGTTTTCACTGTGTGATTATGGAGGTAAAGACAGAGAGCGGGGCAGGTTTTTCACTGTGTGATTATGGAGGTAAAGACAGAGAGCGGGGCAGGTTTTTCACTGTGCTTGTCTTTTCAGATTGCTGGTGTCTGTTATTCACACTGATTGAAAGCAGTCAGGAAATGTCACATTGTTTCTGACTGCTGCCGCTCCCACATCAATTCACAGACACACAAACACACACACCCCTTGTCGTCGTACAGTAATGAGATTCAGATCAGGCCAGTCAGTCTCTCCGCTCGCTCGGCGTATGGATTTCTCCGTAATGATATTCTGAAGCAGATTGAGTTTGCTTTTCTCTAAAACTGAGGGATGAATAGACAGAGAGAGAGAGTATCCCCCACTCTTTTTAAACCTATTCGTCAGGGGAGTCAGAATATGCAGCGACACAGTGTAACAGCTGATTTGTCCCTCTGTGATGTCCCCTGTCGGCTCTACTGTCAGTGATTCACAGCAGGTGCTCAGGGATAGTGTTGTTTCAGACAGTGGACACGTTAAATCGGAGGAGGGGCTCATTGGAATGGCTGGAATGAAATACATGTAATGGTGATTACCATTACCATTCACTACTTCTAGGATGTCTATTTAGGCTACATGTTGAAGTAGACATTGAGGGATATAGGATGTTGATTTAGGGTAGAATTTCAGGCATATGTATATTTAGGGTGAACTGAGGGATATAGGATTTTTATTTGGTCTTCGCCCCTGTGCCTTTACATGGCATGCCGTAATTTGGGTGATATAAAAAATAAAATGTTACGCATTCCTGCGTCTGTCTCCCGAATCTCTTCATACCAACGTGACACATGGTAGAGGCTGAGGGATCTGGAATGTTAATTTAGGTTTCTATGGTGATGGTTTATGGTAGATACTGAGGGATATAGAATGTCTGTTTAGGTTTCTATGGTGATGGTTTATGGTAGATACTGAGGGATATAGAATGTCTGTTTAGGTTTCTATGGTGATGGTTTATGGTAGATACTGAGGGATATAGAATGTCTGTTTAGGTTTCTATGGTGATGGTTTATGGTAGATACTGAGGGATATAGGATGCCTGTTTAGGTTTCTATGCTGATGGTTTATGGTAGATACTGAGGGATATAGGATATCTGTTTAGGTAGGATGTTGTTTCAGGGTAGACGTTGAGGTGTATAAGATGTCTGTTTAGGGTAGACGTTGAGGTACTGTATATGGGATGTCTTTTTAGAGTCTGGATATTTTATATTATTTTAGGGTGGATATGTAAGATGTTGTTCTTAGTAAGGACAATAAAGCTGCAAACACAATACACAGTTGAATGATGGTTTAGTGAATGAGTTTTGTCGGTGATTCTCGACTGAGCGGAATTGATGCTTTCATACACGGACTTTAAGTCCATGATCATTCTGCGTTACTTTTGTGATTGGCAGAGAGTTTGTGTGCACCCCAAATTGCACCATATTCCCTATGTAGTGCACTACTTTTGATGAGAGTCTTATGGGTCCTGGTCAAAAGTAGTGCACTACATAGGGAATATAGAGTGCTTTTTGGGATGCAGTTCTTCTGTTCATTTAGAGTTCATGTTGACTTTATGTAACGGACTCAGTCAAGAATCCACTGACATTTCCTCACCAGCCTACTCTAAACCCTCACTGGCAGTACAGCAAAACCTATTGAGCCCCGAGCAGACAAAAATCAGAACAGTTCCTCCTCAGATCAGAGCATACAGTTATCAGGCCCGTTTTAGACTCTGTCAAACACTGAGTAACAATCTCAGTTATTGGTCTAATGGTTAGGGTTAGAGTTCATTAGGTTTGGTCTCAAAGTTAGTTGGGAGGTGGTGTGTGTGTGTGTGTGTGTGTGTGTGTGTGTGTGTGTGTGTGTGTGTGTGTGTGTGTGTGTGTGTGTGTGTGTGTGTGTGTGTGTGTGTGTGTGTGTGTGTGTGTGTGTGTGTGTGTGCGTGCCAGTCTGTGGTAAAGAGAAGGGAGGGTGGGGGCAGTAATGTATAGTTCACCAAGAACCTTTTCTCAGCCTATCAGGGTGCACGTGTGTGTTGAAAGCTCTCCTGTCACGGTGCTCTGAGCATGAATGGGAAGTTTCCATCACACAGGGCCATGGGGCTTTAACACTAAAAGACCAGACATCAAACTCGTTTAGTGATGATGGCTAGATGTGTCCCATCATCAATATCAATGTGTGAATGAATTATGAGCCTGCGTGGGATACAGCGTTGTGAGACAAGTGGCCTTCAGCACCTGATCCCACCTTGAGGGCCGTACACTACCTAGTTATAATGCTGTATGTTTCCAGGAGGGGAATAGACTGCCACTGGCTGCTGCTTCCCTTTGTGAATCTGTTGGGTAGTGTTAGTTAGTTAGTTAATAACTGATTTTTATAGCTATTTCTTGTTGTCTATGACCCTCGTTTCATTATCCTAATACACTGTAGCGCTTTGGGATTGTTTTTAGATGAAAAGCGCATTACAAATGCAGAGCTCTATTCAGTCTCTATGGACGAAGTGTTCCAGGATGCGTGATAGAAATGTAAAGGTAATTCCCCATTGAGCCGACATATGCAGCATTTAATACAGTCTCTGTTAACGCGAGAGCATTGCCTTCCAATTTCAATCCTGCTGTAACACTTAACTCCAGTGATACAGATTGAATAGAGCCTTAACTGTAGAGAGATGGAGAATGAGAAGGGAGCGGTAGAGAGAGAACCAATCTCCTCATTATTTTCTCCTGCAGGATAATTTCCCAGCTGGTAACCCAGAGCGTCTCCAGGACCTGAAGTCTACTGTGGACCTTCTCACCAGCATCACCTTCTTCAGGATGAAGGTATGTATACACTCTGTGTGTGTGTGTGTGTGTGTGTGTGTGTGTGTGTGTGTGTGTGTGTGTGTGTGTGTGTGTGTGTGTGTGTGTGTGTGTGTGTGTGTGTGTGTGTGTGTGTGTGTGTGTGTGTGTGTGTGTGTGTGTGTGTGTGAGAGAGAGACACTCCCAGTTTATTGTAGTAGAAGCATACCTATCAATTAATTAGCATATTGATACATTTACTGCTTGCCTTTACGGTGATAGTCAATACTGATTATGGTTATAAACAGGCCTCCCACACAACACACACACGCACATGTATATACAGTATATATATATATATATATATATATATACATGCATACAGTTGAAGTCGGAAGTTTACATATACTTAGGTTGGAGTCGTTAAAACTAGTTTTTCAACCACTCCACAAATTTCTTGTTAACAAACTATAGTTTTGGCAAGTAGGTTAGGACACCTACTTTGTGCATGACACAAGTCATTTTCCCAACAATTGTTTACAGACAGATTATTTCACTTATAATTCATTGTATCACAATTCCAGTGGGTCAACAGTTTACAGACACTAAGTTGACTGTGCCTTTAAACAGCTTGGAAAATTACAGAAAATTATGTCATGGCTTTAGAAGCTTCTGATAGGCTAATTTACATAATTTGAGTCAATTTGAGGTGTACCTGTGGATGTATTTCAAGGTCTACCTTCAAACTCAATGCCTCTTTGCTTGACATCATGGGAAAATCTAAAGAAATCAGCCAAGACCTCAGAAAATAATGTGTAGACCTCCATAAGTCTGGTTCATCCTTGGGAGCAATTTCCAAAGGCCTGAAGGTACCACGTTCATCTGTACAAACAATAGTATGCAAGAATAAACACCATGGGACCACTCAGCCGTCATACCACTCAGGAAGGAGACACATTCTGTCTCTTAGAGATGAACGTACTTTGGTGCGAGATATGCAAATCAATCTCAGAACAACAGCAAAGGACCTTGTGAAGATGCTGGAGGAAACAGGTACAAAAGTATCTATATCCACAGTAAAATGAGTCCTATATCGACATAACCTGAAAGGCCGCTCAGCAAGGAAGAAACCACTGTTCGAAAAACCGCCATAAAAAAGCAAGACTACGGTTTGCAACTGCACATGGGGACAAAGATCGTACTTTTTGGAGAAATGTCCTCTGGTCTGATGAAACAAAAATTGAACCGTTTGGCCATAATGACCATCGTTATGTTTGGAGGAAAAAGGGGGATGCTTGCAAGCCGAAGAACACCATCCCAACCGTGAAGCACGGGGATGGCAGCATCATGTTGTGGGGTTGCTTTGCTGCAGGAGGGACTGGTGCACTTCACAAAATAGATGTCATCACGAGGGAGGAAAATTATGTGGATATATTGAAGCAACATCTCAAGACATCAGTCAGGAAGTTAAAGCTTGGTCGCAAATGGGTCTTCCAAATGGACAATGACCCCAAGCATACTTCCACGATGCCATAGAAAATGTGTGGGCAGACCTGAAAAAGCGTGTGCGAGCAAGGAGGCCTACAAACCGGACTCAATTATGCGAGCTCTGTCAGGAGGAATGGGCCAAAATTCACCCAACTTATTGTGGGAAACTTTTGGAAGGCTACCTGAAACGATGTTACACACTCTGTTGATTGTCTAAGTGACGTGTGCATGCATGTGCATGCGTGTGTGTGTGTGTGTGTGTGTGTGTGTGTGCGTGCGTGCGTGTGTGAAGCGTTTTAACCACCCTCTCTCCCAGTGCAATCATCACCCTGTAATCCTCTCCCCCAGTTCCCAACCTGCACACTGATTTATCTAGGTTTAAAAACAGCCCAGTGCTCACACACACACACACACACACACACACACACACACACACACACACACACACACACACACACACACGTTCTCCTGAAAACACAGACAGTATACAGTAGGTTTCAAAGTATCACAGATAGAGAGGTCTATTTCCATTTTTTAAAGATTTATAACTTATTATTTACCATTCTAAACTTTAAAACTTTACAACTTTAAAATGTGTGTGTGTGTTTTGACTTTGTTCCTATCTGTATTACAGGTACAGGAGCTACAGAGTCCTCCCAGAGCCAGTATGGTGGTGAAGGACTGTGTCAGAGCCTGTCTGGACTCAACATACAAATACATCTTTGACAACTGTCATGAACTCTACAACCAGCTACTAGACCAGGTAAAACAGACACTATATCACCCTATATTAATCCCTATATCACCCTATATTAACCCTATATCACCCTATATTAAACTCTACATCAGTCCTATATTAAACCCTACATCACGCTTATATTAAACTCTTTATCACTCCTATATTAAATCCTATATCAGTCTTATATTAAATCCTGTATCACTCCTATATTAAACTCTACATCAGTCCTATATTAAACCCTACATCACGCCTATTTTAAACTCTTTATCACTCCTATATTAAATCCTATATCAGTCTTATATTAAATCCTGTATTACTCCTATATTAAACCCTATATCACCCTATATTAAACTCTTTATCACTCCTATATTTAATCCTATATCACTCCTATATTAAATCCTATATCACTCCTATATCACCCCTATATTAAACCCTTTATCACCCCTATATTAAACCCTTTATCACCCCTATATTAAATCCTATATCAGTCCTATATTAAATCCTATATCACTCCTATGTTAAATCATATATCAGTACTATGTAAAATCCTATATCAGTCCTATATATGCTGAGTGTACAAAGCATTAGGAACACCTTCTTAGTATTGAGTTGCACCATCCCCTTTTGCCATCAGAACAGCCTCAATTCGTTGGGGCATGGACTCTACAAGGTGTCGAAAGCATTCCACAGTGGTGCTGGCCTATGTTGAATCCAATGCTTCCCACAGTTGTGTCAAGTCGGCTGGATGGGTGGTGGACCATTCTTGATACACACGGGAAACTGTTGAGCATGAAAAACCCAGCAGCATTGCAGTTCTTGACACAAACCTCTGTGCCTGGCACCTACTACCATTCAATGTATTTTTTATTTATTTTATTTACAATGATGGCCTACTCCGGCCAAACCCGGACGACGCTGGGCCAATTGTGTGCTGCCCTATGGGACACACAATCACGCCCGGATGTGATGCAGCCTGGTTCAAAGGCATTTAAATCTTTTGTCTTGCCCATTCACCCTCTGAATGGCACACAGACACAATCCATGTCTCAATTGTCTAAAGGCTTAAAAATCCTTCTTTAACCTGTCTCCTCCCCTTCATCTACACTGATCAGAGTGGGTTTAACAGGTGACATCAATAAGGGATCATAGCTTTCACCTGGATTCATCTGGTCAGTCTATGTCATCGAAGGAACAGGTATTCCTAATGTTTTGTACACTCAGTCCTATATTCATTTTATATAATTTATATATCGGCCCTCTGTCAGTCCTAAGGTGCACTACAGGAGTTAGTGTGTTCTGTCTAACAGAGAGATAATGTCCTTCAGGTCTGTAACAGTCATGTATCTGTTCTGTAAAAGGCAAGTTCTGCAACAGTGAGGTAATGTCCTGCTGGTCTATAACAAGGAGTTTATAACTGTAGAAGTTGAATAATAATCTTCCTTTGTAGAAACAGCCTGAGGATTTTTTAGCAATTACCCAGCAGAGAGATAGATACAGCCACTAATTACAACTCATTCTAACACACTCACAAACGAGTCACACACTCCATCAACACACACACACACACACACACACACACACACACACACTTATAGACCAGACACCTACTCCATCAACACACACACACAGGCACACACACACTCTATCAACACACACACACACACACACACACGCACACACACACACATATATACACACACTTGAAGACAGGACACACTCTTCATCAACACACTAGCCACCACAACATCAACACACACACACATGTTCTCTCCTGGAGCTAACCTCAGGGTGGTGGATGACTATATCATAATATTACAGCCTGCCTTTGTGCCACTGTGGATATTTCCCATAAAAGACGTCCATTGTGTTGTCTTGGCTGCCCTCGTTCTCTCACTGGAAATACCACCGTCCAACCAGAGGCTGATTATGTAACGCTACAAAGCACTCTGCATGGGAGGGAGGGATGGAGTGGAGGTGGGAGAAAGAGACAAAGGGAAGGAGGGAGTGGGGAAGGGAGGGAGAGAAGGCATGGAGGGATCGGGGAGAGGAAGGAGGGAGAGCTTAAACATTCCCGTAAAGCCTGGCAGAGATAGAGGGATTTAAAAAGAGAGCAGTGAAGGAAGGAAGCCGAGCAGGTCAAGAAAGAGAGAGTATTTTAGGTCCAAATTCTCTCCATTGGAATTCAGTCACTGTGGAGGAAGGAGGTGAGATGCCCAGTACTGCATGTCTCTGTAGATACACTGTAGGCAAATGTATATTCCTGTGTCTTTCACTGCTGATAGGTGGAGAGGTCAGACATATGAATGGCCCTAGTCCACCATGTGGCCCACAGACTATCAATCACACACACACTCATGGATGCATGCACAAGCACACACACACACACACACACACACACACACACACACAGCTCTCTAAAATGATCTGCATCCATTTCTCCATTTATTCTGCTCTCTATCTCTCTCTCTCTCTCACACACACTCACACACACTCACTCACTCACACACATACATATATATACACACACACACACATACATATATATACACACATTATGGCCAATTGATAGCAGTACAGGTCGGGCTGTGTAGTGTGTATTATTAGGGTTTATTAACTGTTGAACTGAAGTGCATGTTCAGCACTGTGAGGACACCACATTAGCATGGATGTGTTTCTCTGTCTGCGTGTCTGTTACAACACACCATGAGTCTCATGTATAGTCATACTACACACACACACTGATAGTCTTATCACATGTGTTTCTCTGTCTGCCTGTCTGTTACTACACACCATGAGTCTCATGTATAGTCATACTACACACACACACTGATAGTCTTATCACATGTGTTTCTCTGTCTGCCTGTCTGTTACAACACACCATGAGTCTCATGTATAGTCATACCACACACACACTGATAGTCTTATCACATGTGTTTCTCTGTCTGCCTGTCTGTTACAACACACCATGAGTCTCATGTATAGTCATACTACACACACACACTGATAGTCTTATCACATGTGTTTCTCTGTCTGCCTGTCTGTTACTACACACCATGAGTCTCATGTATAGTCATACTACACACACACACTGATAGTCTTATCACATGTGTTTCTCTGTCTGCCTGTCTGTTACTACACACCATGAGTCTCATGTATAGTCATACCACACACACACTGATAGTCTTATCAAATGTGTTTCTCTGTCTGCCTGTCTGTTACTACACACCATGAGTCTCATGTATAGTCATACCACACACACACTGATAGTCTTATCACATGTGTTTCTCTGTCTGCCTGTCTGTTACTACACACCATGAGTCTCATGTATAGTCATACCACACACACACTGATAGTCTTATCAAATGTGTTTCTCTGTCTGCCTGTCTGTTACTACACACCATGAGTCTCATGTATAGTCATACCACACACACACTGATAGTCTTATCACATGTGTTTCTCTGTCTGCCTGTCTGTTACAACACACCATGAGTCTCATGTATAGTCATACTACACACACACACTGATAGTCTTATCACATGTGTTTCTCTGTCTGCGTGTCTGTTACTACACACCATGAGTCTCATGTATAGTCATACTACACACACACACTGATAGTCTTATCACATGTGTTTCTCTGTCTGCCTGTCTGTTACAACACACCATGAGTCTCATGTATAGTCATACCACACACACACTGATAGTCTTATCACATGTGTTTCTCTGTCTGCCTGTCTGTTACTACACACCATGAGTCTCATGTATAGTCATACTACACACACACTGATAGTCTTATCACATGTGTTTCTCTGTCTGCCTGTCTGTTACAACACACCATGAGTCTCATGTATAGTCATACCACACACACACTGATAGTCTTATCACATGTGTTTCTCTGTCTGCCTGTCTGTTACTACACACCATGAGTCTCATGTATAGTCATACTACACACACACACTGATAGTCTTATCACATGTGTTTCTCTGTCTGCCTGTCTGTTACAACACACCATGAGTCTCATGTATAGTCATACCACACACACACTGATAGTCTTATCACATGTGTTTCTCTGTCTGCCTGTCTGTTACAACACACCATGAGTCTCATGTATAGTCATACCACACACACACACTGATAGTCTTATCACATGTGTAGCTGATGGATGCGCTAAGGCCAAATCAAGGGGTTACTGGTTCAAATTCCTCTTGGCTCCAGTTTAATTTAATTTATACAGGTAATTCTCACTTAAATATAATCAGTGTTAGGGGCCTCCCGGGTGGCGCAGTGGTTAAGGGCGCTGTACTGCAGCGCCAGCTGTGCCACCAGAGCCCCTTGGTTCGCGCCCAGGCTCTGTCGGGATATCCTTGTCTCTTCGCGCACCAGTGACTCCTGTGGCGGGCTGGGCAACCAAGGTTGCCAGGTGCATGGTGTTTCCTCCGACACATTGGTGCGGCTGGCTTGAGGGTTGGATGTGCGCTGTTTTAAGAAGCAGTGCGGATTGGTTGGGTTGTGTATCTTTCAACCTTCGTCTCTCCCGAGCCAGTACGGGAGTTGTAGCGATGAGACAAGATAGTAGCTACTACTAAATATAATCAGTGATCTAGTCAGAGGGTTCCTGGTTAGAATCCCATTTAGCAGGCCTCCTGAGTGGTGCAGCCTCCTGAGTGGTGCAGCGGTCTTAGGCACTGCAGTGCTTGAGGTGTCACTACAGACCTGGGTTCAATCCCAGGCCATGACTGGGAGGTGCACAATTGGCCCAGTGTAGTCTGGGTTAGGGGAAGGCTTGGCCGGGGGTGCTTTACTTAGCTTATCGTGGATTGGCGGGACATGTTTTGGAAGGACGCATGACTCGACCTTCGCCTCTCCCGAGTCCATTGGGGAGTTGCAGCAATGAGACGAGATCGAAAAAAAAAGGGTCAAAACTGAAACAAATAATCCCATCTTTCTCCGGTGAGCCAGTCAACAAATTGGTTGTTTTTGCTTATTGGATATTAGGGATGTCAGTCCCCATGTCTGTTATTGTCTCCTTTAGGTGTTTGAACTGTTTCCTACTGTGTTGATTCTCTGTCTGTTTGTCCAGATGTGTAAACAAACTGTTGGCCTGTGATTGCCATCCAGATGAGTGATACAGCATCTGAGAGAGTTAATGTGTGTCCCAAATGGCACCCTATTCCTTATATAGTGCTCTACTTTTAGTACTAGTACCTCTTTTAGTATTGCACTATATGAATATCTGGGGTGCCATTTGAACTGGTTTGTTGCTGGTAAAACGGTCATCCCAGTTTGGAGTACTGATCATGGTTGGTACAGTACTGCTAGTTCTCCTGGAATCAGTACTGATATTCTCCGTTGGTTACACACTGGCGAAACAAAATCACACGCTCATGTGCCCTGTGCAGTGCACCATAGTGTGGCAGGCAGCCCTATACGGCTCTGGTCAAAGTTATACACTACAGGGGGGGAGGATTTGATTTGAGATTCGCCCTAGAGGAAGGGATTCTTGTGAATATAGAGTGTATGATTAGCATGCTACCATAGTGCTGGTGATTTAGTTACCCTATGTCCCCAAATATCAAATTAGTTAAAGTAGAGGGATCAGATGTTTGAGAGGGGCTTCAATCTCAAACAATGTATGTAGACCCATAATCCTTCACAAAGGAGAGAGAGCACACAGAGAAGAGAAATATTGATTTCAAGCTAAATAGTTAATAAATTGATTGAGTTTACAGAGCCAGGTATCACGAATAGAAACTGTTTCGACTCAGTGCTTTTAGTATTGGGGAGTTGCAGCAATGAGACCTTACCCCTGTCCACTTTAATAGATATGCTTCAACTTGTTAGGAATATACATTTTGGTCTGTGCTAGTCCCACAGCCCAAAGAAAGACAGTACGTATCTTTTCAGTATCTTTACACTATCTTTCCATTGAAGAGGGGGGTTATGGAGCCAGCCACGAAACCCAATGCTTCCTGATTGAAAATAGGAAAAGCACTTTGAGTCGGCTTGTTGTAGGTGCTTGGGAATAATTCAATGAAGTCCTTGAAGAAAAGAAAGACCCACACACTGCTCTTGCCAATATCACTTAGTTGGTTTATTCAGGTTTTCTTCAAGGATGTACTGCTGGTGCTAGACACAATAATCATAAAATAGATATACAGTGGGGCAAAAAAGTATTTAGTCAGCCACCAATTGTGCAAGTTCTCCCACTTAAAAAGATGAGAGAGGCCTGTAATTTTCATCATAGGTACACTTCAACTATGACAGACAAAATTAGAAAAAAAATCCAGAAAATCACATTGTAGGATTTTTAATGAATTTATTTGCAAATTATGGTGGAAAATAAGTATTTGGTCAATAACAAAAGTTTCTCAATACTTTGTTATATACCCTTTGTTGGCAATGACAGAGGTGAAATGTTTTCTGTAAGTCTTCACAAGGTTTTCACACACTGTTGCTGGTATTTTGGCCCATTCCTCCATGCAGATCTCCTCTAGAGCAGTGATGTTTTGGGGCTGTTGCTGGGCAACACGGACTTTCAACTCCCTCCAAAGATTTTCTATGGGGTTGAGATCTGGAGACTGGCTAGGCCACTCCAGGACCTTGAAATGCTTCTTATGAAGCCACTCCTTCGTTGCCTGGGCGGTGTGTTTGGGATCATTGTCATGCTGAAAGACCAGCCACGTTTCATCTTCAATGCCCTTGCTGATGGAAGGAGGTTTTCACTCAAAATCTCACGATACACGGCCCCATTCATTATTTTCTTTACACGGATCAGTTGTCCTGGTCCCTTTGCAGAAAAACAGCCCCAAAGCATGGTGTTTCCACCCCCATGCTTCACAGTAGGTATGGTGTTCAACTCAGCATTCTTTGTCCTCCAAACACGACGAGTTGAGTTTTTACCAAAAAGTTATATTTTGGTTTCATCTGACCATATGACGTTCTCCCATTCTTCTTCTGGATCATCCAAATGCTCTCTAGCAAATTTCTGATGGGCCTGGACATGTACTGGCTTAAGCAGGGGGACACGTCTGGCACTGCAGGATTTGAGTCCCTGGCGGCGTAGTGTGTTACTGATGGTAGGCTTTGATACTTTGGTCCCAGCTCTCTGTAGGTCATTCACTAGGTCCCCCCGTGTGGTTCTGGGATTTTTGCTCACCGTTCTTGTGATCATTTTGACCCCACGGGGTGAGATCTTGCGTGGAGCCCCAGATCGAGGGAGATTATCAGTGGTCTTGTATGTCTTCCATTTCCTAATAATTGCTCCCACAGTTGATTTCTTCAAACCAAGCTGCTTACCTATTGCAGATCCAGTCTTCCCAGCCTGGTGCAGGTCTAAAATTTTGTTTCTGGTGTCCTTTGACAGCTCTTTGGTCTTGGCCATAGTGGAGTTTGGAGTGTGACTGTTTGAGGTTGTGGACAGGTGTATTTTATACTAATAACAAGTTCAAACAGGTGCCATTAATACAGGTAACGAGTGGAGGACAGAGGAGCCTCTTAAAGAAGAAGTTACAGGAGAGCCAGAAATGTGAGAGCCAGAAATCTTGCTTGTTTGTAGGTGACCAAATACTTATTTTCAACCATAATTTGCAAATAAATTAAAAATTTAAAATCCTACAATGTGATTTTCTGGATTTTTTTGTTCTCATTTTGTCTGTCATAATGAGTGTATGATGAAAATTACAGGCCTCTCTCATCTTTTTAAGTGAACTTGCACAATTGGTGGCTGACTAAATACTTTTTTGCCCCACTGTATACAATAAACCATGTTTATATTCACTACCCATACATGTTGACCTCTGCTGGTGGTTAATCCTCCATCCCAAAGAAGGCAGTATGATCGCAGATCTTTTAAGAGTTTAGATTAACATGTTGGCCTCTACTGGTGTTTGACCCCAACCCAAAGAAGGCAGTATGATGAAAGGCAGATCTCAGTAAGGGCAGACCTCAGCTTTAACACACATATATAACCTTTATTTATACAGGTTTTTTTATTAGTCATTTGGCAGACACTCTTATCCAGAGTGACTTACAGTAGTGAGTGCATACATTTTTATATTAGCCCACCATGGGAGTTGAACCCACAACCCTGGTGTTGCAAGCACCATGCTCTACCAACTGAGCTACAAGGGACCCAATGAGGTGATCCTCATTGAGTTGAAATCTATTCTACCAGAGAGACCTGTTCATTTAAATGTGAACTTAAATGAATGGATTACAGCATTGAGTATACATGTTGGCCTCTGGTTGGTTTGTCCCACAGACCAAGGAAAGCCTGTACGGCTAAAGGCAGATATTCTCAGAGGGCGGTAGGTTAACCCTCAGCTTTATGATGGATGTACAATATACCTGCTATTTTACCACCTCTAACACTGTGTTGTTTGACATTATGAATATAGATGAGCAGGGAGATGCATTGGTAATACACAACCTTCATCAATGCCCTTCACACAACGGTATATAGTACACAAACACCCATGTACTTTCAGGACCACACACACACTGGGAATACTTTGCATAGAGGATCCTGTTTCATTTTGCATAGAGTTCTGTTTCATTATTCATATCTCTACAGTAAGTCAGACTACTGCAGCCCTGCACACACACACACACACACACACACACACACACACATGCACACTACAGCAGGGACAACACACAAAGACCCCTGGTAAGCAGTCAGCTCCAGACCAGGGGACTGAAATTCAAATATTGGAAGGCTGCATTTCTTGTTAGCTTTCATTCCTTCTCTCCTTTAAGTTAAGTCTGTTTATTGATCAACTGTCCAGGGGAGCAATGTCAACTAGCACACACTGCAGCCATCAAGTAGTTGAGTTTGACACATCTTTTCATCGCTATATTCAGTTAATGTCAACGAATACCATAGGTTTTTCCAGTCTGTCAGGGACTCAACCAAAATGAGTGCTTTCTAAGAATCTACTGTAGATGTGTTGTTACCCAATGACATCCTGTAATTAGCATGATAGGTGACTGCCTCATCTTATTAGTATTGTCAGTAAAATCCCACCTTGAAACGCCTTTAAAGTTGCTTTTTTTTGATGATACATATGAACATGCTCTAAAGCTCTTGTGTTGTAGATAGACCTGGCTTTGTATGTCCATTGACCGGTTCAATGACAATTGCTGGTCTCTCAGATGTCTGGCTATGTCCGGATTTAATTATTTTTCATGAGGGGGCCATAAAAATAACTATTAAAGTGCAAGAAAGATTTTTTAAAATCTTACCTTTCTGGTAAAGAATAATTCATGCTGAGAGCTCAAATACATGGTACAAAATATGATACAAATATGATTATGTTCCTATTAATTACATATGTGTGAATAGTGGCTAAAATATTGTTTGAATTTCCTTCATCTCTCCCTCCCCTCCTGAAACTCAGAGTTGACTAGTGACTCTACCAACTCGTTAAGATCTCAGCTTCCATCTCCTACACAAAATGTCTGTTTTTGATGAACAGAAAGTGCTTTTATTTCACATCTTACAAATAATGTTCAAGTTTTTTTTGTTGAATTCAATATAAAAACATTATTGTTTGTCGTAGAATGAACTAGTTGCTATCGAGGCAGAAGAATCAAATCAAATCAAACTTTATTTGTCACATGTGCCGAATACAACAAGTGTAGACCTTACCGTGAAATGCTTACTTACAAGTCCTTAACCAACAGTGCAGTTCAAGAAGAGATAAGAAAATATTCACCAAATAAACTAAAGTAAAACATTTTAAAAGGAACACAATAACATAACAATAACGAGGCTATATAAAGGGGGTACCGGTACCGCGTCAGTGTGCAGGGGTAAGTTAGAGGTATGTTAGAGGTAAGTTGTACATCTAGGTGGGGGTGAAGTGACATTGCATAGATAATAAACAGCGAGTGGCCATTTGATTAGTTGTACAGCAGCCTATGGCTTGGGGGTAGAAGCTGTTAAGGAGCCTTTTGGTCATAGACTTGGTCTATCAGATCAGGCCTATCACTGTTGTGAAGTCAGCAAACTTAATGATGATGTTGGAGTCGTGTTTGGAAACGCAGTCGTGGGTGAACAGGGAGTACAGGAGGAGACTCAGTACACACCCCTGAGGGGCCCCAGTGTTGAGGATCAGCATGGCAGACGTGTTGTTGCCTACCCTCGCCACCTGGGGGCGGCCTGTCAGGAAGTCCAGGATCCAGTTGCATAGGGAGATGTTTAGTTCCAGGGTCCTTAGGTTAGTGATGAGCTTCGTGGGCAATATGGTGCTGAACGCAGAGCTGTAGTCAATGAACAGTATTCTCAAATAGGTGTTCCTTTTGGTTGGGATACGTACATACGGTCACTGTGGGGACGACGTCGTCAATGCACTTATTGATGAAGCCAATGACTGAGGTGGTAAACACCTCAATGCCATTGGAGGAATCCCAGAAAATATTCCAGTCTGTGCTTAGCAAAACAGTCCTGTAGCGTAGCGTCTGTGTCATCTAACCACTTCCATGTTGAGAGAGTCACTGGTACTTCCTGTATTAGTTTTTGCTTGTAAGAAGGAATCAGGGGGATAGAATTATGGTCAGATTTGACAAATGGAGGGCGGGGGAGATCTTTGTATGCTTCTCTGTGTGTGGAGTAAAGGTGATCTAGAGTTTTTTTCCCTCTGGTTGCACATGTGACATGCTGGTAAAACTGATTTAAGTTTGTCTGCATTAAAGTCCCCGGCCACTAGGAGCGCCGCTTCTGGGTGAGCATTTTCTTGTTTGCTTATGGCCTTAGAGTTGGTTGAGTGCTGTCTTAGTGCCAGCATCGGTCTGGGGTGGTAAATAGACGGCTATGAATAATATAGATGAGAGCTCTCTTGGTAGATAGTGTGGTCTACAGCTTATCATTAGGTACTCTACCTCAGGTACCAATACCTCAACACTTCTTTAATATTAGACTTTGCGCACCAGCTGTTAATGACAAAAATACACACACCCCACCCCTCACCAGACGTAGCTTCTCTGTTCTGCCGGTCCATTGAACATTCCTCCATCTCTATATTATCCGTGTCGTTGTTCAGCCACGACTCGGGGGAAATATAAGATATTACAGCTTTTAATATGCCTTTGGTAGAATAATCGCAATCGTAGATCATCAATTTTATTATCCAATGATTGCAAGTTAGCAAGTAGAATTGATGGCAGTGGGAGTTTACTCGCTCGCCTACAGGTTCTCAAAATGCAGCCCGATCTGCATCCTCTTTTCCTCCGTCTTTTCTTCACGCAAATGATGGGGATCTGGGCCTGTTCCCGGGAGAATCAGCATTTCTTTCTCGTCGGACTCCTTAAAAGACTCGTTAAAGGAAAAGCTTCTTCCAGTTCGTGGTGAGTAATCCCAGTTCTGATGTCCATAAGTTATTTTTGGTCATTAGAGATGGTAGCAGCAACATTATGTACAAAATAAGTTTAAAAATAAGTTAAAAACAACACACAAAAAATGAACAAATGGCACAATTGGTTACAGGCATGTAAAACATCAGCCATCCTCTTCGGCGCCATCTTAAGGTTCTTAGCTTTCCTATGCGGCATATGGCGTGTTCTTCCGGCAGAAATTGACTGTCAGTCCGAGCAGCGAATAAAAGTGTAAGCAGGACTTCCCATTTAACCAGGCAAGTCAGTTAAGAACAAACTCTTACTTAATAATGACAGCCTACCCCAGCCAAACCCTCCCCTAACCCGGATGACGCTGGGACAAATGGGACTCCCGATCAGTTGTGATACAGCCCGGGATCAAACCAGGGTCTGTAGTGAGCCCCGAGTCTAATCCAAAACCCCAGAATCTAGTGAGACAAACTCAATTTAAGCTGGGAAACATGGCTATCAGCCAAAACTGTCCCAAATTGGCATAACAGAGGCTGATTTATTAGCACACTACCTTGATAAAACAATTAACTAATAACGAAAGTCCCCAAAATCGGGGAGTTTACGCTTAACTGGTTTTAATCGAGCTCTCCCCCTAGTCATTACACACACACAGTATATAAATATGCGGTGTGTATAAACAGTGTAGCTAAAATATAATGTACAGTAGTAGAAATATTAGAATGAGCTACGTCTAGAATACATAAAAGCAAGCAACCACACACACATACACGCCACACACACACACGCCACACACACACACACACACACACACACATACACACAAATACACACACACACACATACACACACACACACACACACACACACACACACACACACACACACACACATACACACAACACACACACACATACACACATACACACACACACACATACACACAACACACACACAAACACACACACACACACATACACACAAACACACACATACACACACACACATACACGCCACACGCTAGACTGCGGGTTGTTGAATAATTGAAGCCATATTATTTCAGAGCTGCCAGGGACAGGCTTCATTTTAACACACCCTATTCTATTAATCACACACACACACACACACTGTGAGCAGTGGGTTATCTATCTGTAAAGTCATTAAGATAAGAGAGGAAATGTGTTGGTGTGAACAGAATGTCCAGACAGTTGAGTCTGATTGTAACCATATCTCCCATCGACAGAGAAACATTTATCAGCTCCAATACTACAGCAGTACTGTTACAGGGAGCTACAACTCTACTGTACTCCTTCCTGTACGAGAACTATCACTAGTCCATCACTATACCAGGACAACTCATATACTGTACCAGGACTGGTCTACAGATGACTATCAACTCAAATAATGTACCAGGACTGGTCTACAGACAACTATCAGATCATATACTGTACCAGGACTGGTCTACAGACAACTATCAGATCATATACTGTACCAGGACTGGTCTACAGATGACTATCAACTCAAATAATGTACCAGGACTGGTCTACAGACAACTATCAGATCATATACTGTACCAGGACTGGTCTACAGATGACTATCAACTCATATACTGTACCAGGACTGGTCTACAGACAACTATCAACTCATATACTGTACCAGGACTGGTCTACAGACAACTATCAACTCATATACTGTACCAGGACTGGTCTACAGATGACTATCAACATATACTGTACCAGGACTGGTCTACAGACAACTATCAACTCATATACTGTACCAGGACTGGTCTACAGACAACTATCAACTCATATACTGTACCAGGACTGGTCTACAGATGACTATCAACATATACTGTACCAGGACTGGTCTACAGACAACTATCAACTCATATACTGTACCAGGACTGGTCTACAGACAACTATCAACTCATATACTGTACCAGGACTGGTCTACAGATGACTATCAACATATACTGTACCAGGACTGGTCTACAGACAACTATCAACTCATATACTGTACCAGGACTGGTCTACAGACAACTATCAGATCATATACTGTACCAGGACTGGTCTACAGACAACTATCAGATCATATACTATACCAGGACTGGTCTACAGACAACTATCAACTCATATACTGTACCAGGACTGGTCTACAGACAACTATCAACTCATATACTGTACCAGGACTGGTCTACAGACAACTATCAGATCTTATACTGTACCAGGACTGGTCTACAGACAACTATCAGATCATATACTATACCAGGACTGGTCTACAGACAACTATCAGATCATATACTGTACCAGGACTGGTCTACAGACAACTATCAGCTCATATACTGTACCAGGACTGGTCTACAGACAACTATCAGATCATATACTTTACCAGGACTGGTCTACAGGCAAATATCAGATCATATACTAGTACTGGTCTGCAGATTAGATGATATACCTGCACTAGTCTACAGACTATTAGATCTTATACCTGCAATGGTCTACAGACTATTGTAAACAGGTCGTTCAAGCCCTGAATGCTGATTGCCTGAAAGTTGTTCCTAGGCCATCATTGAAAATAAGAATTTGTTCTTAACTTACTTACCTAGTTAAATAAAGGTAAAATCCTTTTTTAAATAAATATCAGATCATATACCATGGGTATGACAAAGCATCCAGTTGCAGAGGGAGATGTTTAGTTCCAGGGTCCTTAGGTTAGTGATGAGCTTCGTTTTTACTGCTGTAATTACGTAATTAAGAGTTTAGATTAACATGTTGGCCTCTACTGGTGTTTGACCCCAACCCAAAGAAGGCAGTATGATGAAAGGCAGATGATGAAAGCCCCCCCCCCCCACTGGTCTACAGACAATGAGATCTGTAAACCAGCACTAGTCTACAGACAGCTAAAACTCTCCTACTGCTCTTTCCATGCGGTTCTGTTCTATCTCTATCTGTGTGGAACAGATGGTGCTCCGAATAACAAGTGATTAAGCAGAAACAGACAGTTCAGTTCAATCAGTGTTTTAGAAGACGGCATCAGTGGAAGAAGGGCAGTGCTGCTCTAGAAAAGGTGTTTCTCTGCAGCCAAACAATCACACACATGCCTCAATCAATCAATCTATCAAATGGATTTATAAAGCCCTTTTTACAACAGCAGTTGTCACAGTGCTTTTACAGAAACTCTAAAATGATGAGAGCTCTCTTGGTATGATGAGAGCTCTCTTTTTACAGAAACCCTAAAATCTCAGGGAGCAAGCAATGCGGATGTAGAGGCACGGTGGCTAGGAAAAACTGTCTAGAAAGGCAGGAACCTAGGAAGAAACCTAGAGGGGGGGGGGTCAAATCAGATTCACAGTGGTTATCGAGGGTGCAACAGGTCAACACCTCAGGAGAAAATGTCCAATAGCTTTTCATGGCTGAGCATTCAGAGGTGGAGAGAGAAAGAGGTGGAGAGAGAAAGAGGTGGAGAGAGAAAGAGGTGGAGAGAGAAAGAGGTGGAGAGAGAGAGGTGGAGAGAGAGAGAGGTGGAGAGAGAGAGAGGTGGAGAGAGAGGTAGAGAGAGAGAGAGGTGGAGAGAGAGGTAGAGAGAGAGAGAGGTGGAGAGAGAGAGGTGGAGAGAGAGAGGTGGAGAGAGAGAGAGTGGAGAGAGAGAGAGGTGGAGAGAGAGAGAGGTGGAGAGAGAGAGAGGTGGAGAGAGAGAGAGGTAGAGAGAGAGAGGGAGAGAGAGAGAGAGAGGTAGAGAGAGAGAGGGGTAGAGAGAGGTAGAGAGAGAGAGAGAGAGAGAGAGAGAGAGAGGCAGGCAAGTGGCATGCCACAAATTCTGTCTTAAATGATAAACAAATCACATTTGCATAGTAAGAGTTTACTTTAATTGAAAAATCCTATTTGAATAGTTCTTGTTGGATTGTGAGTGTTTGTCTCATTTTGAAGGTAAAGAAAGAAAATTAAAGTTATGAAGTCTTTTTACGTTGCATGTTGGAATTTACAAGGATTGAAGTCCTCTGCTTTTGGACTAAAGAGCAGAATCCCAGACTTCCTGAAAGAAATTGATGATATTGATATTGTCGTACAACAGGAAACATGGTGCAGAGGTGATGTTTCCACTGGCTGTCCACTAGGTTATAGGGAGATAATCCTACCATCCACTAAATTAAAAGGAATCAGACAGGGCAGAGACTCAGGGGGAATGCTACTATGGTATAAATCTGAACTAATTCATTCAATCGAATTGATCAAAACAGGAGAATTCTTTACATGGTTAAAAATCAACAAGGAGGCTGTCTTGACCGATGAAAACGTCTTCCTCTGTGCCACATACATTCCCCCCTCAGAGTCACCCTACTTCAATGAAGAGAGTTTCTCCATTCTAGAGGGGGAAATTAGTCACTTTCAGGCCCAAGGCAACGTACTGGTCTGTGGAGACCTGAATGCTAGAACAGCAGATGAACAAGACACTATTAACAGTCATGGGGATAAACACCTACCAGGAAGCAACAACCTTTCCCTCCCCACATACCCCCACAGAAACAACTATGGCAAAGTGAAAAACAAAAATGGAGTCCAGCTCGTGAAGCTCTGCGAACACTGGGTCTGTACATAGTCAATGGTAGTCTGAGAAGGGATTCTTTTGGTAGGTACACCTACAGCTCATCCCTTGGCAGCAGCACTGTAGACTACTTCCTCACCGACCTAAACCCAGAGTCTCTCAGAGCCTTCACAGTCAGCCCACTAACACATAAAATCACAGTGTATCTGAGAAGTGCAGAACCCAACCATGAAGCATCACGGCCCAATAAATTACATGGTACAAAACAGGTCTATAGATGGAGTGCAAACAGTACAGACATCTACCAAAAAACAATTAGCAGCCAAAAAATACAATCTCTCCTGGACAACTTTTTAGCCTTAACATTCTCCTACAGCAATGAAGGTGTAAATTTGGCAGTTTGGAACATAAACTTTATATTTGACAAATTAGCCTCCTTGGCTAATTTAAAGAAGCATAAGAGCAAACCAGAAATAACAGATAATTAAAAATGGTTTGATAATGATTGCAAAAATCTAAGAAAGTCATTGAGAAATACAGTGGGGCAAAAAAGTATTTAGTCAGCCACTAATTGTGCAAGTTGTCCCACTTAAAAAGATGAGAGAGGCCTGTAATTTTCATCATAGGTACACTTCAACTATGACAGACAAAATGAGAAGAGAAAATCCAGAAAATCACATTGTAGGATTTTCAATAAATTTATTTGCAAATTATGGTGGAAAATAAGTATTTGGTCACCTACAAACAAGCAAGATTTCTGGCTCTCACAGACCTGTAACTTCTTCTTGAAGAGGCTCCTCTGTCCTCCACTCGTTACCTGTATTAATGGCACCTGTTTGAACTTGTTATCAGTATAAAAGACACCTGTCCACAACCTCAAACAGTCACACTCCAAACTCCACTATGGCCAAGACCAAAGAGCTGTCAAAGGACACCAGAAACAAAATTGTAGACCTGCACCAGGCTGGGAAGACTGAATCTGCAATAGGTAAGCAGCTTGGTTTGAAGAAATCAACTGTGGGAGCAATTATTAGGAAATGGAAGACCTACAAGACCACTGATAATCTCCCTCGATCTGGGGCTCCACGCAAGATCTCACACCGTGGGGTCAAAATGATCACAAGAACGGTGAGCAAAAATCCCATAACCACACGGGGGGACCTAGTGAATGACCTGCAGAGAGCTGGGACCAAAGTAACAAAGCCTACCATCAGTAACACAGTACGCCGCCAGGGACTCAAATCCTGCAGTGCCAGACGTGTCCCCCTGCTTAAGCCAGTACATGTCCAGGCCAGTCTGAAGTTTGCTAGAGAGCATTTGGATGATCCAGAAGAAGATTGGGAGAATGTCATATGATCAGATGAAACCAAAAGAGAACTTGGTAAAAACTCAACTCGTCGTGTTTGGAGGACAAAGAATGCTGAGTTGCATCCAAAGAACACCATACCTACTGTGAAGCATGGGGGTGGAAACATCATGCTTTGGGGCTGTTTTTCTTTCTGCAAAGGGACCAGGACAACTGATCTGTGTAAAGGAAAGAATGAATGGGGCCATGTATCGTGAGATTTTGAGTGAAAACCTCCTTCCATCAGCAAGGGCATTGAAGATGAAACGTGGCTGGGTCTTTCAGCATGACAATGATCCCAAACACACCCCCCGGCCAACGAAGGAGTGGCTTCATAAGAAGCATTTCAAGGTCCTGGAGTGGCCTAGCCAGTCTCCAGATCTCAACCCCATAGAAAATCTTTGGAGAGAGTTGAAAGTCCGTGTTGCCCAGCAACAGCCCCAAAACATCACTGCTCTAGAGGAGATCTGCATGGAGGAATGGGCCAAAATACCAGCAACAGTGTGTGAAAACCTTGTGAAGACTTACAGAAAACATTTCACCTCTGTCATTGCCAACAAAGGGTAGAAAACAAAGTATTGAGATAAACTTTTGTTATTGACCAAATACTTATTTTCCACCATAATTTGCAAAAAAATTCATAAAAAATCCTACAATGTGATTTTCTGGATTTTTTTTCTCATTTCGTCTGTCATAGTTGAAGTGTACCTATGATGAAAATTACAGGCCCCTCTCATCTTTTTAAGTGGGATAACTTTCTCAATTGGTGGCTGACTAAATACTTTTTTGCCCCACTGTATATCTAATCAAAAACACAGAGAACCAGACAACAAAAATATACGCCTTCAATATGGGGAAACACTGAAGCAATACAAACACACCCTAAGAAACAAAAAAGGAACAGCACATTAGAAATCAGCTGGATGGAATTGAGGAATCCATAGAATCAAACCACTTCTGTGAGAATTGGAATAAATTAAACAAACCTCATCATGAGGAATTGGCTATCCAAAATGGGGATATGTGGAGAAATTACTTTGCAAACCTCTACAGCAATATAACAAAGAGCCCAGAAAAATTACAAATCCTTGAATCAGCAGTCAAAGACTATCAGAATCCTGTGGATACCCCAATTACAGAAGAAGAATTATTGGAAAAACTATACACTCTCCAACCCAAAAAGGCCTGTGGTGCTGATGGTATTTTAAATGAAATTTGCAAATATACAGACTACAAATTCAAATTGGCTATACTCAAACTCTTCAACATTATCCTCACTGCAGGTATTTTCCCCGATATTTGGAACCAGGGATTGATCACACCAATCTATAAAAATGGAGACAAATTTGACCCAAATAATTACAGAGGAATTTGCGTTAACAGCAAATTGAGGAGAATTCTCTGCAGTATTATAAATAGCAGACTACATAATTTCCTTGATGAACACAACGTCCTGAGCAGAAGCCAGATTGGATTTCTAAAAATTATCGTACAACAGACCACATTTACACCCTCCACACTCTAGTTGATAAACAAGTAAACCAAAACAAAGGAAAAATCTACTCGTGTTTTGTAGATTTCAAGAAAGCATTTTATTCAATTTGGCACGAATGTCTTTTTTATAAACTTTTATAAACACACTCAACGTCAACAAAACTAAGGAGATGATTGTGGACTTCAGGAAACAGCAGAGGGAACACCCCCCCATCCACATCGATGGAACAGTAGTGGAGAGGGTAGCAAGTTTTAAGTTCCTCGGCATACACATCACAGACAAACTGAATTGGTCCACTCACACAGACAGCATCGTGAGGAAGGCGCAGCAGCGCCTCTTCAACGTCAGGAGGCTGAAGAAATTCGGCTTGTCACCAAAAGCACTCACAAACTTCTACAGATGCACAATCGAGAGCATCCTGGCGGGCTGTATCACCGCCTGGTATGGCAACTGCACCGCCCTCAACCGTAAGGCTCTCCAGAGGGTAGTGAGGTCTGCACAACGCATCACCGGGGGCAAACTACCTGCCCTCCAGGACACCTACACCACCCGATGCTACAGGAAGGCCATAAAGATCATCAAGGACATCAACCACCCGAGCCACTGCCTGTTCACCCCGCTGTCATCCAGAAGGCGAGGTCAGTACAGGTGCATCAAAGCTGGGACCGAGAGACTGAAAAACAGCTTCTATCTCAAGGCCATCAGACTGTTAAACAGCCACCACTAACATTGAGTGGCTACTGCCAACACACTGTCAATGACACTGACTCTACTCCAGCCACTTTAATAATGGGAATTGATGGGAAATGATGTAAATATATCACTAGCCACTTTAAACAATGCTACCTTATATAATGTTACTTACCCTACATTATTCATCTCATATGCATACGTAGATACTGTACTCTATATCATCGACTGCATCCTTATGTAATACATGTATCACCAGCCACTTTAACTATACCACTTGGTTTACATGCTCATCTCATATGTATATACTGTACTCGATATCATCTACTGTATCTTGCCTATGCTGCTCTGTACCATCACTCATTCATATATCCTTATGTACATATTCTTTATCCCCTTACACTGTGTATAAGACAGTATTTTTTTGGAATTGTTAGTTAGATTACTTGTTGGTTATTACTGCATTGTCGGAACTAGAAGCACAAGCATTTCGCTACACTCGCATTAACATCTGCTAACCATGTGTATGTGACAAATAAAATTTGATTTGATTTGATTTGATTTAAACTAATAGAAAGTGGTATTGGAGGGAAAATATCTGATTTTATTAAATCAATGTACACTAAAAACAAATGTGCGGTTACAATTGGCAACAAGCAAACAGACTTCTTCTCTCAGGGACGGGGAGTGAAACAGGGCTGCCCAATAAGTCCAACACTATTTAACATCTACATTAATGAATTGACAAATCATTAGAAAAATTGGCAGCACCTGGTATCACCCTACACAACACTGAAATCAAGTGTCTGAGGAACGCAGATGACCTGGTGCTGCTGTCTCCCACTAAAGAGGGGTTACAGCAGCACCTAGATCGTCTTCACAGGTTCTGTCAGACCTGGGCTCTGACCGTTAACCTAAAAAACAACAAATATAATGATATTCCAAAAAAGGTCTGGAAATAAGGATGACAAATATAAATTCTATTTGGACACAGTTCTATTATAGAACACACCAAAAACTGCACATATCTAGGACTAAATATCAGCAACACAGGTAGCTTTCACATGGCTGTGAATGAGTTGAGAGACAAAGCAAGAAGAGCATTCTATGCCATTAAAAGGAAAATCAAAATCGAAATTCCAATTAGAATCTGGCTCAAAATGTTTAAATCAGTTATAGAACCAATTGCTCTATATGGCAGTGAAGTATGAGGTCCAATCTCTAATAATGAATTTACCAAATGGGACAAACATCCAAATGAAATACTGCATGCAGAGTTTTGCAAGACTGTATTGCAAGTGCAAAGAAAAACTCCAAATAATGCATGTAGAGCAGAATTGGGCCAATAACCCCTCCTCATTCGAATAGAAAAAAAGAGCCATCAAATTTTACAATCATCTAAAAACAAGTG